>NC_133008.1:26344997-26648027 GCF_048564905.1 Vicugna pacos | reverse complement strand
GAATTATTACACTAATCCCCTGCCATGTGGCTGCAACCTCCCTTCCTCTCCTCCTACAGGAAACTGATGTGTCACAAGTACTGATTCCAAGAGTTCAAAGGTCTCTGCTCAAAGCCACTTCCCTGCCAATAAAAAAAAGCTTCCTGCATCCGGTTAATCAAACAATCCCAATTCTTATCTAGGCTTAGCTGGTTGTAAGTAGGAAAGAACCATTACTCTATTATCCTGGGCGAGGTCAAACGCCTCTGGCAGGCAATGGATAACTCAGGATCGCGCACCAACTACCCAAGAGAAATTTAGACAAATCTAAATTTCAAACCCCCTAAAACGAAAGGTCGTCTTGTGGGGAGCTGCACAGAACACATTTAGCGCCTCTGAACAAACAAGGCAACCCCGAGGGGTTCATCGGTCCCTGAAGGTCTCCGTGAAGTGCCCTTCGCGTCCGATCGAGGGCCAGGAATTTGTGAGGCAACGGTTCAGCCTGGGAAGGAATCGAGGCCTTGAGGATGGCCTGTGGGGACATGTCTGCGAACTTGTCCAGGGCGGGCGGAGCGCGGGCGACCCCGATGGCAAAGTGGGGACGAAGGCCTCGCCACAAGAGCACGGAGGAAACCGAGGCCTTCGCTGAGGGGGCCCAGGCGCTCGGCGGGGGCCTCGTCCATGCTCGCGGTGAGTCTCCAGAGGCCCAGGACGTGTGGCCTCTTTTGTGACAGGAGCCCGGGACGGACGGGAGGAATCTCCTTCGACCTCACCAAGAACGAGGTGCGGCGTGAGTCGTGAGCCAGCCCCGCCCCGCGCCGCGCGCGCCTCCGCAGCCACGGCGTCCTATTGGCCAAGGGGAGTGGCTCGAGGCTCGCCTGTTCGAATGGCGCCCAATGGGAGCTCGGGGGAGGGCCCACGGGAAAGAAGGCGGGGCTGGAGGCGGTGGCCTCTGGCGGAAGCGTGGTTCGCGGACCGTGGTGGGCTCGTTCTGCTCAGCTCCGGGAGCTAGCAGCGCGCTCCGGGAGCTAGCAGCGCGCTCCGGGAGCTAGCAGCGCCCTCCGGCAGCACACAGCCAACTTGGCCGCCGCCGTAACCCCTGCCGGGGAATCTGCACGAGGAAGCGCCCGCAGGGACCTCCAGGCTGAGCAGCCTGGTTTCGGGTCATTCTCACCCCTGGAATAACTCTGGCAGGGGGTCCCAACCCCCGGGGCTGAAGGTCCGCGTGCCCCGCTCTAATAAGTCTCCATTGGGTGGTGACTTGTGGGGAAAGCCGCACCCCGTTTCCTCTGACTCTCCTAGACCCTCCAAACACTCGCGCGCCCTTTAGTGCTCCCTCCAGCCATTTGGGAGGGACTACGTGCGATTTTCCCACAAGTCACCCAAGGATGGAGTGATTTTTTTCCGTTCTCTCTCCCCCAGAATTACCAAGGGGGATCCCTGAGTTGGGGGCTCACCCCTACCCCGCACGGGCTTCTGGAGCCAGCCTTACCTGCAGCCGACCCCGCAGCGAGGAACAGGGCAACGGCCCAGCGCAGCCCCCAGCCCGCGGGTCTCATGCTCTCAGCCTCCACCTGCAACGCCCCGGCCCGGGCTGCTATCCGCTGTGTCCGCTCTGGTAACCCTGGCGTCGCGCGGCCCGGACGCGACTGCACGCGGGGCCCCAGTCATTTGCAGCATTTCAATGTGAGGTTTCTCGCGGAGGGAGGAGTTTGCAGTGGGGTGATTTTCAAATATCTTCACCTCACTGCAAGAGGAGGAGTCTCGAGAGGAGGAGTTTCGAACGGCCGATGTGACATGGGCTCCTTAACCCTTGAAGCCCTGACTCTGATTCCAGTCCTTCTCCAAAGCCGCTCCTGGACTGGCTGCTGAATTTATCCTATTTTGGCTGCCGGTGAAGAGCTGAGCCTCCCAGCCCCACCCCAAATTGGAATCACACGTCTCTTGAAGGAGCTCCTTTAAATTTCTCTCAACTTTTAATTACGTTCTCCTTGGTGCCCAAAGAAGATTAGCATCTGTCTGTCCTTCCAGATCATCTAATTGGCCAATGTCATCTCCCCTCTAACTCAAAAGGAAAAACTAGAAATGTTGGAAACCTACCCCTCTCCTTTCTCTACTTGCCTTTTCCTTTCTAGGAATTGTTTATAGATTTTAACTGTTTCTTCACGTATAGTTTTAGAGGGTTCTTTCAAATCACCACATAAACAGTAATCAATGAGGCATTTAAGTAAAGTCATCACGAAAATACAGCCAAAAACTGATTTTGTTTTGTGGGATCCAGCACTTGAATGAAGTATGAGCAAAAACATCTCTAAAATCAATTGACCCAGTATCTGGGGTCTGGACATAAATATTGATTTATCCTTTTACGAGGAGCTGAACAAACATAAAGGCCACCTCCTCTCCCTAAAGCAAAATTGAAACAGAACAGCGGTTTCAGGGTTGAACCTGACTGCCTAAACCACAGAAGTCTGGTTGAGAACAGGTTTTAAGAATCAGGGTATCTGTTGAGATACATCCTCTTGCCAGAGGCCCACTTGCCAAAAAGCCTCCCACAAAGGATCTGAAAGTTTTGGAGGGTTCCCTCAGGAAAGAGGGGAGTTGTCTGAGGTATTCCGAAATGAGCTTGACAGGGCACAGTAACCCCTCAGCAGGTTTACAGGGAAACCCAGGAAAGAAGGCAGAAAAGAGGCAGAGGGGATGATTGACTCCTTGGAAAGAGAAACAGTGATTAATCCAGGAACAGAAACTTTTAAAAAAAGAGTGTTTGGCAGGAAAGAGCCCCAGCTTCTGAGTCATACACCTGGGGCTAGTGACTTAGCTTTGCCAATAAAACCTGGGAGATAAAATTAATATGGGGGGGAAATAATACCTCCTTCCCTTACTTGGCAGGTTGAGTATCATGGTCAAAATGAGATCATTAGTAATCACCTGGAGAAATTGTCAAGAATGGGCAAGTTCTGGGAGTTTCAACACTTACAAATATGTCACCATCAAATGCCTTTCCTTAAGCCATATGCACATTTGGGGGGCGTGGTAATTGGGTTTATTTATTTATTTTTAATGGAGGTACTGGGGATTGAACCCAGGGCCTCACAGATGCTAAGCATGCGCTCTACCACTGAGCAATACCGCCCCCCTACTTTTTTTCTTTTTTTTTTTTAAGTCAGGAACAGTAGGTTTGATTTCCCTTCAGAAAAACTGCAAGACCTCACAGGCTCAGCTTCTGTTGTGAGCCCAGCTTTCTCTGATTCACCTGGTGGTAAGAAGCCCTTTTCCCCAACGGGCCTGAAAAGTGCTACTAGGAACGAGTTCTCCTCTAGAAAGGGCTTAGTTTAGTATGTCTCCAGAGCTAGTTCTGTAGAGATAGTAGGGGAGGCCTGTAAAAAGGCCACAAAATCTCTGAAAAGAACATTCTGGGGGTGTCAAGGCCTGGGCGAGAATTCCAGGATGGCTCTCCCCAGGTCTCCCTGTGACCTGCCTGCAGAAATCTCCGGGTCCCTTCTGTCCCAGCCACACATGGACATGGACACATGTTGCCTTGAGGTTGGAGCCACTCTTTTACTTCTTGGAGCCCTCATTGGCTCTTATGTAACTGGCTTATAGTGTTGTTGTGAGGATTAAGTAAAGATAGATACATAGGTAGGTAGATAGATAGATAGATAGATAGATAGATAGATAGATAGATAGATAGAGATTGGAACCCTGCTTGGCATCTAATAAACCCAGTATATGGGTTCCCTGATTTGTTTTTTGTTTTAGCTGTCTTTGCAACTACCTCTTTTTTTCTCTCTCTTTTCTTCAGGGAGGACCTTCTTCTTCCTAGGCGCTTAAAAAGAATCCTTCCGTGGAATCCACTTCACTTGAAAGTTCCTAATCTTGCAAAGTCACCTCAACCCTGAGCTGGCATTCTCCTCATTTTAATGGACAGTTCCCTTTGTCCTGGTTTTCACTAATCAAATTCTCCAGGAAGCTCAGACCAGAAAAGGTCTGCACCCAAAAGAGTCTGGTCTTTTAGCCAAGGTGTGCCTCTGGCCTTTGACCCAGCAGTCAGCAGAGAGAGGGTGAGTAACCGCAGGTGCCTTGATGCCTGCCAGTAGGTACAATTAGGGACCTCCTTTGACTCAGCAGCCACCAAATATCTCCAGAAAGCACCTCTAAGCCATGTGAGGGCAGAGACAATGGCTTATATTTCCCAGGCCTGCCTGTAATAACGGTTAAATAAATACGTGATAATAAGAGAAATTATTGCAGGCATGGCTGCAACAGCATTAGAGACACTCTGTTTCTGAATTCCAGGTTCCTTGAGATTTTGATAAGTCAGAACTCCGATTTGTCCTGGGCTGCCAGTTCTTCCTTTCAAGCAGAACACCAGATTTGAGATCAAACCTGTACTGAGGGCACAGACAGCCCTGAGCCAGTGGTCAGGGAGATTCAAAATTGACCAAGACACCATGTCACCTTCAAGCACAACAGGAGAGAGAGCAGGGCAGGATATGTGTGTATATATATATGTATATGCACGGGTCCATGCAGTGCAGGGCAGAGAGTGTAGAGGCTACTTCCGGTATGAGACACAGAAGGCTACTAAAGAAAAAGTATATTTCACTTAGTTTGACCACGTGAAACATTCCCGTGGTTAGGAAAATTTAAAGGACTTTTTTCCTAAGGTCACAAACAAGAAAAGGCTGCCTGTTTTCATCCCTTCTATTCAACACGGTATTGGAAGTTCTAGCTAGTGTAATTAGGCAAGAAAAAGAAATAAAAAGCATCCAAACTGGAAAGGAAGAAGTAGAAGTTCTATCTGTAGAAAACCCTAAAGAATCTAAACACATAACACACACACGCACAAAACTGTTGAAACTAATAAAGGAATTCAGCAAAGTTGCAGGATATAAAATCAACACATTAAGAAACTGCATTTCATACATTAGCAAAGAGTAATCCAAAAAGGAAATTAAGAAAGTTCCCTTTGCAATAGTATCCAAAAGAATAAAATATTTTGCAATGAATGTAACCAAGAAAGTGAAATACACTGAAAACTAAAAAATGTTGCTGAAAGAAATTAGACACACATCAACGGAAAGACATCCCCGGTTCATGGATTGGAAGACTTAAAATTGTTTAGATGTCAATAGTACCCGAAGTGGTCTACAGATACAATGCAATTGCTATCAATTTCCCAATGACTGTTTGTTTTTGCAGAAATGGAAAAATCCACCGTAAAATTCATATGGACTCTCAAGACTCCGTGAATAATAACCAAAATGATCTTAAAAAGAACAAAGTTGGCTGGGGAGTGATGGAAATGTTAGCTATCTTGATTGTGGTGGTAGTTTCATTGATGTAGACATCTATCAAAATTCATCAGATTGTACATCTGCAATACGTGTAGTTTACTGTACAGGAATCATACCACAATAAAGGTGTTAAAAAAAAAAGAACAAAGTTTCAGGTCTCACACTTCCTGATTTGAAGACTTACAGCAAAGCTACAGCAATCAAAACAGCATGGTGTTGGCATAAAGGCAAACATATAGACACATGGACTAGGACAGTGAGCCTAGAAATAGACCCTCACGTACATGGTCAAATGATTTTGACGAGGGTGTCAAGACCATTCAATGGAGAAAGGATAGCCTTTTCAACAAATGGTGTTGGGAAAACTGTATGTACACAGGCAAAAGAATGAAATTGGACACTTACTTTCCTCATCTACAAAAATTAATTCAAACTGGATCAACAGGGGAGGGTATAGCTCAGTGGTAGAGCACCGTGCTTAGCATGCACAAGGGCCTGGGTTCAATCCCCAGTTCCTCCATTAAAAACAAACAAACAAACCTAATTACCTTCCCTCCCTCCAAAGAAAAAAAAAACTGGATCAAAGACTTAAAAGTAAGAGCTAAAATTATAAAACTTTTAGATAAAAAGGGGTAAAACTTCATGACATTGGATTTGGTAATGAGTTCTTGGGTTTGACAACAAATGTGTACACAATAAAAGAAAAAAAAACAGGTAAGGTGGGGCTCATCAAAATTAAAAACTGTTGTGCACCGGAGGACTCTATCAATGCAGTGAAAAGACATCCCACGGAATGGGAGGAAATATTGCACATCCTACATCTGGTAAGAGGTTAATATTCAGAATATACAAAGAACCCCTGCAGCCCAAGAACAACAAAACAAACAGCCCAATTTAAAAATGAGCAAAGGGTTTAAACAAAGAAATAAAGATTTCTTCCTCCAAAGAAGATATAAAAATGGCCAATAAGGGCCTGAAAAGCTGTTCAATATCACTCATTATTAGGGAGATGCAAGTCAAAACAACAGCAAGATACCACTTCACACTCCGCCACTAGTGAAAAAGAAAGAAAAGAAAAGAGAAAATGAGTGTTGGGAAATTGGAACCGCGTGCACTGCTGCTGGGAGCACAAAATAGCAAAAACCTGCGCACAAATTATTGTTGCCAAAGTGTGGGAGTCACTAAGATGTCCTTCAGTGGGTGACTAGCTAAATAAACTGTGGTACATCCAGGCAATGGAGTATTAGTCAGCACTAGAAAGAAAAGAGCTATCAAGCCATGAAGACATGGAGGAACTTTCAATGCATATTATTAAGCGAAACAACCCAGTCTGAGAAGTCTACATACTGTGGATTTCCAACGCTAGGACATTCTGGAAAAGGCAAAACTATGGAGACAGTGAATAGTTGAGAGGTTGGTGGGGAGCGATGACTAGGCAGAGCACAGGGACTTCTAGGGCAGTGAAACCATTCTGTGAGATATGGTCATGGGGGATAGATGTCATTACACCTTGGTCCAAACCCATAGAATGTGCAATGCAGAGAGCGACCCCTATGGACTCTGGGTGATGGTGACATGTCAGTGTTGGTTCACCGATGGTAACAAATACAGCGCTCTGATGGGGTTGTGGATTGTGGGGGAGGCTGGCAGGCAAGGCATGGGTGGGGACAGCTATTGGAAAATGGCGCCCACTGATTTGCTCAATGCAGGGTTGCCACAAACCTTCAGTTTGTAAATAAATGCAGTATCTGCACATCACAGTGAGGTGAAGCATAATAAAATGAGATATGCCTGTGTTACGTGCTACCTGTGTGATTAAGAAAAAATGAAATCAACCAGTCACAAAAAGACAAATGTGGTACAATCCAACTTACTGGAGGCCCTAGAAGGAGTCAATCTCCCAGTGACAAGAAAGCAGGATGGTGGGTGCCAGTGGCTGGGAGAGGGGGAGTGGGGAGTTGTTTTTTTTGATGGGGACAGAATTTCAGCAGGGAAAGATGAAAATGTTTTGAAGGTGGCTGGTGGTGTACTAGTTGTACAACAATGTGAATGAACATAATGCCAGTGAACTGTGCACTTAAAATGGTTAATGTGGCAAATTCAATGTCATGTGTATTTTTCCATGATTAAAATTTTATTTTGTTAATTTTATTATTATTGATTTTATTTTTTGTTATTTTATTTTTAATTTTGTGTGTGTGTGTTAATGGAGGTACAGGGGATTGAACCCAGGACCTTGTGTATGCTAAGCAGGCACTCTACCACTGAGCTATACCCCCTGCACCAGAATTTAAAAAGAAAGAAAAGAAAAAATTAAAGGAATAGAAAGAAAGGAAGGAGGGAGGGGAGGAAGGGAGGGAGGGAGGAAGGGAGGGAGAGAGAGAGAAAAAGAAAGAAAGAAAGAGAGAGAGAAAGGAAGGAAGGAAGGAAGAAAAAGAAAGAGAAAAGAAAAGAAAAGGAAGAAAGAGAGAAAAAGAAAGGAAGGAAGGAAGAAAAAAGAGAGAGAGAAAGAAAACAAGGAAGGAAACCCTCTGGTAAGGGCCCCTCCAAACCACACGTGTGACCTTGGCTCTCCCAGCCATTTTGCGTCAGCCCTGGAAGCCTCGGCCTCTGAGTCAATGTCAAGGTCGGCACAGTCTCCAGGACTTCTTTTTCAGGCCACTCTCTCCCCACCGCCAGGAATCCAGGAAGAAAAGCCTGTAAGAAATCGCTGCAGGGGCCCACAGACCTTCTGTGTCTGTTCTCCTTGTCAGGCATCCTAGGACACTTGGCAACCCCGCTGCCCTGGCTGGGACTGGGGCTCGGTCCTCCTCAGCTGAGTTGATGGCAGGGCAGCTCTGGTGCTGGGTCAGGGGGAGAAGTCACACCTGACTGCAGGTGCACTGGGCACAGCTTGTTGCCTGCATCAAGAGTACTCTCCTTTTGTTTCTTTCTTTTTTAATTTTAAAACCTTAATAATTATGGCAAAATACACATAACATAAAATGTACCATCTTAGCCATCTGTTGTGCGCAGTTCAGTGGCATTAAGCACAGTCAGATGGTTGTGCAACCATCCCCACCATCCACCTTCAGAACTTTTTCATCTTGCGAAACTGAAACTCTGTTCCCATGAAGCACTAACTTCCCATCCCCTGCCCCAGCCCCTGGAACCCACCATTCTGCTTTCCGTCTCTAGGAATTTTTTTTTTTAAGTTGAAATATGGTTGGTTGAGAGGGGGAATGTAGAGCGTGTGCTTAGCATGCACAAGGTCCTTGGTTCAATCCCCAGTATTTCCATTAAAAATAAATAAATATATAAAAACCTAATTACCTCCCCCCCCAAAATTTTAAAAATATAAATGTGAAATTATTTTAAAAATCTATAGTTGATTTACAATGTTGTGTTAGTCTCTGGTGTACGGCATAGTGAGTCGATTCGGTCATACATATATCTGTCTCTATGAATTTGACTCTTCTAGGGACCTCATGTAAGTGGAGTCATGCAGTTTTTGTCTTTTTGTGACATTTCATTGAGCATCATGTCCTCAGGGTTCATTCATAGTGTAGTACGTGTCAGAATTCCCTTCTTTTCTTTGGGGGGCAGTTAATTAGGCTTATTTATTTATTTTAATGGAGGTACTGCACGCAGGACCTCATGCATGCTAAGCACACACTCTGCCACTGAGCTATGCTCCCCTCACTGAATTTCCTTCTTTTTAAGGCTGAACAATATTCCATCCTGTGGATACACCACTTTGTTTATCCATTCATCCACTGATGGACAGTTGGGTTGCTTCCACTTTTTGGCTATTGTGAATCATGCTGCAGTGAACATGCGTGTGCAAACATCTCTCTGAGTCCCTACTGCAAATTCTTTGGGGCGTATATACCCAGAAGTGGAGTTGCTGGATCATATAGTGATTCTATTTTTAATTGTTTAAGGAAACTTCATACTGTCTTTCACAGCAGCTGTACCATTTTACATTCCTTTTCTTTGACTGATAGACTCCCAATCCTATTTCAGGCTATAAGACGCCCAGTTAAAAATACTTTCCCAGACTCCCGTGCTGCTGCCAGTAGTCCCGAGACCAAGGAAGCCAGTGGAAATGTCTGTCCCAATGAAAATACAATTCTCGCAAGGAGCAATTCTTCGACTGTTACCCTTCTATTGTTGGCTCTGCCTCTCCTCCTGCTTGGATGCCACAGCGGTGCCTGGGAGTGAAGCCGCTGTCTCACCCACGTGAAGGTGAAAACCAGCACACTGAGAACGGGGAGAAGGATGCTAGGAACTGACTGGAGTCAACGCCTCGACTGCCTGCCATGCTACCTGCAAATGATAAGCCCCCCAGTTACTTAACTCAGTTGTTCTCTTCCAATAAGCAGCGAGTGCGATCCTACCTGATGTAAACCGCACCCGGTAGAAGTGCCGCCTGCACTCCTAGGACCTCCTGAATGAGTGTTTTACCCTTGCCTTGATCTTGTGGGTGAACCACACAGTCCGAGTGCAAATCCCAGTCCTGCCACTTCCTGTGCGACCTTGGGCAAGTTACTTTACCCCTCTGTGCCTTGATTTCCTCCTTCATCAAATGGGCATGAGGACCACTCTCAATTCTTAAAAATAGCGCCTGGATCCCACGAGGTAATGACATTATTGCTATTATTGTCACTACGGTTATTACTGTCATTGTGGGGATGCCAGCTAGTCCCCGGGCAGACCAGGCACCCCCCTCTTGGTTTTTGGGTCCTCTCAGTCCTGTCACTCAGCCTGAACTCTAAGTGCTGCACACTTGGCCTTTGCTCATGCTGTTCCCTCTACCAGAAAGGCCTTTCCTTCTATTCGTCTCATGTAACCTTAGTGGGCATTTTGGGGATTTTTGTCTGCCCAGGAGCCATTCTCCCCACTTCTGGTAACAGAAGAAAACTTTTGTTTTAATAAGAAGAGAATTTTAAATTATTTAAAATAATAATAATTTATTATTTATTTTTACAAGTGTAATTATAGAAAATATTAAATGTCTGTCTTTGCAAGGAGAATATAGGCAAAATCACTCATCCCCTCCCCCCGACAGATGGAGACACGATGGCACAGAGAAGGAATGGGGGTTGCCCAAAGTCACACAACAAGTTGGTGACAAAGCTGGTCTCCCTTTTCTTAAGCTATGGTACTCCCTCTTTGTTCAGCATCTGAACCCCTTTCCTGCATTTGGGGATCTGCCTCCCACATCCACTTTAGAAATTTCAAAGGCCAGATAGTTGCTTTCCCAGCATCCCTTGCACAAGAACATAAGCATGTGATCTGGACTTGGCCAATCATATCCTCATACCCAAGAATTTGACTCCATAGCCAGGCTGCTAATTGGGCACCTACTGTCCTTTTGATTCTGAAACCATTCAAGCTGGTTTGAGCCACTTGCAAACAAAAATCCTGCTTGATAAAACATCTATTAGACTAAAACTGAACTGAAATAACCCATATCTGGGGCTAGAAAACCCACTGGTGTCACCTCCTGAAGTTCTCAGCCTCATGATCTCCAACTCAGAATGTTTCCCTGAGGTGAACTAAATTCCATCCATTTTCATCATTATCTTTGACTAGAGCACATGGTTAAACAAAAAACCTTAAAAGGTAGAAAACTTAGAAATTACTGAGTGGGGAGGGTATAGCTCAAGTGATAGAGTGTGTGTTTAATCCCCAGGATCTCTTCCAAGAATAAATAAACCTAATTACCTCCCCACACCAAAAAAAAAAGAAAAATTACTGAGAGGAGAGCAACAGACACCCACAATCAACTCAAGATCATTTCTGTTTATATCATTTATTTCTTCCAGCCTTCTCTCTCATATATATATTGTGTGTGTGTGAAGAAAAATATCACCATTTGTTGGTTTAAACCATTTTGTTGATGGAGATGGTTGTTACAGCAGCAATATAACCTGTCTGTCCTGACTAATGTATTTTTTAAACCCTTATTTTGAAATAATTATAGACTCACAATAAGTTACAAAAATAGTACAGTGAGGCCCCTTGAATATTTTCCCCTAGCCTCCCCCAGTGGTAGGTAATATCTTGATAACATAACTACTTAATTAAGCCAGGAAATTGATATTAGTATAATACAATTATACATAGACTTAACTCAGATTTCATTGACCAATACCGTTTTGTAGCCCATCTCCCTGACTTTTTTCATACATAAGCCCATTCAGTATCTTCTGGGTGAACCTCAGCAGGCATCACCATTGCCTTAGTGTTGAGCCCTTTCATTCCCACCAAAAACATGGAAATGATACCTGTTCGCATATCTTTATACCCCTAATGATTTCCTTAAGAGAAATTCCTGAGAAAAGGGCATAAGCTTTTTCAATCATCTTGCCAAATTGCTTTTTAGAAAGCCATATCCAGGTGTAGTCATGGATACAAGGACCTGCCTTCCCA
Organism: Vicugna pacos; assembly: GCF_048564905.1. Lineage (NCBI taxonomy): Eukaryota > Metazoa > Chordata > Mammalia > Artiodactyla > Camelidae > Vicugna > Vicugna pacos. Next base: position 26,636,331 of record NC_133008.1, on the reverse strand, counting down.
CCGCCTTGCCAACACTGTGTTATCATTTAATGAATCTTTGCTAATTTGCTAAACCAAATAATATTAAAGTATTTCATCATTGTTTTAATTTGCATTTACTTGGTGGTTAATAGGATTAACCACCTTTTTTCCCACAGGCACTCGTATTTCCTCTCTGCGGCTCCTCTGTGAGGCTTCTGAAGAAAAACAGCAAACAGAAAGCAAACAAGCCAGCATTTCTTTCCCAGTTCCCATCAAATCATATTAACTACATCCCCCTCCTGCTCATATTTAGCTGCAAGCTTTCATGGGTGTCATAGGAATATGCTTTGGAAACAAACATTTTAAGATTCTGTTAGGGAGGACCCACATACCTCCTCCCCCAGATTGTCAACAAAAGGCAAGAAGGGACAGGAAGGTGACATTTGAGATGAGGCTCAGGGGAAGGAGATCCGCCAGCTGAGGCATTATGGGAAGATGGGCGTGCATGTGCAAACACCTGTAAGTGTGTAAAATCTCAGTATGGCTGGGGCTTAGAAAGATATGGCTGGAGACATGGAAGCAACCTCAATGTCCATCAATAGATGACTGGATAAAGAAGATGTGAGATATAGATATGATATATATATAAGATATATAGATACAATGGACTACTACTCAGCCATAAAAATAATGAAGTAATGCCATTTGCAGCAACACGGATGGACCTGTAGATTGTCATACTAAGTGAGGTAAGTCAGCCGGAGAAAGACAAATACCATATGATCTCATTGTATGTACAATCTTAAAAAGTGATACAAATGAACTTATATACAAAACAGAAATAGACGGTCAAAAAAAACAAACTTTTGGTTACCAAAGGGGGAACAAGGGTGGGGAGAGATAAATTAGGAGTTTTGATTAGTAGACATAAATTTCTATATAAAGTAGATAAACAAGGTCTTATGGTATAGCACAGGGTACTATATTCAATATTTTATAATAACTTATAATGAAAAAGAATATATATATGTATAACTGAATCAATTTGCTGTACAGCAGAAACTAACATGACATTGTAAATCAACTACAATTCAATTTAAAAAAAAAGATTTGACCAGAGACTTACCAGACTCAGATGATCAGGGCCCCACGTGCACTCAGGAAATGGAAGAGTTTAGAAGTCTCTGGCTGCGTGGGGAGGGAGGGTGGGAGCTGGGGAATCACAGAGGAGTTTACCACGCTGGTTGAGACCAGTGGTGGCAGCAGTGGTGGACCAGACAGGGGCCATGGATGGAGAAGAGGTGGGCAGATTGAAGAAATACTTAGAAAGGAAAATAGGCTGAGCCGGGGGACTGACTGGATGGAGGAACCTGAGGAAAAGGAATGGGGGCTGACTTAGATTTCTGGGGGCCACTGGGGCCACCTGTGAGGTGGGGACACAGAAGCAGGATCAGATGAGGCAGGAACATGATGAGTTGGACTTTGGCTGCCTTGTAAGTGGGCAAATGCTCTGGAAAATACAAATGGCCTTGTTGAAGTAGAAATCTTTGAGACCATGACATGAACCAGAAACCAACTATTCTGTTGAATTAAACACTTATGAGGAATCAAGGAATAGTTCAGAACCTCACCAGCTTGGAGAAGCTCCCAACTCCATCGTCTTGTCCCCTGCCCTGAAGGATAATGGCTGTTCAGGATACAGTGTGTTTGGAGTATATCCTGACAGCCCACCCTCTAAATGTTTATGTGGCAGTGACATGATCCCCAGCAAATATCTGAGATCCTGTGTGTGTTGCTTTTCTAGACAACAATGCTCTATCTAAAAATCTTTCCATGCTAATTAGAGCCATGTCATTTGAAGAATGGTTTTAGGATGTTCCAGTTGCTGTAACTGCCTAAGAAACCACAGCTTAGTGGCTTAAAACAACAATTTGTTTATTCTCTTATGGTTTTTTGGTCTCAGAAGGTGGGAAGGGCTCAGCTGGGTGGGTACACATAGCTGGGGACTGGCCAGCCACCTCTTTGTCCTCAAACAGTCTTGGTGGCCTTTCAGCATAGGCTTGTCTGGGCTTCCCCACAACATGGTGGCCTCCAGGCCACTGGGCTGTTCCATGACAGTTGATGGCTTCGAAAAGGAGTGTTCCAACAAGCAAGGCGGAATCTGTGTGCGTTGTACAACCCGCCCTTTGCAGTCCCAGTTGTCATGTCCATTGTACTCCACTGGTTACCAGAGGGTCTCAAAGTCAAGGGAAGAATTCGATTCCACGTCTTAACGGGGGAGTTGCAAGGTTCTTGAAGCGCAGGTGGGATAGATGTTGCTGTGGCTGTTTATCACATGTGAGGTTCCACATTATTCCTGACTGTCCCCCTCCCAGTACTGGCTGTCAGGGCACCCCTTGGGCTCCTGTCACACCCTGACCATGTGGCATTCCAGCTGTGAGGACCTGTTCACTCAAGCCTTGTGGAGGCCCTCCCTGTCTCCTTGAGGACACAAAGACCTGTGCTCCATCACTCAACCCACCACCCTTTCCAGGGGGCCATTTCACCCTCCCAGACCCTGGGCCTTTCCTCCAGGTCCAAAGCAGTTCCAGCCCCACAATCCTGGACCCAAACCTCTGTGGCCTGGGGCAAGGATCTCAGCCTCTCTGAGTCTCACTTGTGTCATCTGTGAAATAGGAATAAAGTCCCCCACCCCTCAGGGTTGTTGGGGGAAATGGAGGAGGAAGGCACTGGCCAGCAGGCAGACAGAGAGGGGAAAGGACTGTCCAGACACATGGGTGCTGATGGCAAAGGCCAGTGGAGGGGCGGGGGGAGATAGTAAGCAGCTGTCACCAGGAGTGACAGGAGTTCAGGCTGATGGAAGTCCCTGGTTGATCCCCTTCATTTTTTTTCTCTTAAAACTTATTTTCCTTTTCATCATCACCGTAGAAAATAAAGAAATGCCCAAAGAAGTAGAAACTTCTGTGAGCGACTTTTCATTTCTTATCTCCCAGCGGCCTCAGAGAGTTGCAGAGAGCTGGGCAAAGTCACACAGCCTGGAGGTGGCAGGGCCAGGATTCACACACATGACCATCCAACATGAGAGGAAGGCAAGTGGGGTTTGACCGTCATTTGTTCCAGGACTGGCTGTGCAGCCTGGGGAAATACTTACTTTCTCTGTACCTCAGTTTTCTCATCTGAAAACTGGGACTAACCACCTCAAAGTAGGCAATGAGCAAGAGGTGTGCCCACAACTTTAGCTGAGCACATAGGCACCAGAAGATAGGCTGCATTTCTCAGCCTCCTGTGCAGCGAGGTGTGGCCATTTGACTATGTTGTGACCAGTGGGTACCTAAGACAGTGATGTGTCATTTTCCAGAGATGGTCTCTAAGGGTCGAGTGGGCTTTTCTCCTTCCTCTTTCTTCCTTGTTGACGGCTGGAATTTGGAATGGATAGATGGAGCATCAGCATCCATATTGAGCCATGAGGTGATGCTGGACATGAGGTAGCAAATACTGAAGCAACAAGACAGAAGGAGCTGTTCTCCAACACTGTGAGGCACCAACTTTATAGACTCTGACCTGAAGAGATATGAACTCATGGCTAATAAATCAGTATTTTGGATTTTGCTGATATCCATTCACCAACAAACAATATCAGACACATTCTTTTGTCCTATTCAGATTCCACATATACTTTTTATCCCCCCTCAAGGGACTCATTTTTAAACTGCCCTCAGTCTGAATACAGTGAAGTCAAGGCTTTGTGAGCTGATTTTCTGTTAACATTAAAACACATTCAAATCTATTAAAGTCAAAGCCATTCAAACAAACAAAAAATGTGAACTTTCAAAATGACATGAGTACCTTGGCAAATCCACTCGCTAAAAAAGTAACCACAAAACTAGAGAGTTGTCAAAAAAACAACCATTTCAGAATTCTGGAGGTTAATCAAAGGCATTAGACAAATTAAGAAGCATTTACTCAAGAAAAATGACTGAATAGCAAGGTAAGAGCAATGGGAAGTTATGGGGTTTTTTGTTTTGTTTTGTTTTGTTTTGTTTTTTGTTCTCCCAGCTCCTTTTGGCCAGGCCAAGCCATGGAATCACTGCTGGAGGGGGATGATTTGACCTGGAGCTGAGTGGTACCTCTGGCCACTGGGCAAACTGGCAACAGTAGGGATCTCAGGGTGGAATGAATGGGGAAGGCCAAAGTCTCCTGACTAGCTGAGGTTAAGATTACCTTGTTGCAATCACCTCCTTCCAACCCTGCCCCCACCCTTCCCCCACCCCCCAGAAAAGATCCTGGTTGCAACAGACTGGTAAACGAGTCAGCAATCCCTCGGAGGACTGGAGAACGAAACAGTCGGCCCCACGTGTCCTGAGGGTCTGGAGAGCTGCATGCGTGCACCAGGCTGCACAAGAGCTGGAGGGAGCCCAATCAACCCACAAATCCCAGTAACCTGCTCAGCAGAAGGCTGTGGGCATGGGCTGAGAAAACGCAGGCAGGATGGGCAGGGAGCAAGGCCAGGTTTGGCTTGCAAACTGCCTGAGCCTGGGCTGCTGGCACAGGACCTCACTGACTCAGGTGTTTTGAGCACAACCTCTGAGGCCTCCCCGGCTGACCTCAAAGCGAGGCTGACCCCGGGGGAGCCAGCTTAAAAACAAAGAATTAAAAACCAACTTTCAAAAACTGAGCAGAGCTATCCACAGCTAGCAGCATCGTGGGGGAGACAGACCCTACAGAGTGAGTTCAGCAATTAGTAAAACAAACACAACAAGACCACCACCACGACAGCTCCCTGTGCTAGGGGTAAACGGGATTCAGAGTTGCTAAAAATCTATTATTTAAAATGTTCATTTTTGTTGGGAGTTCAGGATTTGCAGGTACTAACTACTATATATAAAATAAACAACAAGTTCCTACTGTAAAACAAAAACAAAACCCTAAACCGCAAAGAACCCGCAAATATGCCAAGCAATGGCAGCGGAAGAGCCAACCAGAGGCACATTCCTGCGTCTTCAAATTTTTCCTAAGTTTCCCTTGATTTCTGTCACTCTCTCAATTACTTTTATAATAGAAATAATACAATAAAAAGAAAAATGTATTCTAGTGACAATATTTATGTCTTCTACTCCAAAGAAAAAAATGTCCATTTAAAAAAAACTGTAAGACATGCAAAGAAACAGGAAAGTGTGGTCCACCCTGAACAAAAAAGCAGTCAATAGAAAGCTTCTCTGTGGGGGTCCAGATGTCGGACTTCAAAGCAGCATTAGGAATATGTTCAAAGAACTAAAGGGAACCATGTTTGAAGAATTACAGGCAAATATGATGACAATGACTCACAAATACAAGGTTTTAATGAAGAGACAAAAACTACAGAACAGAACCCAAAGTAAGTTCTGGACTTGGAAGTTCTCCCTGATCACTTGGGCTCCCACAAGGCCCTGGGCTCCTGTGTCATGGCTCTGACTGCTATGTGGCACCTGCCTGTTTATGTGACTGTCTCCCCGACCCCACTTTGGCTGCAAGCAGGGAAGGGACTGAGCTGTTTCCTCCCTGCATGATGGGGCCGGCCTGAATGAACGATGGAGAACAGCAGTGGTGAGAGAGCCAGAGAGAGCCAGGCTGACGTGAGGCCCAGGAAAGGTGTCTTCCTTTTCCCGGGCCTCAGTGTCCCCCCACTGTGAAATGGGTGCCCTGGGATCTGGTGATGGGAGGACAAGGCCCCAGGAATGGCAAGGCCCCACATGGGCCCGCAGTGGGCATTCACACCAGGAGCCGGGAATAAGTCCACCAGAAGGCGAGACTTTCGTTGTTTGTTTAATTTATTACTGTTCGACATCCAGTGACATTGACATATCCTCGCTGGGCCTGCGAACCCTGGGCCCTGGCGAGTCTGACCTGTCCAATAAAATACAGTACGAGGAGTGGACGGCTACACACATGCATCCACAACTTAAACTACAGTGATTCCAAACTGCGGCCGAAACAGTACTGCCAGGGAAGGAAAAGAAGAGAAGGTGTCACGTGTTCCCCAATTCATAGTTTTTTTTTTTCTCGTTTTAAAGTTAATGCTGTCACAAACGCTACTGACACCAGGACAGGGCCAGACACAAACAGTCCTACATCTTCTATGCTGTATAAATATGGAAGATTTCATTTATACACTTTTACCCCAAGTCTGAAACTACATCTGTTGCTACCCGTCCCTGCTAAGGGCTACACCGTCTCGGCTCTGGAACCAGGGGCTCGGGGTCGAGACTCTGGAATGTCGGGACTCAGTCTTCCTCGCTTCCACTTCCTGAGCGGTCCTGGAAGGGGGACAGGAGGAGACAGTGTGAGTCAGCCCTGCCTGTGAGAGCACCCTGACTGGGGCCAACCTCACCTTTAAATGCACTAAACCACCAATGCATGCAGTGGAACCACTTTCCCCGGGTGAGCGCGCGGTACTGGCTCCGTGAGCCTGGAGGCGGACTGGCCTTTGCCCTCTGCCCCTGCTGACCCGGCCACACCTCAATGTCTCTTTTCTCTGAGGACCTACGCCCACACTGACTCCTCCTCGGGATCTGGGAGGCTTGCTGGGCCCTCCTTGTGCTGACCCACTGCTGTCTGCCTGGCTCTGTGGCTTCAAAACCACCTTGGTTCTTCCTGACCACAGGAGATCTTCCCTCCTCTGCAGAAACACTTCACACAGCTTGGCCAGGGCCACAGAACACACTGCTGGATCCAGACCGGGCAGCTGGGGAGCTTTACAGCCCAGACCCTCCTCTCAAGGTACAAGGGCCACCCCGCATGTTCAAAACATCATCACTGTTCCCGTAAGGCCCTGTACGTCTACAGTCAGACTGACTTTGAGGCACCTGGTTTGCTATTACAAGTAGCTGAATGAGAAAAACAGCAACAACGAAATGGTGCTTGCCAATGGTGGGAGCCGGGCCCCGGGTGACCCCTGCCCTCCTTTGTAGAAGTGGAAACAGGCTCAGAAGTCAATGTACTGCCCAGGTGCCACGGCAGGGAAGGGCCAGGTGTCCTGGCCGGAGCCAGAGGGCAAAGCTTATTGAAACCCAGTAAACGGGTCTGCTCCTGCCTGACGCCTGCAAACCATCCACTGCAGGCCTGAAGCTCCTGTGGCTTCTCCCTGGGGTGCAGGGACTGCAGCCTGTGCCAGGGTTGGGGATGACCACTCACAGCCCTGTTCACAGTGTCTGCTCCACATCATTTTTATGACTGTGGATTACGGGACTTTTGTTTTTCCCTTGTTTTTTAAAACCCACTACCATTGTTTGGAAATCCTCCTACCCAGGCCAGACCACAGCCAGCAGCAGAGGCCTGCGGGTGCACATGCGGTGGACACCGGGACAGCCTCGGCTGTGGAGGGCCCTGTGCCAAGGCGACAGGGGACGGTCTGGTGGCACCTCCAATTCAGTGCCTCCTGTCTCCATCCTAGATCAAGACCTGGCCCTGTCGGGCTCAGCACGGCAGCCCTGCAGGCTGCAGCAGCGGGAATGAGGTGGGATGCCCTGTCCGAACCCATGCCCATCAGCTCTAAGAGCAGTGGTTCTAGGGTCACAGGGACTCAGGCTAGAATCGCACACCACATGGTGCTGAGCCCCAGCTGCCGCATCTGTGGATGCGGGTGTGGGAGCATCTAGCCTCCTGGGGCCGTGGCGCAGGGCCCAGGGCTTGGGGGGCTTTACCTCTTCCTGCTCCTCCTCACTGTCGTCGTCGCTCACCACTGGCTTGGCCCTGGACCCTCGGCTCGGCCGCCGCCGGCCCCCCTTCAGTCGATCCTGGGCCTTCTCCTTCCGGCCGAGCTTGATCTTCACTTTGACTGAGCGCGCTGGGGTGGGGACCAGAAGGAAAGAAGATATGAGCTCACACCGCGGGGCCTCGGAGACAGGGCACTGGGAGCAGTGACGGCTGTGGACAGATGGGCGTGACCTGCTCGAGCCGACTGGCTATAGCTCCAACCACCCCGCCCAGCCTGGGACTCACACTCAGACTCGGAGCCTTCCTCCTCGCCCTCCTCCTCCTCCTCACTCTCCTCGCCCTCACTGTCGTCCTCCTTCTCGATTTTCTGCCGCACACTGGTGAAGACTGACTGCAGGACAATGGAGTCTTCGTAGATCTGGGGGGAGACACGCAGGGCTCAGGTTGGGGCATCTGATGGGGGGCTGCCTGCCCACCCAACCCAGCCGGCCCTGGCAGAGAGACAGCTCCACAATCCCTTCTCAGCCAGTGTCCCAGGGCGCACTGAGCTAGGAAGTGGTCCTGGACAAAGGTCAGGCGTGTTGGCCCAGAAAAAGCCACAGGTTCCTCCCTTCCTCTGAAGTCACAGGAGCATCCACTGTGAAAGGCTCCTACAGCTACGGTGGAGACTCACGTCCCTCACTGAAGCCAGCATTTTCCCCAAATCTATGATTGTATAATTTCTTCTCCAGGAGGCACCCGTCCCAACACTCAGGCAAATTCTGCTAGGCTGAGGCTCTGTGTGTGTGCGTGAACGTCATCATGGGACAGGAAATAGCACAGGGCTCCTTCCAAGAGTCCCCTAGTGAATTCCAAATAAATTCTGAGATCTACACAGACTGCTCCCAGGGCCATCCCAATGGACAGGACTGAGTCTCTTTCATGTTTTGCTTCTTTCTGGCCATTTTTTCAGCAATGAGCACATACTGCTTTTGTAATGAGTGAAACAGACCAAGCTGTGGGGAATTTGTCTTTAAACTGGAAATTCCACAGGGGGCGAGGGGCACACGGTCCGGCCCCGGGGTGCGGCTCACCAGGGAGCCCTCCAGGTTGAAGGTCTGCGCGTTCTGGCATAGCAGCATGACGTCCTTCTCCAGGTCGTTGAGGCTGCGGTACTTGTGGTTGCGGATACGCTCCTGTGGGCCGCGGGAGAAACAGCCTTACCTCGGGGCCCCCTCGTGCCCAGAGACCCCAGTGCTGGCAGAGCCCCTCTGCTTAACGAGATCTCAGCCAAATCCTCAGGCTCTGTGCAGACTCGGAGGCCCAGGCCCACCGAACAGAGCCGCACAAGGCTGAGCTATGGGCAATGGGGCCACCTACTGGCACATCTGGGACCCTTGAGACCACAAGGAACCCCAAAGGGCAGTGACTGGGCCCCTGGTCGCAAACCTGTCAAATGCCAATGTGGCACAGCCCTGCAGAGAGAAACCCCGCCTCCCACTTGACGTGGGGTTACCTTGATCTTCTTGAAGTCCACGGGCTTGCGGATGAGCTCATAGTACTCGGGCAGCTCCTTGCGGGAGGGCAACTGGATGAACACCTCGCTGAGCTGACGTCCACTGCTACTGTAAGGAGAGACATGGCGGCATCACTCACAGGCCCGCCTGCTGGGGACCCCCGCCCCACCGGGCCCCCCCACTTCATCGCCAGAGGACAGAGGGTGACAAATTCAAAGCCGACTCAGGAGTTACTTCCTGTACATGTCTGTGCTCTCTTGTGAGTTCTGGAACATTCCTGAGGGGCAGCCACGTACAGAGACACCTACAATGCATTTGAAATGAGGCTCTGAACTCAACCAACTCTCCTGGCCCACTCTGCCCTGGAGGAAACCTCATGTGCCACGTGCAGAAGCCTGCTCAGCACTCGAAAGAGGGACAGTCCTAAGTACTTACACACAAGAATCAGCTGGCTCGGGGTGGGAGCATTAAGCGCCAGCATCTTGAGAGATCGGGTTTCCAAGCATGTCCTGTGCCTTTTGTAGGCAGCACTTAAAAGCACTGAACTTATGCCCCCTGGCAAGATGCTAACAGAAGACAAAAAGCTCTTTTCTAGTCCTCTCCACTGAGAAGGTGCTTGTTTCTCACAAGCGAGCAGAGGAGACGTGCCACCCCTGGGCCTGGCTGTGCCAGGGCTGGGAGCTCTGCAGTGACAACGTCCCGGGGCCTGACGAGGAGGGGGCGAGCGGGTTCTTCAAGAACTAAAGGATATCAACCCTGTTTCCTTCTGCTCTGTCAGCCTTGAGAACCAGGATTGTGTCGAGAGACAGAGGCCCAGACGGTGGTCCAGAGAGCTGGGGACCTAGTCACGATCCTTGCTCTGTGGGTCCCCTCTCCACACCCAAGCACCACATACTCTGGCTGTGGTTTCATCCAGGTCCTGCTGCCAAAACATCTGCCCTGTTGCCTGGGCTCCTCAAAGTCACTTCTAGGAGAGGGTGGACTGGCTCCCGATGCTGCTGGTGGGCTGAGCGCCGTTGGCTCCTGGCAGCACTCCCCATCAGCACTGCTTAGTGCCTGGTCTTTTGAGACAATTCTCAGAGAGCAGGGCAGCCCGCCCTCACCTTCCCACTGCCCACGCCACTTGCCTGACGTCCTGAGTGCATCTTGTCCTCATTTGTGTTTACTGCTCTATGAGACAACAGTGACAACAAGACTGCTTTTTGGCGTTTGTCACTGAGGTGCCCCTCATGTCACAACAGCACTAAGCTCTGCCAGGACTGCCTTTCCGAGGCTGTTGCCATCAGGATGTCCATGCATCAGTGAGGCCCCCAGCCCTCCTCCCCGACATGGGGGCCTTATGAGACGCAGGGGCTGGAATCTGGTCCTCGCACCTCACCAGCCTCAGACAACCGCCATTGTTTGGTCTTTGCTCTGGGCCAGATGCCTGACACACACATTCTCACCCAACTCTTGTTATTCCAACTGTGTTAGGAAACAGATATGGAGCTCAGCCCGCCCAGCTCCCTCCTCCTCAGTGTGAAGTGGAGATGCCTGCATTCAGCCAGGACATGGCCCCCTCTCCTTTCAGACGGCCACATCCTGCCTCATGTGGGGTCAGCTGGTCAAGATCCGGGAGCCAGGCTAGCCCCAGGCCATCATCCCCAGAGGCACCGGCTTCCTTTCCCACATGAATAGGTGAGTGGTTTGGCCACAGACAACTGGAATTTGCTTACATGAACTCTGAAAATGAGAACAGGTTAACGAAAACACGTTGCTGGCTCTACTTTGGATAAGCAGACAGGAAGGAAGTCGACCCACCTTGCTCTGGGCTACTCTGGTCCTAACTCAGCAGAGCCCAGACCCACACCCCCCGACTCCTCAACCCGAACAGGCCCTGCTCCCCCTCGTGACCATCTAAGCCGAGAGTCCTCCTATCTCCTCCTGACAGCGTCATCCTACACTTCCGGTCACAATGCACAGCAGTCAGTGTGTTTCCCACCCCGACCAAGACCACGTGCCTGCGAGCGTGAAGTAACAGAAGAGCCTGGGGCAGCAGTCTCCCTCACTGAGCGCAGTGGGCTCTGGTATTTCCTGTTTCACTTCTGAGAAATGCCAGCTGTGACCTACGAAATTCATCCTGCAGCCCACTAACAGGCGTGGAGGGGGTGCTGTGCACAGTGCCAGGTCCAGACTCATTGGGCCTCAGGCCCCCGGTGGCATCCACACAGGTGGTCGGATCTTGGTTGCACAGGGCCCTGCAGGGAGCTCGGGAAGCAGGATGCTAGGGCCACGATACAGAGGGAAGTTCTGTAGTATGACCCCCTCATCAACCTCCAGAAGAATGGTGCCCCTGAGGATGCCTGAAGACCCTTCTCTGGCATGACCTCCTAAGAATGCAGATGGCCGGGGACCAGCGGTACATGAGGGAGGGACAGAGTGTGAGAACCACACGGGGCTTTTGATAGTGAAGACCTCTTGGAAAGCCCCTACCATAAGATTTAGGTTGCAAAAGTGCTGAGATACCATTTTTAATCCTTAGAAGGTCCCTGGAGAGGCCCCCACACACCAGGGGCTGGTGTGGCCGGCTTGGGCTGAGAGCCTTCCAGGCTTGATCACCAGTCCCCCGATTGTGTCAGAGATGGACCCACCACAGCTCCCGCCCCGCTGGAATGGAGCCCAAGAGCTTCTGAGGGCTGCCTGGCCCTCCAGGATGGCCTGTCCCTGACCTCTGACGTCAGCACCCCTCTCCTCAGGGTCACCTCAGAATCATCAAAGTGGCTGCTCCCCAAAAGAACCCCAGCTCCCGCCCTCATCTCTGCGTAAATGTCACCTCCCTGATACTGCACAATAAAAAAGATGACTGAGACGAGCCACAAAGGCAAGAATCTTCAGTGGGCTCCTGTGAGCCTCCTGACCTCCAGCACTTGGCTAAGGTTGGCTTCTTCTTGAACTTGAGGTTCTGGGACCTCACAGGGAGAGCATTAGGCCTGGTCTCCCTGAGACGCATGGCGTGGCAGCAGCTCATGTGATTCAAGACTGCCTGAGGCCCTGTTGTGGGCACACGTAGTGGTCCCCTTGTCCACCTGCTGTTGACAAGCACCCAGGATGTGTCCAGTCTGCAATGTTACAGGGAAGCGGCTGTGGACACTCTTGTCCAAGCACTGGGCTCAAATCTCTTAGGAAGGTACTGGGGGTGGGGTGCCTGATCCCCTGGCAGGGTGATCAGCTCTGGTAGTCACTGAGCCCATGGTCACTTCTCTGGCAGCAAATGAGCCATCCTACAACCTGGGTAGGGACCAGCATCTCCTTTGGTTCTTAATTCACTTTTTCTTGATGAGCAGCAGGGAAGCTGGACACCTTTTCACAGGCGAACTGGTCCTCTCATGACCTCTCCCAGGCAGTACCGGTTCACCGGGGAGACCTTTGTCAGACATGTTTACCACAAACACCTTCTCCAGTCCACGGCATGTCCTTTCTCCCTTGACGGTGTCTTTTGGTGACTGGATCTTAGTTTGGATCAAAGTCTGGCTCATCAGTATTTCCTTTTATACTTGCTGTTTCTCCTGTCCTGTTAAAGAAATCTTTGCCTACCCTGAGGCCACAGGTATTGTACGTCCTTCTAGAAGCTTTGCTATTTTAACCTTTACATGTTATTAGGCACGAGGCACACTGGTGAGTTTTTGTCCACAGCAGCTACCATTCTCCCCACCGTATCTCGTCTGTCTTCACCAGCCAGAACACAAGTCACGAGGGCAGAGACCTCATCGGTCTTACTTGCTCCATCTTTTGCACCAGGAACAAAGCCAGGTACACGTAGGGGCTGAAGAAACATTTTAAATGAATAAAGGGCTCAGGATGAAAGTCTCAGGGCCACAGAGCAGGGTTCAAACTCAGGTCTCACCAAGGATGTCTCTGAGCAAGGATGCCTCATCACCCCTCATCCGCATGGTCATTTATATACCACCCTGTTCCAGAAAGGACTCTGGTGGCAAGCACCAGGAACCCCACTGCCCAGAGTGTGCCCATGGCAGCCTCCTATCTTGTGAGACTTGCTCTGAAGAAGTTTCTGCAGGCAGATTGTCTGGAACTCCTGCCCCGTGTCTGGCCACCTGGCAGTGGTGGGGACAAGAGTGAAGGAGCCTGGGAGAATCCTGAGGCTGTGAGGATCGGCCCTGTGACCCCAATTTAAACACGAGGGAAGGAAGTGCCCAGAGGGCCCTCATGCCCCCAGTCTGGGCTGTCACACTCGCAATGGAGGCCGATACGTGTGACAATGAGAATAATGGTAACGTTCTTCTCCTGCCTCTAGACGTCAGCTCCCACAGCAGGGATGTTCTTTTATCTCATTCACTGCCCTGTCCCCACCAGCATGAGACATGAGAAATCGGAGGCCTCCGAGTGACTAAGGCCTTGTCTGGCACCCCCAATTCCTTCCACATCTGGCCCAGTGGTAACTTACTGAAGCAAGTTTGTGGCAACAAGTCTAACCACATGGTGGGGAAGGCCTCGTCTAGTTTTACAAGCCCTAGTCTGTGGAGCCCAAAGAGCCCTGGTGGATCCTTATTTAACTTACCCAGATGGCATCTGCCTCCTTATGGATATGCACCCTCCTCAACGCCAACTCAGGGTTCTGGTGGGGCTGCCCACCATCAAGTCCCAACCTCTCCCTCAAGACTCAGGCAAGACCAAGCACAGCTCCTCAGCCATCTGGTCTCAATGGCTGGCCCAGGCAAAGCCCTGGGACACAAGCTAGCGAATCAGAGCTCTTCCCTGGGCCTTTCTACCAGGATCTGGGGAAGCACAGGTCAATTTCCTCTTGGGGTGTGAGGCCTTGAGGACGGTGCCCAGACCCGTGGGAGCCATACGGGAAGAAGAGAGGTGGCAGATGGCTCTGGGTCCTGAAAGCTGGTCTTCACTAACTCCTCCATGGCCTCCAAGCTGATAGAATCCCTATTCTGTCTGAGGGGCTCAGAACTGGGCTCCTAACACATAGAGCCAAAAAGACCAAATTTCACATGTCCCTTCCATGTGTCCTATAAACAAAATTACAACATGCAAAGGAGAAACAGAGTCAGAAGAGACCATCTATCGGCATTCTATTCAAACAGATGGAGAAACCAGAGAGGTTATGACAGCTGGCCCAGACACAGAAATTGGTGGCAGGCAGGACTCCCCTAGGCTACGTCAGGGTCTCCCCTATCCTTCCCCATATGCTAAGCCAAGGGTCAGCAAACCCTTTCTGTGAACAGCCAGTGTAAACATCTTAGGCTTTGCAGGTTATGCCACCTCTCACAACTACCCAACTCTGCTGTTGCAGCAAAGCAGCCACAGATAATAGGTACATATGTACGTAAACATGGAGTTGGGCTGTGTTCCGGTAAAACCTAATTTATGAAAAATGAAATTTGACTTTTCTATGACTTGATATCATGAAATATTCTTCTTGTGATTCTCTGAAATTCACTTAAAAAAAACCATTCTTAATTCACAGACTAAACACATAAAAGTAGTAGGTCATATCTGCATTTTTGCAGATTTTCAGATTTAATCAAAGCTGCTGACTCCTGGTATGAATTGTAAAAAGAACAGAGAGAAAGTCTGTATTGAGATGATAACATACTGCCTGGTACCTTCCATTCTTCATCCTCTGACCAGGGCAGACATTGCAAGTGCATCACAGCATTATTCCCTCAAGCTCAAATGGCCTCAGGCAGGCAAAAGCAATCAACTGAACATCGTACTCAAGATACATCCTATTTGCCTCCCTTCCTGTCCCTCAGCCCCATTCTCCTTCCTAGCTTAGACCAGCTTAGACCCTCTTTCTAAATTTCCCGATGACATCTTCTATCCCTGGGACCATTTTTCTCTTTTGATTCTCAATCAGTGAACTGAGCCAGCAAGGGTCCTGGATGTAAGCTGTTCAGGATTTTGAAAACTGATTTAGCAGCAGAACATTTATCTGAAACAATCTCAGAAGGTACACCATATGTGAAATTTGAGAATGAAATAATGAAACACTTTAAAGAAGTATTAGGACAAAATTACTTTACAGGTTCAAGCCTATCTTGAGAAACCTGGGGCAGATCCACAGACAAATATTCGCTAAGAGCCCGCACCTGCTGGGCATGCACTCCTAAAAGAGAAACCTCAGTGTCAGATTTCTGGCTGTGGTACAGGAAAAATCCTGACGCGTGCATGAGTGAAAGGAAACGATATTCACCAAGGAACCTGCCAACAAGAAAGGTCTGCAGGCCGCTGGCGCTGGACTCTCAGCACACCCTTCCAATAAAGAGGGAGGGCGGGGAAGCTTTATTTTGGGTCTGCATGCTGAGGGCCGGATGTTATGACGTAGCTTATGATGCTGATTAAGTATCTAATGAACTAATAGTTCTACGTGAGCCAACGATATACCTGGGGGCTCATATTTCTTAACAGCTCCACAGTATAACCCAGTATCATTTTAAGGAACCCTGACCATTGTCACCCCCACCCCCACCTCTGTAAGCTGGATTTGAAACCACTAAGTTTGAAACCTTCATTTTGGAGGTTAAACCCTGGCTTTGGATAAGAGACACACGAGGCCCAGGGTCACACAGCAAGCAGCAGAACTGGGTCATAACCCAGGCTGGCTCTCAGGTGTGGCCTCTAATCCAAGTGTGCGTGACAGTTTCCCCAAGCAGACGGCAAGGCCGTGAGGACCAGCACTGTGCTCTGCCGTGGCAGATGCTTGGAGACATTAGCTGCGGGCGACGACGACACAGAACAGAGCACCGTGACCTGCAAAGAACACTTCTCAGGATCAAGGAGAGGATGAAAATGAGGCAAAGCAAGTCCGAGTGCAACCAATAAGGTGGGAGGAGCTGGGCACGTGAGTGCAGAGAGGCCCAAGGCCTGAGTGATTGAGGTCCTGGGAAGCTTGCTTCCTGTCCGGAGTCCTGCCTGCCGTCACCCCAGGCAGCTCTGACAGGGCAGAGTGGCTCAAGGCAGAGGAGGCCTCGAGCCCCTTCTGAAGAGGCAGGGGCTGCAGGATCACCACACGGGAAGCCGATGGCGCTGGGGGCCCTGGACCACTCAGAGGAAGGGGCTGGCGTGTGTCTGGGGGTCGGCAGGCTAGGAGTCTGCGCTGCTGCCATGCAGACCCCAGACCCACCCCTACATCTCCTTGTAGGCCTGCACAGCTACTCCCTCTCTCTGCCCTCCTGCTAACTTTTTTGTTTGTTTAACTTCTTTAAATTTAAAAAATTTTTTTCATTTTTTTTTGCCTCCTGCTAACTTTTAACCTCAGTTAACTTACATTTTTAACCAGTTTCAGCTCAGAAGTTTGCCATTTCTCAATTTATCTTACAACTCTTGTATCAGGTGGTCTCTGGGCCTCATTTAAAATTTTACCTGTATTTGGTGATTTCTCATTTGACCCTGACTTTGGACCTTATTCATCCCTTCCCCTTCTCCTTGTTTTTTTTCTCCCCAATCATCTGGATTTTTCCATTTTACATCTCCTGCCTCACATTTGTACTCTTCTGTTTTCACAAACGTTCATTTACTATCTTCCCTCTGCACAGCAGCATGTGACCACCAAAACGCATGGAGAATGTCAGGGGACCTCACTGGGGATGCAGAGGCTGGCAGATGGCGTGAGGGTCAGGCTGCGACCTGCTCACCCAGAGCTACTTGTTTCTGGAGTCCAGGTCTGTGTACCTGGCCTGTTTTAAGCTTTTATGTAAATCTAGTCTTAAGATCTGTAAAACCAGAATCCATCTTCTTTTTTATGTTTGTTTTTGGTGTGACCTGTCTCTACCATGGCCATTACCAGCAAGGAGTGAAGCCTGGGGATAGAATCAAACTAACTAGGCAGGTGGGGCTTCTTCCAGCAAATTCTGTAGCAGGCTCAGAACTTCAGCATGGCTCAGCAATGCCACCCGGGCTAATCACCCTGTGGCCCTGAGCCCTACTGGGCCACCCGCCCAGCCTGCGCCCACACTCAGGCTGGCTCGGGGACTGCCGATGGGGATCAGCACTTTTCTCAAGACAGCGTCCTAGATGCCTCTCCCACCAGGCTCGGGACTGGGTGCCAAGCAGAGAGTGCTGACCCTCGCCCTGGCCGCACAGGCGGAGGGCTGCCTCCTGCTCCCGGTGCGCCCATTCTGAGCTTGGACCAGCACCGCCTTCCAAAGGCCGAGCAGGAGAAGCCTGAGGCCTCCCTGCCCCTCAGGGAAAAGAACCCAGAACAGCCCGCCCTCTGCCCTCTCCCAGCTCCCCAGGGGCCTGGTCTGAAGGTCCTCTCCTGGAGAATGCTCCTGCCTGACAGCGTGCCCTGGGCCTTGTTACTCTGTCCCAGTTTTTCTTCTAAATCAAGGCACAGCCTTTCAACTGAAGAACCACCTACTTCTTGACTCTAATCAAGGCAGTGCAGGTCTCCTGCAAGGGCAGAGGGGAAGTGCTGACAGGGCTGGGGCAGTGGCCACCAGGCCCAGGCCCAAGGAAGCTGCCACCGTCCATGTGGCCAGGGCCCTTCACCACTCACAGTGGGACATGGCGCTGGTGTCTGGCTGCGTGCCTGGCCCACATCATCTCACTGGGGGTCTCCACAATCCCATGTAGGGCTTCCACTTCTACGCTGCACACCTGGAAACTGGGGCCAGGGGGTGGGTGTTGGACCTGGATCCCTGTGACACTCAAGCCCTACAGTCCTCACAGGGTTGCTGCATCCTGGTAGAGGGAGGGGTAAGAGGACCCAGAGGGCCTGCCCAGGGGGCTCAGACGTGGGAGACAGCCTGGGCGGCCTGTACACATCACCATCCTTCTGAGCCACTGGGAATAACTTGTGAGTATCTTCTGAAAACAAAGATGTTTTCTTCCGTGACCTTAGCATGGTCTTCAAATTCAGGAAACTTGGTTCTGACCCGCCTCCACTGCCCAACGCACAGGCTTTATAGCAGCGACAATTCTGCCCTGTAGCTGTTAATAAGCTCTGCACTTCAGCCAGGGGGGCATGGAGGGGCCCATGGGGTCTCCTGGAGCCTGTCTGCACATTTCTGAAGCCTCCCCAAAGGTACACGGGATGTGCCCCATAGCCCACGCCTGCTGATGGGCATTCGGGGCAGTGCCCGAGTGCCTTGGCCACCAGCTGAAGGTCAGGGAAAAGATGCCAACTGGCAGCACACCCAGCCCCACAACAAGGTCCCGGCCGGACCCCGGAGCCTAGCTTATCTGCACGTTTAGATTTAAAGTGAAAATCCCTGCTCCCAACATACTTCCTTAACTGTGGTTTCTCTTTTGGCTGCTGACCCGAGGGTTCCCCCACGAAGTCCTGAGATTTCCAGCACCAAGGAGAGGGTGCCCTGGCTGTGGCCTGGGCCTCGAGTCCACTGTCCGTCTGCCTGTGCCTCTCCCTCCATCCTCTTCCCGGCGGGGCCCGCTTTTCCTTCTGTGGAGGTCACCCCGGCAGGGAAGCGATGGTCAGCTGCGCAGGACTGCAGACTGTTCGAGTGGTTTCCCACTGCGGCCCCACAGCGGGATGGGCATTCTCACCCCGACCCAGCAAAGCCCTGCAGCCCCGAGGCTGGGGCTGCACAACTCCAGGGAGTGCCATTCAGGGCGCACAGGGGAGGGACGGGAGTGGCAGCCCTGCATCTGAACAAGTGTGAAGGGAGCAAAAAGCTTCCAGATCAGGACATTAGCCGTGTACGGACGAGGACGTAAATGCAAAGGTGACATCAAACACTGCAGTGGTATTTAACACAACTGGGGGGTGGCCTTGAAATGAACAATCTATAGCGACACTCAGAGTGGCACCAACTGCTGGCGGGCGGCCCTGCTCAGACACAGCTTCTCTCTGGAGCCACCACATCGAGGTGCCATCCTGGCTCCCACCGCGGTCACCGGGGTCAGTAACAGCAGCAGCGCAGCCCCCTGCTCAGCAAGGTAGGCTTCCCACTCCAAATCCAAAAGCCGACAACATACTGTAGTCATTTTTTGGTGTCCAAGCTGTAACAATTAGTTCTCTACTCAGGATCCAGGTTTACCTCAAGCACAGGGTTTAGCTAATCACAGGGTTCTGGAAGCAAATGGGTTTTTTAAATTCAGAGTTTCATTTTCTCTTCTGCACAGGAGCAATCGAAAGTCTGAGATAGGAGAGCATCTGTTAGGCTACCCCCAGTCTCATTCCACCCTCATTCTCCTTGGTGTTGCACGGTGGTTAGTCCCTCAGAAGGTGTGTGACAGGTGTGTCATAAAGAATTTCACCCGGCCAAAGAAAGGCCTGACCTTTGCCCCTGGCTCCTGGGAGGCCATCTCTCAGTTCCTGAATGTCCTGTCTGATGTGGTGTCTTCGTTTTGATGGGGGTCTAGAGCCCAGAGTCTAGAATATGACTCAGGGCAGGGGTGTTGGCTCACGTGGCATCAGCTTGACCACAGAGAGGCTGGAGACCTGGCAGCCATGCAGGCAGGCAGCTGTGTCTACACGCCCAAGCGCCAATAAAAACTCCAGACACCAAGGCTTCCCAAGCTGGCATCTTCTCATAGTGTTGCCAGGGAAGTCAGCGCCGCCGCCGCCACCTCACGGGGAGCACAGCAGGAAGCCCTGAGCGCGGCGGTCCTTGGATGCTGCTCCCTGCCCTCCCTCCTCAGCTGGTTTTAATCTGTGTCCTCTCACTGTAATAAACCATGACCACGAGTATACCAGCCCGCAGATAGTTCTGAGAGGCCTCCTAGGGAATTACTGAGCCTAAGGGTGGTCATGGGGACCCCTGAACTCTGCTGCTGCTGTCAGAAGAGAGGGTGGCCTATGGACCGTGTTTAACTTTAGCTGGGCAACCATACTGTGGTTCTCCTCGTGGTTTCAAATTCAGTTTGTTAAGAACATCAAAAATGGCCATTTAAAAAGTCAGCGTGGTACCCGAACATCATCTTTGGCAGCATTTGCCGTTCAAGTGACTTTTCAACGCGATGATTTTGCTGAGTTGACATGACTCACGTGGTCTCTTCCTGCGCGGCCACCAGCAAACCAGCGAGTGGAAGGACCTGCTCCAATTGTGAACTGAACGTTTCTCAAAGCCAGTGAGTGGGAGGCTTCCGTTAACAGTCACGTTCACGCTGTCCCGCTTGGAACTCCTCCACACTTCTCCCCAGTCTAACGGTGAACTGCCAGTTCTGCACCACCATCCGTTCCAGGAGGACGTGAGGTTAAATGTATACCACAGGGCACATCCTCTGCTGAGACAGCGCCACATGGGTCAGACACAGCTGGGAGCAGAGCTCTGAGTGTTGGGGTTCTCGTTAGGCCGGATCTCAAAACTCCCACCAGGCTCTCAGCATCCTGCAAGAGAACGGTCTTGACAAGGGTCCCTGACCCGTAAGAGCTGGTTTTAATCTACTACCCGATTTACCACCCAGTCTTGCACAGCTGGAAGAACAACTGTTTGTGGTGGCCGGGGGTGGGGGGGAGGCATTTTCTCATGTCACACAACGTACAGCTAAATGCAATGCTCGGATGGATTCTCTGTAAGACACAGGATAGCTAAGAAAGTGGACTGACATTTGACTCTTTTTCTTTAGTTTGAAAATATCCAAAGCTTTACCAACAAATGCAGGATGCTGTTTCCAAGTGTCCATTTTTTTTTAACCGAGGTGTAACCACCTACAGGAAAGTGCACGTATCTTAGGTACATACCATGGTGAGTGTTTCATGTGCACAAAAGATCCCAGCGTCCCAGGTTCCCCCATGCCCCTTCCTGACGTTGGGTAACCAGTTTGATGCTCATTGCTATCCATCAGCTTTTGAACTTCTTATAACTGGGAGCACATAGGAGGCACTTTTTAGTGTCTGGCTTCTATCACTCAACAAAATGTTAAGATTCTTCCCGGAAGTGGTGGTCTGTCTGCTCTAGCAGCTGTTAGAATTCTTCTCTTTGACGAGGCCACCGTGGACACGTTCTCCTGTGGGTGGACATTGGGCTGTTCCGTTTGGGGCAGTTACAATCAGAGCTGCTCTGGACGCACCTGCCCACGTCTGCTGGCGGACCTGTGCACTCAAGACTAGGACTGAAGTGGCTGGGTCAGAAGCTGAGTGATGAGCTATAGAAGACACTGCCAAGAGCTACATGTTCCCACAGCAGCGTGTGACGTCCTTGGTGACACTTACAGGGATTTCAGCCATTCGGGTGCGTGCGGGGAGGCACCCCACTGTTTTCCTGTGCACCTTCCCCATGTCATGATGCTAACGCAGTGACCCGGAGCTCCTTCTCTCGTGCTGACTGGTCAGCAGGCTCTCTTCTATTTCTGAGGAGGAGGGGGCGTCCTGTTCACGTCTTTTGCCCATTTTAAAATTGATTTTTTTCCCCAGCCTATGGCAATTTTCAGTCTTCACGAGGACGCTCTTTTATGAACAAATGTGTTTAATTTTAGTGAAGTGTAACTTGAGTCTTACAGCCAGTGGCGTTTCTGTCCTATTGAGCGAATCTATGCCCTCAGGCCATGGAGACCTTCTCCCACGCTGTACCTGCCACGTTCGTGTCTGGGATCCATTTCACACCAACAGGAGTGTGTGGTGCGAGGGGATCCCGGCTGGTCTTCCCCACACGGGTGTCCTAAGGATCAGCATGCCTTTCTGAAAAGTCCATCCTTGCCCCGCTGACCTTCAAGGGTCTTTGTCATTTTGACCATGTTGAAGTTCCCTCACAAGAAGCTCATCAGTAAGAAAACAGCAGGGTCTATCGTTTTCTTTGGATATTTGCACATTCCATGCTTTAAATAATGGTTGGTCTACTTCCTTTGTGGAATTTTTCTCCAAGGCGAAGCTTGCAAACGAGTTCAATATTTTGTTCTTAATACTAACAGGAATTACATTTTCAGGCCCAGCAGCTGAGCTTGAATATGCCTCTTTTCCACTTCATCACCCGCCTCTCTTCCAGTAAAAAATGATTCTTTTTAAAGAACAATTTGTATCCTTTATTTGGGTGCTGTAATTGTCACCACTCCCCAAGGTTACATGCTTGGTAACAGGTCCTCCCAGTGACGCACCTAGGGCCCAATCTGAAGCACTATTCTCTCCAACAGATCAAACCTCTCTCTTGCTTTGCTTTGTGACTAACTGCTAAGCATTACTGTAAATCCGAGCTGTGAAACCCTCCCATTACGGGACAGCCACATCAGCCCGTGTGTAGCAGAACGTAGAACGAGACCCTTGGGTGGGAAGGACGCCCCTGGCTGCCTTGTGCCGCTCCAAGCGCCCCGCCCCATGCCGGCAGAACATGCCCATGTCTCCTGGGGAGCCGTTACTCTCTACTTACTGACGCAGTGCTCATGACCCACAGACAGACCGTGTTTGTCGAGGGCAAGGACCTCAAGACTGGAGCGGCTGGTCTATGCCTCTCAACATGTGGCTGACCCGTGATGGCCCAGGGAGGCCACACGAGTTGGGAGAGGGCAGCAAGCGCTGAGGGTCCAGGTCCACAGAAAGAAAGCCCCTGGCTCTCTGCTCCAGGCCCAGAGGCCTCCTCACCACAGCCCATTAGCCACGTGCTAGTGTCCATCACCGCACAGACGCCACTCCCCTACGCTCTCCCCGCCACTGCCCTCGGATCTGCCGGCCACCCTCTTCTGGGGCCTGTCCCCTGCTGTGCCTCTGCTGGAGCCCTGGTCCCCAGACCTCCCCTCCTCAGTGCTTCTTTCAAACACCACCTCCCGGCCCTCTTGGCACAGCTGACACTGCTCTCCCTCCAACCCCAGAGTGCTGAGTCCTGCGAGGGCAGGGGCACCAAGACACAGAGACCCAGCCGGAGCTGGCAGGCCGCCCGATGGCCCCCCACTTACCTGTCCTTGTACTTGATGACGGCATCCACGATCTTCTTCATCTTCTTGGTGAGGTTGGGCGGGTTGGGGGAGAGCTTCTCAGCGGGTGGCCGGCCGCGCTTCTTCTGCTTCTTGCTCTCGTCGTCCTTGTCGCGGCTGCGGGTGCTGGTGGTCGGGGTGGAGGGGCCGGCATCGCTGTCCCGCTTGCGCTTCCGTGACGACTTCTTCTGCCGGACCTCCTCTTCGATCTCCTCCAGCGTGCCCTCCTCGATGGCCTTCAGGGTCAATAGTGGTAAAATAGGACAGCCAGCACCGAGGTCGACAAGCAGAGGCCGCGGCAGGAACACGCTGGGGCTCTGGACGGGCTCCGAGGCCATGAAGGCCACCAAGGCCACCAAGGCCGCCCGCCTCCCCCGCCACAGCCCACCCAAGCCCGTCTTTAACAGATGAGCGGCCCGTGTACACATTTAACAGGCACATCCTCACTGTGTGGGGCCTGCAGAAGGGGCTCTTGTAAACCCTCCACCCAGAGGTGACACCATCAATGCTTCTCCTCCAGATGTTCCGCGTTTTTTTAAAAATGTGGTAAGACACACGTAACAGAAAATTGACCACTTCAACAATGTTCAAGTGCGCAGCTCAGTGGCATGAGGTACATTCACGTTGTGCAGCCATCACCACCGTCCACCTGTGGGACGCCCCCACCCATCACGCGCATGTGCACAACCGAGGCAGCACTGGAATAGGAGCCACGTACCAGGTCACGACTCATCTTTTTGTTTACTGTGTCCTGGATATATTTCCTCTCGTCTTTCTGCAACATAATTTTTAACGTCTACTTATTATTTCCTCACGCAATGGGCCCTAATTTAACCTTCCCCTGTTCTTGGGTGTTTAGGTTCTTTCCAATTTAGGGGGTGGGGTGGGCGGGTGGTTGTTCTAAGTACTGCCACAAATGATATCCTTTTTTTTTTAGAGAGATTCCTGGAAGTGAAACTGCTGAAGTCAAAAGACATGGTTGTGAACATTAATTTTAAAATAATTCCAATTCATTAATTCTTAATGATAAAAACTAACTCACGTTTTACCCTGAACACAAGTGATGGGAAGCCAGGTTTCTGGGAGAGCTTGAAATCAGAAAAGGGGGTTGGGCCTGGACCCAGAGGGACACACTGGTTATTCTTCTCATGGTTATTGGCTGCGACTGTAAGTGGGGCACGGGGCCAGGTACTGAGGACACAGCACTGAACACAAGCCTCCTGGAGGGGAGACAGTGACAAACATCTCACAAATGTGGTAAGTCCGTCAAATGCTGAGGAGGGTGAGTGGTGCTCTGAGGGATGGTGGAACAGATGTGTCCTGGTTGGGGATGGAGGAGAGCTCCCCAGAGCTGGCACTTCAGCTGAGGTTTAAAGGGTCAGGGGAGGGAAAGGCCCCTACGCCAAAGGAACAGCATAGAGATGCAGAGCAGGCAGGAAGGACTAAAAGGAAGTTGGCATGGGGGAGGGTGTGCCAAGGGTTGAATAGTGTCCCCTCTAATTCATATATTCGTGGAATCTCTGTGATCTCACAGGATATAGGGTCTTTGCAGACATAATCACTTAAGGATCGAGACAAGATCATCTTGTACTAGGGTGGGCCCAAATCCAACGAGACAGAACAGGCCACACAGAGGACACTAGGGACAGAAACTGGACTGACTCAGTGACAAGCCACAGGAGGCTGAGGCCCACAAGCTGGAAGAGGCAAGGAAGGATCCTCCTCTAGAGCCTTCACCTCGATTTCAACCTCCCAGCCTCCGGAACTGTGAGAGGGGAATTCCTATTGTGTTAAGCCACCGAGTTTGCAGTAACCATTACAGCAGCCCCCAGAATCTAACAGCAGTGCCTCTGGTCCCGTGCCCGAGAAACACAGCCCAGCAGGGCCAGAGCCAGGCACGTTCTGAAGGGTCTGGGTACACCTGGCATCAGAGGGCTACCAGAGAAGTGGTGCCCATGACACGTCCACCACTAAGACAGAGGAGTGTCTGTTTGGGGTAAATAAATTTTTTATTACCATAAACTTTATTGAGTATGACATATAACGAGGCATGTGCTCAAACGGGAAAGAGCTGTCTCCTCAACAAATGGTGCTGGGACAACAGGTCAGCCAAACGCAAAACACTGAAGTTGGAACCCGACCTCTTGCCATATGTGAAAATTAACTCAGAAAGGATCATGGACCGGAATGTAAAAGCTGAAACTCTAAAAATGTTAAAAGGAAACAGTGGGTAAATCTTTGTGACCTTAGATTTGGCAGTGGATTCTCACACATGACACCAAGGAACCAACAAAAAGAGAAAAACAGAGAAATTGGACTTAATTAAAATTAAAAACTTCTGTGCTTCAAAGGACATCAAGAAAGCAGAAAAAAAAAAAGCCCTGTAGAGTAGGAAAATATTTGCAAATCATATGTCTAGTAAGAGACTTGTAAAGATACACAAATGGCTAGTAATCACGTGAAAAGCTGCGCAACACCACAAGCCCCCAGGGAAATGCAATTCAGAAGCACAAGAAGACACCACGGCACACCCACTAGGATGGCTAGGATCAAAGAGACTAATAAAAAGTATTAGTGAGGACGGACGTGGAGAAACTGGAACTCTCATATGCTGCTGGGGGGGGATGTAAAATAGTGTAGCCTTTTTGGAAAACAGTTTTAGTCCCTCAAAAGGGTTAAACAAAGAATTACTATTTGATCCACTCCCAGGTATACACCTAAGAGAAATCAAAATGTATGTCCTCACAAGAACCTGTACACAAACGTTCACAGCAGCAAAATTCATAGCAGCTAAAAAGTGGAAACCACCCCAATGTTCGTCAACTGATGAATGGATATCAAAGGCTGTCTGTCCACAGGATGGAATGTTATTCAGCCATAAAAAGATCATGTCCTGTTACATGCTAGAATCTGGATGAACCCTGAAAGTATTTTGCTAAGTGAAGGAAACCAGACATCAAAGGATCACACATTATGTGATTTCATTTACAGAAAATGTCCTGGATAGACAAAATCAATGGGATAGAAAGTTGCTTATTGGATGCCAAGGGCCAGGGGGAGTAAAGGGGTGGGAAGATAGCTAAAGAAGAAAAGGCTTCTTCTGGGGGAGAATGTTCTAAACTTCATTTGTGGTGATGGCTGCACAACTCTGTGAATATACTAAAAATCACTAATTGTACGTCTGAAGTGAATGAATTCCGTGGTATGTAAGTTACATCTCAAAAAAAAAAAATAAAAGAAAGAAAGAGAGAGAGAGAAAGAAAGAAAGAAAGTGCACATAGCATTATTAGCACATGGGCAGCTATTTTTCAAAGGGCACCCACTGCCTCAATGATGCAGGGCTGGGAAAGCCCCCAAGGGAGCTGGAATGGGCTGGGTTTGGGCCGACGCTCTCTCATTGAGGGTTCTCTTCTGGGCCCTGGAGCCCTGGACTGATGGTGGGAATGGGACAGCCCACCGGCCCCACCCCCGGCTCAGTGGTTCCCTGGCAGGTTTCAGCAGCTCCTCCGCGCATGGCTCAGCAGGCAAGTTTGCAAGTCTATGGTGTTCTGAGCTCCCAGGAGGGGACCAGGGCCCCCTGGCCACATGGTTGAGAAAGCACCAGGGCTGAAGTTAATCAAAGGGAACACCTGGGTGTGTGAACACAGGCCTGGGGGTCAGGGGATGGCCGCTCATTCCAGGGCGTAGCTTGCAGCAGGGCGTAGCCAAAAGCTGCCACCCGCCTCCTGCGAAGTATTGTTTCAGGGACAACAAAATGAGGGTTGGATTCTCAATCATCACCTCTGCACTCAGAGCACCCGAGAAGGGGTGGGGTCTGATTTGTCACTGTAACCCCAGTGCTGACCTCAGTGCCGGGCACCCGAGCAGGTGCAGAGGGGCAGAGTGCCCTCGGCTGGGGTGGGGAGGAGCGGGGCCGAGTCAGGAGGGCCCAAAAGGCACCCGCAGCCCTGACTCGGATGTCGACAGCTGCTACTGTAAGGGCCAGTTGCCACCTGCTGACATGGGTGCTCACACCACCCCCCTGAGCAGCTGGTGCCCAGAGCCTCAGGCGGAGACTTGCTCCTTCCTCCTCCCCATAGCTCTCAGGGGAGATGTGCCCAAAGTGGGGCTGCCTGACCCCCATCAGCTCTCCGAACCAGCTCACAGGGTGACTCAACGGTCCCTAACCTATCATGGGCCAGCCCTGTGCTGGGATTGGCAACGCTTACTCTAACCTCACACCTAAATGGCCAATTCCAACTGGCAGGGGTTCTGAGCTGCCTGGGAAGTGCACAGGGGCCCTTCTTGCCAGCCAGCAGGAGGAACAGAGTGAACCTGACCCCACATCAGCGGGTCACTGTTGTGACAAAACTGACCAGAAACAGCTGAGAGGAACCTCCTCAGGTCTGGGACAAAGGCCCGAGTCCCCATGGCCGAGCCCTGCACTCCCAGAGGCCCGCCCTCGGCCCTCTCCAGCATGTACCTTGAGCCACTGCTTCTCGGTCAGCGAGTCACTGTAGTCCACCTCCTTGCGGTGGCGGGAGCCACGGCCGAACATCTTCTCCTCCTCCTCCTCGCAGGTCAGCCGCTCCACCTCGGCGTCATCCTTGATGATCCACGAGGGGAGCTCATCCTCCTCCATCAGCCGTGGCTTCCGCTTGGGGTTGCGGGCCTCCTCGCGCCTGCGGTCCAGGTCCATGCGCTGCAGGGTGCGGGCGGCAGGGACAGAGGGAGATGCATCAGCATGGGGCCAGTCAGCAGACACAAGAGGGCGCCCTGACGGGGGCTGCTGCCCTGCCCCAGGCCCAATGCTGCATCGGGAGTTACACAGCAGCTCGGCTTGGTGGTCGCTGCGCTGGACGGGCCCCAAATCAGATCCTGGCTGAGGCTCTGCTTCAAGGGCAGAGAGAACCCAAGAGGACAGGGAGGTGGCGAAAGGGGACTATGGGGTAGTGGCTCCATGTAAGGCCTTGGTGGGAGGCACAAGCCTGCTGGAGCCAAGGGCGCCTGATTCCATGCCCAAAAGGGGCGGGGACATCTATGACTAAGGACAGTATTAAGTTCCCCTGAAAGGGAGCTTCAAGGACGACAAGCCAGAGCAGAGCTGTGTATGTATGTGTCTCCCACCATCCCCACGACACCATTAGGAGTCACTGTGGGGCCACCCAAAGGCCTGCACTCGGCTCCATCACCTGCTGGGGACGCCACCGTCATTGAGACCTCCTGGTCTGTTTGGTGTCAGCAGCGAGGGGTGTGAATCTGAGCACCTGCGTGTCACACAGGCAGGAAACTGAACACCCGAAAGGTGAGCAAGGTGGCAAGGCTGCCCTTTCTTCTGCCCAGCCCACAGCGCTTACCATGAACAGGTCGAACTCCTCCTCGTGCCGGGCAATCATCTGGTTCACTGTCTCGTCGTCAGGCACTTCGTCTTCTTCCTACAAGATTTCACACGCTTAGTTCGGGTGTGGCGAGGCCAGGGTGGGCGGCGGCCGGGCTCGGAGGCGAGCGGCGGCGGTCCATGGGAAATGAGCTGGCGGTCCCAGTCTGGCTGCGGTGGATGGGGACCCACACGGCAGCGGGAGGCACACACGCACACGCACACGCACGCTCCGTGGGATCAGGGCCCTTGCTGGCCGTCTCAGCCGAGAAGCCGAGGATTGAATGGGCATGGAGACTGAACTACCCCTCTCACCTTTAGAGGTGGCTCCTCCAAGTCGGGGTTGACGCCCGCTGGCGGAGGGGCAGTGTGGGCGAAGCTGGCACTGCCGCTGCCCGTGCTGCAGTGTCTGCTCTGTGGATAAATAGAGGACTTCAGTCTCCAGGGCTGTCAATCCGGCGTCTTTCACCAGCAGTTTAGAAAAAAAAAACCACTTCAAAGAAAAAGCAAGTACTCATCCTCTTTCCGTTCAGCCCACACTCCCTTTACTCCAAAGGGATGAAAAAAAAATAAGAGTGCAAAAAAGGTAAAAAAACAAAAATGAAAGCCGCTCATGCGTCCACCACTCACGCCGGGGAGGGGGTGGGGGCTGGCGCTGCCCTCACCTCGTCCTGCTCCTCGTGCTCAAGGATGGCCTGCAGGAAGGCGCGCCTCTCGTGGCTGGAGGACTTCTGGTCGAACATGCCAGCCTGGATCACCTTCTGGTCGACGTTGAGCTTGTACTTGGCCGCAGCCAGAATCTTCTCCTCCACGCTGTTGACCGTGCAGAGGCGGAGCACACGCACCTCATTCTGCTGCCCGATGCGGTGGGCACGGTCCTGTGCTTGCAGGTCCTAGGAGAGGAGAGGCCGGTCAGTCCTGAGCCTTTGGATGGACTGGGAAAGGCAGGGGCTTTCCAATTCTCATGTGTCTGCCTGGCCATTCTGCCAGCTGCAAGGGCCAGCAGCTCAGGAACAAGACCGGGAGCCTGTGCCAGGTTGATTTCAGCCTGCACAAGTGTCATTTTCTACCTTAACTGGGATTTCACAGATGTTTGGAAAGAAAGCAGTTTTAGAGGGCCACCCAGGGTGTTATATTCCCAAGCAGCTCCTGTCACGGCTGCACAGGCCCCCTGGCCTACCCTAGGAGGGCCCTGAGCCCGGCAGGGCCATGTCACGGCAAGGGCAATATTTACAGAATGGCGCCAAAGCTGGGTGATATGTTGATGCCTGGAGGCCCTGCCATTTCCTTGTCATGAAGCCTTGGCTCCACCTCTGTGAGCCTTAGGATTCGCTCTGCAGACACGAGCCACCCCTCGTGGTTAGTGTACATGTGAGAGGAGTGAATGGGCGTTGGGCACTCAGCCCAGGGCCCGGTGTGGAGCAAGCTCCAATAAAGCGGTAGGCATGTCTGCCAACGCTATTTGTACTGTCGTGCCCGGCGCAGAACCAGAAGGTCTCCTGTGGAATCCAGTGCCTGGGGCCGACCTCGAGATCTGCACCCAATGGGGGTGGCAGAGGCCACACCTGGCAGGAACAGGTGTGCCTTGCATCCATGGTTCAGCCACCCCCCTCACCCCGAGCTTTGCCTACGTAATTCCTGGCGGGGCCAGTACCCAGTGACACAACCCTGCCCTAGAGTGAGCTTCATGACCTCGGATGCACCCTAGCGTGGGGGAGGTCAGGGCTCCACGGGGGTCTCTACCCACTGTCTGCCTGTTGCTGGGGGAAGCAGACTCCAGCCACCTCTCAGGAAACAGGCCCATCACCGAGGGCCGGGTGGGAACTGCTCCCCAGGCTGACAGCAAGGGCTGCTCGCAACCACTTGGGCACCCATCTAGCAGGTGGGCTTCCACCTATACAGTGAAAACCAGTGCTGCCAGGCTGCGGGGAGGGGCCCGCTCGCACAGCAAATAGGAGAGGAAGCTGGGGCAGCCTGATGGGGGACACTTTGGCAGAACCAACCAGAAAGTAAAGGGGACGCGCCCCTGGGCCGAGCAATCACACCCCTCAGGCTTGACCTGGCCAAGAACAAGAGGATTCTGAGGGGACAGTGGTCACGCCGAAATCAGAACACTCAGACACTTGCCAACTGGGGATTGAGTTACAAGTCCTGGGGCCGCCACACACCAGGACAGCCCAGCTGACACGGCTGGGGAGAGTCCAGTGTGCTCACCTGCAGACATGAGCGCACCGGCGGCCAGAGGGGAGACATGTGCTAGCACACGCAGTGCTCGTGCCGAGGTCAGACCCCATGTGTGCACACGGGGGAGGCTGGCATACACTCAGAGAAGAGCAGGGCTGGTGAGGAAGGGGAAAGGGACTCTACTTTTTTACTTTGAGCTTTCGATATTTACATTGGAAAAAAATACTGCTTTTATAACGAAACACAGGAAAAAGTTAAATACTTTATAAGCGCTGTATCTATAAAATACCACAGCCCTGTTATCTACTAGCAAGGAGCCCCATGTGGGGCACACGGATAAGGAACAAGAACAGCGGCACACACAGCGCACAAAGCACGTCCTAAGTGTTGCTTTAAGAAGCGCCGGTGCGGAGCTTGACTAGACCACGGTCTGGAAGGACGTGCAGTGATGGACGAGTGCCCCAAGCTGTCAGGACCGTGGCGTTTTCCACACTACTTATGCATTTACATGATGCCAAGGTTATCTTTTTTTAACAACAGAGTATGTATTTTTTCATAATGAGAGCAAAAAACTATTTTTGTTTTGAGAAACAGAAAAAAATAACTACTCTCTGGCTTTCTTTCCAAAGGCCCCCAGAGCCATAGGTGCTGCCACTGCCACTCCAGGAGGCCTGGAGGACGCAGGCAGGAGGCTGGGAGGCCCTCACGTCGCCCTTGGGCTTCAAGTCTGTCCCACAGGGGGCCCGCCCCTGTTACCTGGTGAGGGTTCCAGTCACTGTCAAATATGATCACAGTGTCGGCCGACTGGAGGTTCAGGCCGAGCCCCCCGGCCCGGGTGCTGAGCAGGAAGATGAAGTACTCAGAGCCGGGCTCGTTGAAGGTTTTCAGCAGCATGCCCCGGTCCTCCGCCTTTGTGGTGCCTGTCGGGGGTGGGGAGAGTGGGGTTAGCAGGGTGACGACATCGGGGTCGAGGGCAGGGTGGCAAGGAGACACAGAGGAACACCTGCGTCAGAGAGCAGGGACAGTACCACACACATCCTACTCGGGCCACCTGAGCCACGACCACGCTCGTTCAACACGAGGCTCTGAGCTGCAACTAGCCGGTAACTCAGACTGATGGTGACACTACTGACTGCCCTCCTCCCACCCCAGGAGTCCGACGGGCCTAGGGTGTCTCCTCTGCATAAACCGGGGCTGCTGTGGGATAAAATGGCGGGGCTGAAGCACAGTGAGTGCCTGCCCAGCTGTCCAGGGGGTGGCAGGAGACACCACCGATACGCTGTAAACACTGTAGCCCCCAAAACCCACCAGGGGTCTCCAGGTGGGCAGACAGTGCTGCTATGGTAATGAGCAACTGGTCAGAGGGCTGGTGCCCACTCACAGAGGGAACTGTCCACAGGGGAGCACACAGGCATCCCATAATGGGGACATGTCTTCCTCTCAAGGAGCCACATAACTCTCATGTGATGGCCCAAGACATGATCCTCAGCATCGTGAGCCTCACAGGGACATCTAAGCACCTCAGGCCACCGCCAGCTCAGAGCAAAGGTGCCTCTGGCAAAACCAGGTGTCATTTCTGGTGATGAAATGAGAATCAGATGCCTCCAGCTGTCGCCTACACATCGCAATGGAGAAAGTGGAGGCCGGGGCTCCAGATGTGCCCACGGCTGCCCCAGTTCCGGGCGGGGCTGAGGCCTTGGGCAGGGCTGCGGCAGATGGAGGGGTCTTTGCTGCTCTTTTCCAGGGTTTTTTTGCCCACGTAACAGTGACCACTCGAGGTTCTAGAGATGCAGTCATAACTGAGCCCAAGTCCTCAACCTTACAGAGAGGACTCTCAAAATGGAGAAAAGGGAAAAAGGGGACAAATGGATGAGTGCAGGGGTGGGTGGAAATACACTTTCTGCACCGGGCCTCTCCTCTAAGGGTCAGGAGGGTGACAGACAAGGAGCAGCACTCACAAAGGCTAAGGCACTGAAAATGGAGAGGCTGCTGGAGAGGCCAGAGCACAGGGTGGGGGCAAGGGGAACCCGGCCGCATGGGCCTTGGCAGGGGGAGCGGCTTTTAGTCTCCAAGCCACACGCAGCATCTGAAGGAAGCGGGGTGAAGGAGGACACACGACCAGAGCTGTCTGTAAACACTGCCCTGGACAGAATTCCAAGAACAGGCTGAAGGAAGGTAAGACATGTTCGGAGTAGGGGTGAGGAGGGCAGAAACCGACGGACAGATCAGCCCAGCAACCACAGGTCCACACTCTGAGAAACCACAGTTCCAGAAGATGCACAGTGAAAGACAAAACGGAGGCAAAGAGTTTTAGGGTGTCCAGCCATAGAAACGCACGTGGCAACACTTGCGGCAATGAGCTCATAGCTCAGATGAAGGCTCTGAGAAGTGTGGTTTACCCCACACTTTTGAACTGTGTTTACCCTAGGGGCTCCCAAATCCATTTTTCTCGAGAGCCCCATTCGCTCCATCTGAAAGAAGGCGGGGGACTCCCTTGAGGGACTTCCTGAGCAGCAGATGTGTCAGACCATGGGTCCTGCACTCTGTCAGCACCTCACCCAGCCCCCCCGCCCCGGAGCTCCCACATGCCGGGAACAAGGCAGAAACAGGGCTTCCTATGAGCACATGGGGTCATGGTTGAATGCTGTTCCCAGGGGAATATAGCCTCTATCACTCTGTTTCCCTCCCTCCCTCTTTCTCTTTCCTGCTACTTTCTGGGCTCCAGGTTCCAGCACATAAAGGCGTGATTACAGCTCCAGGCCTGATTGGCAACAGCTCCAGAGCCACCCGGGCGGTAGAGAGAGGAGCTTAAGGAGAGCTGGCCCCCAGATCTTGGGGGGGAAAAGACAAGCTGCTTGCCTGTTCAGGATGCTGAGCAGCCAGAAGAAAAGCCAGGAGAGGACACCTGACATTGAAGCCAAAATGGAGGAAAAAGGAGCCAAGAGCTCCCGAAAAGCCCCTTCAACATCATCTGGGTACCTGGATCCAGCTGTGCCTGAAGCAAGCTAACTCTTGAGGTTCAAGTACGTGAACATATCAAGAGCTTCCTCCTTATGTCCACAGGATATGGGTTTCTGTCACTTCCAACCAAAACAGTACTGTAGGGTACCCCATAACCACTGGACCCAGTGTTAAAGTGCAGGGTCCGTAAGCCTCACAGTCAGGAGAGACAGCCACGATGCTCCCAGGCCCTCCCTCCCAGGGTGTCACTGAGTGTGTCGCTATGCCCAGTCCCACCTCTAAACCTAGAGTCTCTGGGTTTCACCCTGCCTTGCAAGGGAGGGCACGTTAGCCAGGGGCTTCGGCAGCAGCGGGTAACAAAACCTTTAACAAATGTCTCTCCCAGTCTTACTCACCATCAAGCCTGAGGTATTTAAAGCCACGATACGCAAAATAGTCTTCCATGATGGTCATGAGGGAGGTCATCTGGCAGAACAGCAGCACTTTATGGTTGGTGGCGCGGAGTTTGGGAAGAATTCTGTCGAGCAGCTCAAATTTCCCGGAGGCTCGGTACAGGTCCAGTCTGGTAGGGGGTGAGGGTACAGGGAAGGACACACAACGTGAACCCCAGCGCCCTGCAGACAGGCAAACAAGGAAGCGTGCACCCTCTCCAGGCTACCTGAGCTGGCCTGGGCAGGCTGGCCGTCAGGCTCAGGGGCACACAAGTGGCTTCCCCGGCAGACTACGTTCCCCTTGCCCCAAGTTTCAGCAAAGCCATT
The DNA here is from genome assembly GCF_048564905.1 of Vicugna pacos. Lineage (NCBI taxonomy): Eukaryota > Metazoa > Chordata > Mammalia > Artiodactyla > Camelidae > Vicugna > Vicugna pacos. The sequence goes on along the minus strand of NC_133008.1, from coordinate 26,602,111 downwards.
TCAACCCAACTAAAATAAACTCATGCCACCCTTGGTCCAGGGTGACCTGACCAACTCTGATACTTTTAAGAATGAAAGGAGGTGGTGTTGGTAAAGATGACAGAACAACAGGCGTGGACAGGGCTGCCCTGGGAAGCCGGGCCTTCTGGTAAAGAACCTTCTAGGAGCCAAGGGTCACAGTGGAGAATGCCCACCACACCACATGTAGGGCTAAGGGCCCCCACAGTGCCTGTCATTCATTCCCGGTTTACAGACGTGGAAACTGAGGCTGAGGGACAGGGTGATGTGGCTGCTGAAATGCCGAGGCAAAGACTCAAACCCAGGTCTGTGAGATCCCATTATGCAATTTGATATAAAAAAATCTACACAGTAAAAGAAACTTTTGCTCTTTTATTTGGTGCCCCCTGCTCTTGAAAACAGTTTACTATCCCAGAAAAATGATGGCGGCTTTAGCTCTAAGAGTGTTTTTAGCAAGGCTGCTTGTAACAGCGAAACCTTGAGGCAGCATCCACGTCTAACACCAGGGCAAAACAGTGCCCAGGCCGCACTTTATAAACAATACCACAGCCAAAGCAAGATGGGCAGCACCCTATATAGAAAGTAACTCTCTGTTGCCAGGCAGAGTTTTAGCTCAGAGTGGTTAAGAAAGCTGTCATGGGTCACGGAGCCCAGAGGTGGAAGAGTGGGGCCTGGAAGCCAGGTCTTGTCAACTCTCAAAGTGGAGAATTTTTATTCTCTTCTATGTCTATGTTCATCTATGTTTTCTAAATTTTCTGCCACGAATATACTGCCTTTAAACTTGAACAAATGTAACAACAGTGATAAGGCCAATCAGAGAGAAACCCCTGCACACTGACCATCTGCCCACCCCATGAAGCCAGGAAAACTCTCACCCTTGGACGATGCCGCCGGTAAATCCCAAGTGCTCGGAAAAGGACTCCTGCAAGTGGAATGAGAGGCGGGTCAGCGGGGGCAGGAACAGGCAGCCGGGACCCACGCCTCTGAGCCCTTCGGCCGGTGCTCAGCAACTGCCCACGATGACCCTGAGGCCACAAACAGATTCTGAACGTGGTTTTTGTATCCTGCCGACATCCCTTCTCTCACAACAGAACACTCTTAGCCACCAAAAGGAGTGTACAAGGACAGTAGGCCCCCGAGACCCTCCTCGGAGCCCTGAATGGAATTCCGGGGGCGTCAGGGCATTTGCAATGACTCTGAAACTTCAAAGTATGTGGACGTATGTGTGTGCTTTTCAGAAGCAAGAATTCAGACTCATATTAAGGGGCACTGTGGCCCAGAAAGGTTCTGGCCAGAGTCATCATGAAGAGGGACACTGCTCTCAATGCTCCAAGTGGGAGAGGCTAGTAGCCAAAGAGCAGCGGAAGCTCGAGCCCAGCAGGGTGGGAAAGGACCCCAGAGGACAGCCCTGAGGGGGGCTGCCGTCTCTCGCGTACTTCTCTACACCATCTGGATTCTGTACAATAAGCATTTACAAAAAGGAAATCAATAAAAAGACAAATGCACAGGCGGCACCCACCCTAGATATCACAAACTCTTCCTCTTCACACTTGACTTTAGCCAAAGGGCCGAGAAGCAATACAAACTCCTCCTCTTTAAAGTTTCAGAAAGACACAACCAAGCTCTGCCCAGGGGCTCAGCACAGACACACGACTCGGAGAGCAGGGCCTGGTGCTGGGCTGAGGCCCACGAGCTCCGGGTGCTACTGGGCCTGCCGCCCGGCCAAGGGCCTCACCTCGATGTGCTGGAACATGTATGGGTGGTTGCAGATCTTCCTCAGCTGCATGATGGTGTTCATTAGGGTCTTGGTGCCGCCTTTGCCCTGAGGAGGCAGAAGAGAGGCTCCCAAATCGGCCTTGTCCCACGGTGGGATGGGGTAGGTTGGGGCAGACGTGGAAGGAGGTGCTTCAGGGGGAGGCCGGGCTTGTGGCAGAGGAAAAAGGGAGCCTGGAGCTGGCTCCTGTTGTGGCTCAGAGGCCTGAAGCCTGTGCTGGGGGCAGCAGAGACTCCTTGGCACCCTGGAGGGTGGAGGGTGAGGAAGGGCCAGCAGGAGAGAAGGAAAGCATGACTGGCAAAGGGCTGAGACCAGATCACAAACACTTTGCGAGGCCTGCTTTGTGGGCACCGTGTGTCCCCAGGGGGCTACAGCTGGATGGGCCACGATGACCTTAGAAGGTCTTGGGTGCAGGGTGAAGGGAGGATGCAGGGGAGGGTGTGGTAGGCCAAGAAGTAAACCAGAAAACATGATGCTGCAACTACTCAGGTAGGAAAGGGCCCGAACAAAACATCTAGAGGAGGAAACGGGGAGGGAGGGCTGAGCTCGAGGCATCGGGTGCAGAGCTGAGGGGCCTGGGAGCACAATTTCAGTCCTGGTGAGGGCAGCTGGGGTGGGTGGGGCCTGGGACCTCAGAGGGTCCCAGGAGGCAGCAGCCTTCTCAGCCCCCCTCCTCACCACCGTAAACTAACATCACCCCAACTTCATGCAGTAACAAGATAAAGCCATGGCTGCCGAGGCAGCTCTTCCCCAGCTGGGAAGGTGGGACTCACTAGAACGCCAGCTGCTGGGGTCCCTGCTGGGCCCCACGCTGATGACTGGTGCACCCTGGGGGCCACCACTTCATGAAGTGAGGACCCCAGACAGTGTGGACTGGGAGGCTCTTGGGGGACTCCCTGGAAATGGGCCATCAGCCCCTGTTCTATTAGCCCTACAGACTGGACTTGCTCACACCAGCCATGATTTAAACCAGGGCTAGTCAATGCCCTCGGGACCATGACCAGATGAAGCTTTGGTCACAACAATCATCTCTAAGGAGATGAAAGACCTGCCAGTTACAGCATGCTTAAGCCCCACACACCTAGCTGCCCCACAACAACCCGCCTGCCATGGACACCAAGGTGGGGAAGGGGGCCCAGGGCCTACCTTCTTGTCCTTCTCGGAGCCATCAGTCAGCAGCACCCCCTTGGCCTGCATGTGCCGGTAGAGCACGCGCTGCAGGGCAGACATGTCACACTTGATGACGTATTCCACCTGCGGGGCACATGCCACGGTCAGCTGGGGCTGAGGGTCCCGGAGCCTAGCCCCTAGCCTTGGCCATCTCTGATCTTCCAGCCTCTCAGGGGCATCCTGGGCCCTGAGATGTGTGCTCTGATCAGGGCCCCCACAGCTGAGGGATGAAGGGAGATGGACTATGGCAGATGCACCAGGATGAAGAAATGTGGGGACATCCTGGGCCAGAAGGGGCAACATGGCTACCTTCCAAAGGCTGCTCCAAAGCCAGACAAAATACAAAGGACAAATATGACTGGAGGGGCGACTGGCCAGGAACCCCAAGCCCCTCAGGGGAGCAAGTCCAAGACAAGCTCACAGCCTCCAAGCTGCTCCCCCTCAACCTACCATGTGGTCAGGCAGAACCTGCCCAGGCACCTGGCCCACGGACAGCAGGTGGGACTTAGTGCTCTAACCGAGCACACCTGCCTTTGCTTTAGAGGCCCAGTGGTGGGTAAGTGGCAGTCCCCAGGCCGGACAGACCCTTAAATGCTGAGGTAAGACCAGGGCCAGGCCTGGGACCAGGAAAGCCAGCTGACAGGGCCCATCTCATGGAGACCCCTGTGTGATGCCTCTCCCACTCAAAACCAACATGGTACCTTCTCAGGCAACTGAGCCTCGACTTCCTTCTTGAGCCGCCGGAGCAGGAAGGGCCGCAGCACTTTGTGGAGACGACGGATGATAAGAATGGTCTCCTCCTCGTTCAGGTCCACCTGGCCCCCCGGTGAGATGTGTAAACTGAGTGTGAGCGTTACTTCCGAAAGAGGGGAGAGGGGGTGCGGGGAGAGACAGGAGTCACTGGGAGTGACTGGAGTCACCCTGCCCTTGGCGCCTTCTTTCCAGCCTTAAGCTTTATGGGAGCTTGGCAGGGCACTCTTTCCCTTTGGAAAACTGCAAAGATCAGGGACCTTCGGTGGAAGTGCTGGGACATGGAAGCGAGGGCCCCTGTGGACTAAAACATGGCAGCACACAGTGTCACTTCCCCAAGAGCATAACAAACTCGGTGTCAGAAACCCGCCAACATGTCCAAACTAAAGTTAGATGGCACCGCCTGGGCCACGTTTATGGAGCATTTGGTATAATGCGGGTTGTTCTCATGGAGGGCTCTGTCACCAGGAGCCCAAATCCACTGTCGCCTCAGCCTGGGTGGGACCGAGGGAAAGAAATGCTGCTCTCCCTGGGGGCCTGCTACTCTGATAAGACGCTGAATTAAAAAAAAAAATTTAAAGTGAAAAATAAGATGACATCTGATCTTTTCTTCCTCTTTGGCTTTTATTCAACTTGAAAATTAGTGAAACCAGAGCATTTATTCCTCAGCTCCTGGGATGGGATCCTGGGAGTATGAAAACTGGGGTCTCCTTTATCATGAGGCTCTCGGAAAGGCTTCAGTCCCTCCTTCAGGAGGGCTTCTGCCTCAAACAGCACCAAGGAGGGGGAGCTCGTGGCTGAGGACGACAGCAGCCCCTCTGTCAGGGCATGGCGGCCCCGCGGCCCCAGACGCGGCTGCAGGGGCAGAGATGCGCCTCAACCCTGCAGTTGTGCCCGCTACCGCAGGCACCAGACTCAGATCTCAATCTTCTTCAACAGAAAACGCAACTGGTCCACAAGCAGACTGACTGTGCCAACCACAGCCATAGATCTCAAGGGACACCGGCCACAGGGTTTAAAACAAAACACTTTTTAAAAACTGAAGATACTTAATCTGACCACATCACTCCCTGACTGAAATCTCAGGGTGAGATCTAAATCCCCTCAAGCACTAGCTGGGCCTTCCTCCCTGTGCCTGAGGCGCAGGGTCAGGGAAGCCCCGAGACTGTCCAACTCGGATGGTCCTCGGAGATGCTTGGGGCCAGTGATGGCGACTCCCTGCCCCGCCCCACCCCCACGGGGCCGGCTGCACACCCACCTTCTCCCCGGTCATGGCGAAGGGCGCGTTGAACCACTGCTCGAAGGTGCTGCAGCTCTTGAAGATGGTGGGCAGCAGGAAGTTGAGGAGCGCCCAGAGCTCGGGCAGCTTGTTCTGCAGCGGCGTGCCTGTCAGCAGCAGGCGGCGGGGGGCCACGTAGTGCGTGTTGAGGACCTGCGTCAGCTTGCAGTGGTGGTTCTTCATGCGGTGGCCCTCGTCAACAATCATGTACTTCCAACGGATCTGCGGGCCCGAGAGCAGGCGGTCAGGGGAGGACAGGCACGGGGACTGTCCGGCTAGGCGGGAGTCTCAGGACCGTTAGGCAAGAAGGCTTCGGGCGGAACAGCCCGTTGGTGGAAAATGTGGGTACGACAAAGTCCTCTGACAAGAGACCAGTGCACCGAGTGACAGCCACACACCGCAGCCTCTGTAAAGTGTGGGGTGAGGATTACACATGGACAGGGAGACATGCCCGTGACCTGCTATTGGGTGAGTAAAGCAGGTGCAGAAAAGGACTTTGGTTTTCCAAGAAAATTACATATGCTAGTATTTGGCACAGAAAAAAATCCCCCAAACGTGGCCCCTGCAGACCAGAAGCCCTCCAGGGTGGGGTCTCCAGGGGGCGTGGTTCAGTAACGGGCGTGTTTTCCAATCAGCAGGCCGAGGTCCTAACGCAGGAGCAGCACAGGCAGGCCCAGCGAGTGAGCTCCGGGGCCCGGCCACGCCCCAGAGCCTGTCAGCGGCCACATGCCCAGTGGACACAGGCTAGACGCCAAGTCTAACGGCAAGTGTGAGTCTGCAGGTGGGAGCCGTGGGCATAAATCTCCATTTACGTATGACTGTGACCAGTCTCACAGCCACTCTGGCTTTGGCTTCGATCTCCCAGGGACCCAGTGTGGCCTGACTGAAGCAGTGCCTGTCGATATCGCAGATGAAAAGGGCAGGACTGACTGGGGGAGGGGCCTAGCAGCCACTGCCCACGAGGAACCCCCATGGAGGGCATTTACGTGAGCCACTGTCAGATAAATGCAGGATTTTCAGAGCCCTTTCTCATGCTTGGGATGGGCCCGGCTTTGTGCTGGGTCAGAAAGGTGACCCACGGCACAGGCCGGAGGGTAAGAGCCTATACTATACGCTGGATACTAGCTCCTTGGGCCTCAGTTTCCACATCTGCAGCTGGGGATGCATATGAAGCACTAGGTGTCAATATGATGAAGCCCACAGGCATGGTAACAGGAGAACATCTGCATCCCTGGGTCAAAAGCTCCCCCACTCGACTCTACTCCCCTGTGTGGTTAGAATAGACACAGCATTTTCTGGCTCAACCCCTTCCTGAAGCAGGAAGAGAGCTTTTTGAGGACAGGGGATGGTGCCTGTTTTACATCTGGGTCGTCGTACATTGTCAGTAGTTCACTGATGGCCTAATTACAGCAGCCTGCACAACTCTGTCAGTTAAGAGGCTCCCGGGCCTGCACAGCTCCTCCTGAACATGCCAACCTGGTGGCCCAAGGCCAACAGAATACACAAGGCCTTGGAGTGCTAGGCCCCGAATGCCGAATCCCACATGCTTCATGGGCTGCTTTCCTGTGCGCGGTGGTGGGGAGACACAGCCACCAGGCAGAGGTCAAGAACTCTAGAGACAGGTGGAGACACTGCGGGACTGCATCACTGCCTTGCCAGGGTCATGACAGGCAGGACAGGCTGGGTGGGAGGCACTAGGTGTGGCCAGGCTCTCTGGGCAGAAGCCCTGAGAGGAGCTGGTTCACACACTGTGTAAACGGCCCCAGTCTCCAGACATGACGCAGGGCCAGCCCGGGGACAAAGAGGCAAACCCAAGGTCACCTTGACCGGGGTCTTTCACACACATGGAGTAGCTGTCTTTTACACACGTGCAGGGGAATCACTGAAAAATGATCTGCAGGGATTTGAGAAGAAGGGGGACGCGACACACACGACAATCCTGGGCAGGATCGGGGCTCCCTGAAAGCACGTGACGCCCAGGCTGGCTGCTTTTTACAGGCAACACGCTACCTTCGCAAGGATGTGCTTATCCTTAATGATGTACTCGTATGTCGTGAGCAAGACATTGAACTTGCCACTCCGGAGCTGGGGGACGAAAGCACGTCTGGCTGCCGGAGAGCCCTGTGAGGGAGAGAAGGTGCACATCTTAGCCTCCCAGAGTTACGGGCAGGTCGCGGCCCATCCTCCAACTCTGCGTGCAGAACGCCAACTGCAGGCAGCGGAGAGAGGGTGGGCACTGCACTGCCCAGGCCCCTGGGGACTTGTCGCCTGCACCTCTACCCGCCCCACTTCTCGTGTTCAACCAGCTCAGCTTCCCAGGCCCTCCTCTTTCTGGTCCCCACCTAGGCCTCCATTCCGGAAAGCGGGGCCTCCCCCTCAGTAACTCCCACATGAGTGCAGGCCGCTGTGATCGCTCCCTAATGGCAGCTCTGGCCTCTCCCCTATTAGCAAACCTGCTGGACCCTCCCCGTTCCAAGATCCAGACCCACGTGACCAAGGCCCCACATTCCAAACAGAATGAGCTTCACTCATTTCCCTAAACTCTTGCCAGCAGAACGACTTTTAGCTCCTCAAATGTGCCAAGTTCTCCCCACACAAGCTGCTCCCTCTGCCGAGACCCTCAGAGCATAGGGTGCCGAGCCTGGACCTGGGAGCCCAGCGGCCACAGGCACAATCTTGCTCTGCTACTAAGTGGCTGCGTGAGGCCGTCCTTGTCTCAGTTTCTCCATGAAGACCAGAGGCACAATGAGTCCCCACTTGACGGGGTACGGCACTCGGAGCAGGCCATGTCCTGGTGTCCCCTGTCACTCAGCAGCCTACGGTTTGCACTCACTAAGTCATCCTACATGAACAGGCTGTAACCAAAACTCAGTGAGAACAATGAAACCTTTCAGTGAATGCATTAATGTCACCATATTCCACAAACCGAGGCCGTAACGTCACTTAACAAGGAGGCATTACTCCTTGAAATGAAATGACCCGAGCTGCACAGCGACAGCAGGAGCCCACCCGTGTAACGTGAGAAAACATGCATAGATGCACCGTGTCATTCACACAAGTCCCTCCTCACCCACGTGCACCCCCTGCTCTCCTGCCTGCCCCACGTCCACGCACCCCTCCTCAGGCTGCAACATACCTTGTAGGACACCTTCACCACGGAAGGGGCCCACTTGTCAAACTCGTATGCCCAGTTGGACAGTGTTCTGGTGGAAACAGGGAAGAGACAGTCAGGTTCTGGTTCTGTCATCAGCAGCACTAACACCCACAAGCAAGTGCAGCTGTCGTGGCTGTGACCCTCAGAGCTGGCAGAATAACTGACCCGCTGTGAAAGGAGGGGATGGCACCCCGGGTGGCAGACACGGGGACACACAGAGGTGTGGTCAGCAGCCGCTGGGGTGGGAGGAGCCTGGATTGGCCTGGGCTGGAGTGAGGCAGCCGGAGAGGGCCAGGCCCAGGACCTGGACCTTGGAGACCAGTCCTCTGTCACCTCTGTGCGGTCACAGGCCCCTATGAGAATACACCATATGCTTTGGACCTGGAAAAATGCATACTTAGAGGGCCTTATTTCAGGTTCAGAACACTGGGATTATGCTGTGGAGGCCTGGGACTAGAGGAGACGCCACAGGGTCTTGGTGCCACCTCAAAATGAAAACGGTAACCACTGAAGGTTCCTGCCCAGTAAGACAGATAAGACCAAGCCAGGCTGGGGCAGAGGACTGGAGGAGGGAGGGGCAGGGGTGAGGACTCCAGGCCAGGACGAGGGGAGAAAGAGAGGCAGGCAGTGACCCGACATGGGGGCGGGTGAGGGACAAGTCACACCGGACTATGAGACAGGGGGTCTGTAAAGCAGGGCTCAAAGGTCAAGTGGCAGAGACTGCTGGTGACATACACAGCTCCTCCCTCCAAGAAGCTCCACAGAGGATAGTGCTGTGTCCGCACTGACCCACCCCCCCGCCCCAAGCACCCAGGGTCAACCAGGTGGACACAATCTCAGCCAATGAGATGGAAGCTCAAGCCTCTGGGCTGTATGTCGAGGACAACTCTTGAAGGAGGATAGGGTGGGGAAGGGGGAGACTCAGCTGTGATACGCTCCGGTGGCCCGTGGCCCTGCCCGTCATGCTTGGAACTCAGAGAAGATGATGGCGACAATGCAGCCATCTTACAACCATGAGGTAAAAGCTCAGGCAGGAGTCACACACTCAGGATGACTGAGCAGAAAACTGCAGGAGCCTGGGTCCCCCTGGGCCCCCGGCTGCTTGAAGCACCGGGCCAGCCTCAGATCACCTATTTCAGTCACTGAGGTCTGGTTCCTACTATAGGGAACCATGGGGAACGGTTGGGGCTAAAGCCTGAGGTGGGGGGGCACGTGCGCAGGAGGAGCAAGGAGACAGGTGAGTCAGAGGTCGGGAGGGAGGCAGGACAAGCAAACTCAAGGCGGAGAGCAGCACGTCCCAACAGGCGGATGGGACAGCTGGCCACTCGCAGTCGGAAAACCCTCCCCAGGGCACAGGTGGCTCTTCCGGCCTGAAGGAGGTGACACTGCACAGACTGGACCCCCGTCTGGGCCGGACGTGGGTGTGAAAAGGCTGAAGATGAACACATGGCATAACCTCACTGAAAGGAATGGGGAGAGAAGCCAGCTGAAATAACCCTGGGAGAAGACGTTCTGACGAGAAACACTAAGTCTACAGGCAACAGGAACTGGATCTGAACCCTGTTCTCTGGTTGGAAATGCTGCCTCTCACGAGAGAAGTATTCTGAAGGCGCTGCGCACGCACACTGGGCAAGAAGGGCTGGAACGAGCCCTGTGGTCCCAGGTAAGTCAGAGCCAGCAGGACGGTCGTGCGCAGCTTCACACAGACACAGAGGAACGGGGGCCAGAGCACTTCCACAGACTTCCTAGCACTGCACAGGGCGCACCCAGCACCCAGCCCTGGTTCCTAAGATCAGTCTCTAATAAGAGAAACCAGGGCTTCTTGGAGAAATGGCTGTTTCTAGGCCTGGGCGGGAAATGAAAATGCTGAGCCTGGAGCACCTTTCGGTGCCAAAAAGCAAAGACATGCTCAAAAATAGCCCACAATGATAGGGGCACATCGAAGGGACGGAGTAGTCACTGAGAGAGCTCCCGAGGGCCAAGGCTGGAATGATTTGAGCAACAAAATAAACTAGCACTGGAGTTTATAAAATAAATATCCACTGAGGCCACACTGACATAAACAACCAGATACATTAACAACTAAGGGAGGAGAAATCTCCCACACAAAAAAATTCCAAATGACTTATGAGGTGATTTCCCCTTCAACGTGGCTCTTAACTGCCCACTTGTTATCTGTGGGCTGAACTTAGAGACTTTTCCCCAGAATACAGTATGGAAGAGGGAATAAAAGAGTGACCCCACAGTGGAGACGCCTGACACACACCACCTCAGCCAGGTGATCAAGGCCAACCTCAAGAGTGAAAAGTCACGTTGACAGTAACTTCCCTGGACGTGAGGTGATGAGAAGGGCCCTTCACCCCCAGCCTTCGTCCCCAAACCCATTGTCCCGTCCAAGGATGAGAAAGTCACCAGACAGAACCAGACAGAGGCACAGCCTACAAAACACCTGATCAGTTCTCCTCAAAACCATTAAGGTCACCAAAAATATGGAAAGTCTGAGGAATGGTCACAGACCAGAGAAGGCAAAGTAGACGGGAAGACTAAATGTCTTATGGGATGCTGGAACTGAAAACAGAAATTAGGGAAAAATGAGTGAAATCGAAATGAAGTTAATAGCCATGTGTTTAGTTCCTAGTAACGTGCCAGGGCTGAGTCCTTAGCTGTGACCAACGTAACACGGTCATGTAAGATGCTGTCAACCACTGAGGGAACCATGGGAGCTCTATGCCCTCCCTTTCAACTTTCCTGGAGATCTAACACTATTCTAAAGCACACAACCAATGACAGGGATGTGCTGATAGGACTCAGGAACCAAACTGAAGCATCTTTCCAGGCCAAGTCTGGGAGAATTGAAACAACGTAAGTAACGATTCTGATGTGAAGAATGATGAACACTTAAGTCCACGGGGAAGAAGAGAAAGCTCTTCCTTATGATGGAATTCCAGCACACAAGGAAGGAATGGTGGGAGGACCACCTGGCACTTCCCACAGGGATCCTGACCTGACAGACGTGGAAATTACCGGGGAAAGTATAATGAGAAATAGAGTGTTCCCTTAGTTTCTAAGCACCTTCCCACAAGATACTATAAACTCATTAGGTTTACGTGGGGAAGCCAGCGGGCACCACATCAGGAGGGACTGAAGTGATCCCCTCTTGTGATGGAGCTCCCTAGGCTTGTGCCTTCTGATGTGAGGCCCCAGGAAGGGAATGGCATCCCTTCCCGGGGTTAATTCTGGAAAGAAGACACATCACATGAGCCAATCTGAGGGACAGTCTACTAAATACCCGAGCAGGACTGAGGGGTCAAGATCATGAAGGACAAGGATGGACTGGGGAACTGTCACAGACACGTGACAGTAAAAGACAAAGTGGGACTGTGAACCACAAAAAGGCCTTTAGTGGGGAAATCGACATCTCAGTAGGGGCGACAGATTCATTAACAGTGAACAGTGATTCATTAAGTCACTGTTACTATCCTGGTGTTGAAACCGTCGTGGGGTTATGTGAGATGTGGGAGGCTGGGTGAAAGGTATATAGGAACACTTTATACCACTTTGGCAATTGTTTATAAGTCTGAAATCATTCCAAAATGACAATTTAAAAATTAAAAATCCAGGCTGTAGAACAGCATGCTGGACAGAGCTATTCGGTGGAGCTGAAGTCACATCCAGGGGCCAAACAGAAGGGAGGGGGCTTGAGCCATAGGCGGTGCTGGGAGACAGAGCCCAGGCAAGGACAGTGGGAAGCCAAGAGGCCAGCTGGGTCTGACCAGGAGGGAGGGCGAGGCCAGGCCGTCTGTTAGGCCCGGACCTGCTGCTGTGCTATGGAAATAGTTCTTTCTCTGTGAAGATCTGTTCCTGCCAAGGCAGCCAAATTTCCACCACTACGAGGGATAGAAGGCAGAGGAGGAAATCAACTTGTCCACATAAAGTCTGGGAGGGTTCTGGGACCACAAACTGGGTGTGAGGCCTCTGGAGACCTGGACGTCTTACAGGTAGGAGGGGCGTTCTTGTGGGCTTGGGGGAGCAGCAGTCAGCTTCCCATCCTCCCCCCGACAGCTGACTCAAGGTGGACATGGTACCCGCTGAGCACTGGGCTGAACATGAAGGGGTTGTCCTTGAGGGCCAGGCCAGGTGCACACACAAGAGGCCTGGCCACATCAGCGCAGACCATCCTCCAGGCCTGTGGCAGGACTGCTGCCTACCATGTGACCTGAACTGTCAATGACAGCCAGTCCTGGGACTTCTGGAAAAACCCTGAGCAAGTGTACCATTTCGTGACACACACAGAGCTGGGAAGAGGGATGCCCACGGCGACCTGAGGAATCTTGGCCCCTGGAAGGGTACCTGCTGGGAGCAAGAGGCCAGCGGCACCAAGGGGTGGTGAGTGGGAGAGCCTCCCAAGGACTCCCCACACCTGAGCTCTGTGTTGCCCGGACTAGGCTGGGAGGTGACCAACAGGGCTCAGTGCCCCAGCAGGGAGTGGAAACACGGTTTGCTCAAACAGCTCTACTCTACATTTCTAGTGGGAGGTTGTCCAGCTCCTGTGACAACCGTGTGTGGAATCTGCTGGTTGTGGGGCTTGAAGAAGACACCAAGGACACCCTGTGAGCACTGCCCCACAGGGATGATGGCCAGCACGTCATCACCCGCCCTCCTTCCGCCCTATGCCGACACCAGAGTTATGATCTATGCCCCCCCCAAAATTCGTATGTTGACGTCTTTACCCCCAGTGCCCCAGGATGTGATTACATTTGGAAACAGAGTCTTTAAAGAAGTAACGAAGTAAAAATAAGGTCATTAGGGTGAGCCCTAATCCACTATGACTGGTGATCCTGAGAGGAGGACATCCAGGCATAGACACACACAGAGGAAAGGCGGTGTGAGGACGCAGGGAGAAGACGGTTGCCTGCCAGGCTAGGAGAGAGGCCCCAGCAGAAACCAGCCCCGCTGACACCTTGACTCAGGCTTGTGGCCTCCAGGAAAACAGTGCCCATTGTTGAAGCCACCCAGGCTATGGTCCCTTGTCAGGGTGGCCTAAGTGAACGAACACACAGGCTGCTGAGCACAGGCGGGGCTGCGGATGAAGCAGGCAGCGGGGCCTCCACTGGGCGCCGGGCCTGGGGGCACACTCACGAGAGAGGTACTATGATGAGGAAGGGCCCGTTGATCCGCTTGTGCTCCATGAGGTACGTGATGAGGGCGATGGTCTGGATGGTCTTCCCCAGGCCCATCTCGTCAGCCAGGATGCCGTTCAGGTTGTTGTTGTAGAGGGACACCAACCACTCTAAGCCTTTGATCTGCAAGGAGGGGCCAGGATGAAGCCCAGGTCGGGTCCCAGAGCGCCCCCAGTGCCTCAGAGACTCCCAAGTTCCGCCCTAGTCAGGGACCCCGTGGCCAGCGTTGTGTTTGGCTCTGCGTCAGCGCACTGCCTTTTCACTCAGTCTTAACCTCAGCAACCATTTCTGTGAAATCACAGAGTCACTCTGCTAACGAGACATGCACATGAAGCTTTCTCTCTGCGTGCGCTTGAACAGCTAAGTTTCTAACTGTTACAGTGTCCATCCGGCACTGCCTGACATCAGGCCACGCAGCGCCGGGACCAACCTCCCCAGCCACGTGACACCGGATTCGGGGAAGTGCCAGGGCTTCAGTGGAACTTGTTGATGAACCCACCACACATGCTGCCTAGACAGCATTTCAAGATTAACTGAAAGCTTTCCAAAGCTTGCAAAGCTTTCTCTTATTATTTTTAAAATTTATTATTATTATTATTTTATTTTGGGAGAAGAGATAATTGGGCTTTTATTTACTTATTTTTAATGGAGGTACTGGGGATTGAACGCAGGACCTTGTGATTGCTAGGCACGTGCTCTACCACTGAGCTACACCCTCCCTCCTCGAAGCTTTCTAAAACATAGGCAATTGAAGAGAAGATTGTTTCCAAGATGAATATAATGTTATCAAGAAAATTTGGAAATTTTCACAAGTTACACAAGTTGTGGCCATGATATGATTTCTCTGAATTACACACTGGCCTCTGGAAAGTTCCACTGGCCACTGGATTCACCTTCACCTTTGGAATCTGATATCAGCATGGAGGTCTTGAGAGTTCTTACAAGGAAAGTTGGGGTTCGGGGTTATGACCAAACCGAGTATCAACATGTTCTCTGGTGGGAGATGTACCAGCTGCCTCTTGGGAGCTCACAGATGAGCCTGGGATGTGGGGTGACAGAGACAGAAATTTCTACTATGAGCAGCTCTGCTTCTCGGCTGGTCCTCTGCCCTCAACATCTCAGCTCTTGTCCCTCACACTGCACAGAGCTCCACACCTGGGTCCCCTTCTGGCTTGGCCATCCCCAAACTGTGCGATTTTGAGGAATCACTGCACACTCGGTTCCCCAGTGGTACCTCCAACTCCCCTTGACTTCGGAGGCTCACAGCGCCTACTTCAGAGCTCCTGGGGAGCTCAGAAGCTAAGAGCCATGAAATGCTCCTAGCCCGCCTCCAAGCACCAGCTACCCCGCAGATGCTGACTCACCGCGCTGTTTCATCTCCCCTGTCAGATCATGACCCTGCTCTACAGATGCGGAGAGCAAGTTGTCCAAAGACCAAGAGTAGACAGTGAGCTCGGGTCTGCCTGACGTCGGCAGCCACCCACAACCTAGGGACCCCTCCATTAAGATTGCTCTGTGGATGTGCCCCACCCCTCGCAACCTACCTGGTACTGTTTGAGGACGCCGTTGACCATGAGCGCTGACTGCTTATCCACCCTCTCGGTGACAGCATGGGCCACGGCATAATAGGACTGCAGGCCACGGGCAAGGGCCTGTGACACACCATACTCATCATCGACATCTTGCTTGGCATTCCTGGGAGCAAGATGGAAACTTGGCGTGAGGAAGCACCTTCCCATCGGTTACAACGTGCTTCTGACACAAGCCTCCGTGGGGCAGCTTTGCAGCCTGAGCCGGAAGACGAGCAGAAGTGCCCTGCACGCTCTGAGGTCAGGCGAGGCAGCAAATACTGACCCTGGGGCCAAGTCTGGACTTTTGGCTGCTGTGGGTCCCTACCCAAACTTCCCAAATAGGAGCCACGTCACGGCCACACCAAAGAATGAGTGGCACTGTCAGCCAGAGGCTGGTCACATGGCCCACCCTGTACACTGTGAGTTCCAGAGCCAGAAGGGAAAATGTACACTCAACAGCCTCACACAAACCAGCATCACTTACACTTTGGCTGTTTTGTGATCCCATCTGGAATTCTTTTAAAAAGTGACTTTAAACTATTTGCATTTCATTATGTTACAGATATTTGTGATCTGACTTCTGTCATATTGTTGTACGCTGCATGTGGTTTCTGTTTTTATATCGTCTTACAACTCTTGCACAGTGAGCTTGGTTTTTATATCTTCTTACAACTCTTGCACAGTGAGCTTGGTTTTCTTAGCTTAGTGGGTTTTTTCCTATACATTTCTGGTGAATTCAGAGGACTGCATGTTTGTTCTGGTGGTTCCCTTCATACCTATGGCTCATATAATATTCTCAATCTTCTATTTAAGAGCATCCTGTAAGTCTGTACTGTAAGGAACGAGGACATTGGTATGTTAATTTTAACTGTGCTTACAGGAACAAAGGATGAGAAATAACGTAAACGACCACTGTCAGACACAGGGGAACGTGACAGGGATGCCATGCAGCCGGATGCAGAGGACAGCAAGACACCCCGTGTGTACAGACACAGGAGCAAGGGGAAGAACATAGTGGCCCAGATACACATGTGCAAATGAAAAGGAAAACAGGTATATGTTATGCTTACTGATGCACAGAATACCTGTGGAAGACACAGGATGCTGGAAAAATTTTTTTCCAGGGAGGAGGTGGGGTGGGCTGGGGCCAGGGCACAAGAGTAAAGCGGCCTTTGTTGTAAACCAACAATTTCCTAGACACAAGATGAACCACGTGAATGGAAGATACATCATTAAATCCCTATGAATATCAGCGAAACCTGAAGTAGATCAGTTTGGTGTTTGTGGTCCCACAATGACTGCCAGCTGGACAGCGTGGTCCAGGGAGAAGCTGGGGTACCAACAGCTTGTGCCGGCGCCACCTCGCAGGAAGCTGGCAGAGGGGGAGCTCGGCAGGGATGCCTTACTCAATGATGTGCCGGGCGTCCACCTCGGAGACATCATCGCTGTCTGGATCTGGAATCTTCTTCTTCTCCTCCACAGGTAGGGCAGGAGGCTGCGCTGGCTGCGGCTGCTCCTCCTCCTCCTCCTACCGAAAGATCAGCCCACGTCACCTCAGGTCACCCCCGGGGACGGGCACAGGCTCCCGGGGGAGAAGACACTTTTGGAAACACTTTGGTTTTATAACCCTCATGCTTGCTTCCGATCCCGAAACGAGTCATGCCTTTTATTAGCATCTTCTTTTAGTTGCTCAGTATATGACTTCCAGACTTCCTAGCACAGTATCCTGCCACTGCTTTTTGAGGATATCTCAGTATTCTGTACTTGTCTTGCTGCTGGTAGATTCCACCTGCACCAGCTCCCCTTACACAATGTACACTACTAAATCAGTTTTTCACTTGAATTTCCTAGGTATCAAACATTTTATAGGCAACCTTCAATATTTATTGCTCTTGATTTACTTCCAGCTTTACTGACATGGCCAAAATGTCTAAAATATGTCAAAGAATACTGGAGACAACAAGAATCATTGTTTACTAAGAGGTTTTCTATAAACTTATAAATTAAGTATGAGCGTTATACTTCATTAAAGGGATTTTTTGCCATTTACAGAGCAGATAATAAAGGGGATTTGGTGTGACTGATAAAATACACTCACATACATTTCCCAATATTAAAGATATTAAACCATCTTTGTATTCCTGTATAAATCACACAAAATGTGTGTGTTAATGGAACTGCTATAAAACTTTTTAAAAAATCAATAATTAATCTGTTAAATTATTTCAATCAAAACCCAGTGGGGTTTCCCTTGGAGCATACAAAATGATTTTATAGATCATCTGGAATAATGAACAGGTGAGGACAGCACAAACATTATGGCAAAAAAAAAAAAAAACACCTGGTAAAGACTTATCCTGGTTGATATTACATTGTCAGGAGTTAAAACAGGGGTAAGAATCCTGGCTAAGTCCTAGTGAGGAGGTCAGCAAATTTTCCCCTAGAAAGTGACCTTAAAGCTGGATAAAAATGGCACAGACAAGCATTTCAGAGCTCCAGGAGTCTGAGAAGCATTAATGCCTAAAAAACCGCTGAGCTCTGGGTAAGAAGAGTAGGAGTCTGCAGCGTTCTCACTTGGGGGTGCTTTCACCTCCCCAACCCCCAGCTCCAACATGAAGGCTGCACTGGGGTGGGGAGGCCACAAGGCCTGGCAGCTGAGGCTCCTGGGGACCTAGTCATTTTGCAGCAGTGGGTGATGCCCGGGCCAGCAGCACTGTCAGTGGAGGTGAGGACCTCAGCCACAGGCAGGGAAAGCATATTACTGGCTGAGGCTGTGCATGTGTACAGAAGAAATGAGAAAGGGCCCAGCAGAAAGTAAAAGCGAGGGTTGACTTGAAAATGGCCCAGACTTGGAACATTTTCTTCACACACACCGATCCACTGCAGGAGACAGAAGCCTTGCTGGCTCCAGATATCTGAGTACAATCTCTGCCCAGTCGTTGGATGACTACTTAGTTATGAAGAGACACAGCCCATTCCTAAAGAACCAGGATTAACGATGAAAATGAGAAAAAAACAGAAACAATCAACTGAGCAGAGATACCAAAAGCAGCACACATCCAGGGGAAACAATTCTATCCAGAGATTCAGCCTAGATAATCTACTAAACAAATAAAAACACCAAAAGGAACCCACAGGACTGGAGGTCAGAATCCAGAGTGGCTAAAATAGGCTTCCACTAAACATTATAAGACAAGCGAAAAAGAAGGAGAGTATGATTCAAACTCAGGGGAAAAAGCAGTCAGTTGAGCTTGTCTCTGTTCCCAGATGGTGGACTTAACGTACAATCTTCCAAGCAGCTATTACTATAAATATGTTCAAAGCTACAGTACATATAATTCAAAGAAATAAATGAAACCATCCTAAAGGAGAATAAATCAACAAATACAGAATCTCAACAGAGGACAGAAATGATAAATATTACAAATTTGATGAAAAACATGAAACTACCCAGCCAAGAAGCTAAACAGACACTAAGAGGAATAAACACAAAGAGGGAGTTCACAGCAAATCTGCTAAAGGCCAAAGACAAAGAGAAGATCCTGAATGAAAGAAAATGAACCACCAAGTACAAAGGGGCATCAAGTTAATTAGTGGCTGAATTCTCACCTGAAACAAGAGGTCAGAAAGCAATGAAATGATACATTCAAAAGGAAAAAAAGATTGGCAACAAAGAATTCTATGTCCAGCTAAAGCATCTTCCAGAATGAAAGCTAAAGTATCACAATCCCAGATAAAGACTGAGAGAAGTTTGCTGCTAGCAGACATGCCTTATAATAAGTGCTGAAAGAAGTCTTTCAAGCCGAGAGGAAATGACAGGAGAGAGTAACTTGAATCCATAAGGAGAAATAAAGAACATCAGAAATGGTAAATAAATGTATCAGTATAAAAGACTTTAAATATACTTCCTCTGATTTCTTCTCTTCTAACTTCTTTAGACTAAGTCATAAGATTATACAAGGTATTAATTAAAAGATTGTACTGTTGAGTTTATAACATATATAGATGTAACATATGTGACCATAACAGCACAAAGGAAGGAGAGAAAATGGAGCTAAAACAGAACAAAACTTTCGTATTTTACCAGAATGTACTTAGTATTAACCTGAAGCATATGATGATAAATTAAGATGCATAATGCAATTCCCAGAGCAACTACAAACAGAGTAACTTTAAAAACGTAGCAAAAATTAAAACATACAGAATAAATAAAATAAAATAAATAAATAAAGTTAACACAAAAGGCAGCAGTAAAGGAAGAAAAAAATAGCAAAGAAAAGAAATAGCAAAATGGCAAATATTAACCCAGTCGTATCAATAACTACACTACATGTGAACTCTAAAACTCAACCAAAAGGCAGACACTGTCATACTAAATACAAAAGCAAGATCTAGCTACATGCTATTTTAGATTCAAATGGACAGACAGGCTTAAAGTAAAAGAAAGAAAAACTGTATGCCATGCAAACAGTAACCATATAAAAGGTGGAGTGATCACACTGATACTGGACAAAATAGACTTTAATGCAAGAAATGTTACTAGAGACAAAAAGATATTTAATAATGACAAAATATTAAATACATCAGAAATATATAACTAAGCATACCTGTGAAGAAAGCATCAAAATACACAAAGCAAAACACTGCAGAATTTAAAGAATAGCAATTCAACAAAAATCATTACAGATTCTACTGCTTTATTCTCAGCAAGTGATAGAAAAACTAGACAAAACTCAGCACAGATACACGACCTGAACAACTCTATGCACCATCTTAACTTACCAACTATATACACAGAATATTCCATTCTAAAATTACAAAATTCTATCCACATGAACATGTAACATTTGCCAGGAAGCTAAGCCACAAAGTAAGTCTCAATAAACTTTAAAAAGTTAGGATCATATAAAGCACATTCTTATGAATTAAATTAGCAATAAAAAGTAGAAAATCTACAAAATCATCAAATGTTTCATATTTAACAGCACACTTAAATGTGTGTTTTAAAAGAGAAATCACAAGGGAAATTAGAATATACTTTGAATGGAATAAAAACAAAAACAACGTATCAAAATTTATGGCTTACAGCTTTAAGCATTATTTAGAGC
The DNA here is from genome assembly GCF_048564905.1 of Vicugna pacos. Classification (NCBI taxonomy): domain Eukaryota; kingdom Metazoa; phylum Chordata; class Mammalia; order Artiodactyla; family Camelidae; genus Vicugna; species Vicugna pacos. Next base: position 26,582,107 of record NC_133008.1, on the reverse strand, counting down.
AAACTTTACAGCTTTAAACTCACAAATCAGTGGGAAAAAAGTCTCAAATCAATAACCTAAGCTTAGAATGACTAGCAAAAAATGAAAGACAAATTACTAATTTACCAAAATTAGCAATGAAAGCAGTATCACTGCCAGTCCCATAGAGATACAGTAATAAAGAACTACCATAAATAACTTTATGCCAACAAATAACTAAGGTGAAATGGACATATTTCTGGAAAGACACAAATCACTAAAACTGACTCAAGAAACAGAAAATTCTGAATAAAACCTGTAATAGCTAATTGGAATAGTAATTAAAAATCTTCTCACAGAGAAAAGAGCAAGATCGGATGGCTTCACTAATGAATTCTATCAAATGTTTTAAGATGTATACCAATCCTTCACAAACCTCTTACAGAAAAAAGGGAAGAAGAGAACATTTTCTAATTCATTCCAGGAGGACAATGTTGACCTAATATCAAAGCCAGACAAAGCTATCTCAAGAGAACTACTAGAGACTAGTATCCCTCATGAACATACACCCCAAAGCCCTCAACAAAATAAAAACAGCGATATACAGAAAAAATTTTACACCACGACAATGTTGGAAAATTAATTTACGTAATAAAGCACATTAACAGACAAAGGACAAAAGTTATATAATCGGCTTAGTAGAGAAAAGTATGAGACGGAATCTAGCCCACTCATGACAAAAACTCGCAATAAACCAGGAACAGAAGAGAATTTACTTGACCCGACAAGGGGCATCCATGGAACACCTGCAGCCAACATCAAGCAACAGTGACAGACCAACTGCATTACCGTTTTTCCTTTCAGCATTATTTTTACCACCAGAAACAAACCAAGGATATTTGCTCTAAACACTTTTACTCAACGTTGTACTGAAGGATCTACCCAGTGAAATAAGGTAAGAAAAAGAAATTAAAGGCACACAGATGGGAAAGGAAAAAGTAAAACTATGGTTATTTATGAATGACATGATCCTGTATGTGAAACTCCTAAGGAATCAAACAAATAAACAAAAAAAAACCCTACTGGAATCACCAATATGAGTTCAGCAAGTTTGTGGAACACAACATCTACAATGTATATAATTGTACTTCCATGTAACAGCAACAAAATATCTGAAAATAAAGAAAACAATTCTATTTACAGTAGCATAAAGAATAAAATACTTAAGAATAAATTTAACAACAGCAAAAAGCAAAAACTGTACTCTGAAAACTACAAAACATGGCTAAGAGAAATTAAGGATGATCAGAATAAATGGAGACATTTCATGGTCATGGATTGGAAGACTAAATATTGTTAAGATGTGATGCTCCCAGAACTGATCTATAGATTCAACACAATACCAATAAAAATCCCAGCAAGCCATTTTGTAGATGAGCTGACCCTAAAACGTATATGGAAATGCAAAAGATCCAGAAAAGCCAACAGAGCAAAGAAGATGGAGGCCTAATGCCACCTCGTTTCTTATTATAAGCAACAATAATCAAGACAGTGTGGTCAAGGCACAGAGATAGACAGATTAACAGAAAAACTCTGAGAGTCAGAAACAAACCTTTACGTTTATGGTCAACTGATTTTCCACAAAGTTGCCAAGAATGATGGTAATGTGGATATCCATATGCAAAAAGCAAAAACAAAAAACTTAAACCTGTACCTCAGACCACACACAAAAATCAACTCAACTGTGACCCTAAACATAAGAGCTTGTATATGAAACTTCGAGAAGAAAACATAAGAGAAAAACCTTCGTGACTTCTAACAGTTCTTAGATACAATGCCAAAGGCACAATTCATAAAATAAAAAAATCAATAAATGAATTTCATCAAAATGAAACACTTGCATTTCAAAAGATGTTGCGCTGAGGGGAGGGGGAAAGGCAAACGGACTGGGAGAAGACATGTGCAAGTTAAATATCTGATCAGAGACACGTATCAATAATATAGAAAGAATTCTTACAACTCTATGATGAGATGACAAACAATCCAATTAAAAATGGGCAAAAGACTTCAAGAGATTTTCAACAAAGAAGATACATGAATGGTGCATAAATATTTGAAAAGATGTTTAACATCATTACTTACTGGGAAAATGCAAAGCAAAACCATAATGAGATACCACTACACACCCACTATGATGGCTATAATGAAAAGGACAGATAATACCAAGTGTTGTCAAGGATATGGAGAAACTGGAACCTGTGCAAAAGGTACAATCACTTTAGGCAACAGTCTGGCAATTCCTTAAAAAGTTCAACATAAACTTACCATATGGCCCAGCAATGCCACTCCTAAGCATCTACTTCAAACAAATGAAAACACATGTCCACACAAAGACATGTATGTGAATGTTCAGAGCAGTGTGATTCATAATTGCAAAACATGGAAAAAACACAAATGCCCAATTGGTGAATCGATAAAGCGTGGTATATCCACACAATGTGACATGATTCAGGAATAAAACTTTTGATATACAGACAACATGGATCAAACTCAAAAGCATTCTAAGTGAGAGAAGCCAAACACAAAATACTATATGTTGTATGATTCCATTTATGTGTAATTCTGGAAAAGACCAGTGGTTTCCTGGGGCTGGAGGAGGTAGCAAGAACAAATTATAAACGGGTGGGAGGAAGCCTTTTGGGGTGATAGAAACATTGTAAAGCTGGTGTAGAGTGATGACTGTGCAATTCTATAAATTCACTAAAAAGCAATAAATTATACTTTTACTATGGGTACATTTTATAGTTTGTAAATTATATCTCCATAAAGCTATTTTAAAAATTTTAACAAAATGCTATTGGTCTAAGAATCATTAGAATTTTAAAAGAAACCGAAAAGTATATAAACTATACCTCAAATAAATAGATAAATAAAATAAAAACCAAAAAAAAAATTAAATTTAAAATTTTTTTAAAAAAAGAAAGAAACTGAACAGGTAGCCCTAAAAATATACCAGTGGATATAAAAACCTAATATATTAATTTTTTAAAATATCACAGGTCAATGGGGAAGGGATGGACTAACAGTGTACCACTTGGCTTAATTCTCCTGGGAGGGGGAAGAATGTACTTCACCTCATACCTACCCAAATCCCAGATACCTGGAGAGGTATTAGCGAGTGTAGTGCAAACAGGACTACCAAACCAAAAGAAAGACATGGGTGACCATCAAGCTGATTTTGGGCTGGGGTAAATGCACAAGGAACACTTAAAAATTCAGTTAAAAAACATTCACAACTGATGAGAAATAAGCATAGGAAGCAAACCATTCACAGAAGAAATCTAAATGGTCAGTGAATACCTGAAAAAATGTTTAACCTTAATGGCAAAGATGTGCCCATTAACATTCCCTTTTTCAAAACTGAGGGAGGTGGCAAAGCTTTTTAAAAGCATTGTAAGACACTCGCACCCCGGCTGAAGGAGGAGTGCAGGAGAACCCCCTTCTGGATGCTAACTGTGCAGAATGAGCCCTGCCTTCAGATGTTGCAGCCCCAGGGCTCCCTCTGAATCACCCTTCCTGAGGAGGCCGTCCAAGACAGGGAGGGACAAGGCTCTCGTGAAAGCCTGTCAACCAGGGAAAATCTAAACATCACCGTAACCTGGCATAATCAAATGATTCAGAGAAGATACACAATAAATGTGACAGTTTATAATGTTTCCAAAGAACAGATTATAATGGGCAAACTTGTACATGACTTATTGCTCACAATTTCATACTGATTTTTCTGGAGGGGAGAGCTGTTGGGTACCTGAAATGTGACTAGTATGACTAAGGACATATGAATGAGGACTTTTACATTTAATTTAATTAAAATGGAAGCAGTGCTGTGTGGCTCGAGGCTACTGTATTGGACAGAGCAGCTCCAAAGCACCAACTTTCAGCCAGGATGGGGCCTCAGCTGCCCTCTGCCCACCCCCTGGCCCATACGATGCCTGGCTGGAGCGGGAGGGGGTCACAGAGCCCGATCGACAGCCAGGAAGTGAACTCTTACCTCCTCCTCTTCTTCGGAGCCACTCTCTTCACTATCAGATCTTGGAGCTACTTCATACCTAGAAAAAAATATTGGTGTTTTAATATAAATCTCCCCAGAACCAGCATGACTCACTTTTCTTAGCAAACTGGCCCTTTTCAAATGTAAGCAAAATCACTCCCAGCTGCTAGGTGCCCTGAATGAGGCCAATAGCTGACTCAGGTCCCGCTGCGTCTGGGACATGAGGTCCCACTCACCCGGGGTTCATCTCCAGCCAGGCCTCCAGCTGCCCTGCTTTAGGTGCGTCTGTGCCGGTGAGGATCTTCCCACTCTCCACGTGGATCACCTTGACAGGTAGGTCGCTCATTTGGCTGGTCTCATCCAGAGGCTGAAAAAGAGTCACACGTGTGACTTGAGGCTCCGTCCTGCCCACGCCTCAGGCGTCCTCTAACCGTGGCCAACTGGGGAAGTGCCATTCCAACTCCATGCTCAAAAAAGAGCACACAAACGTGACCAACGATTGTGGAGAAAGGTTAACTGTGTATTAATCATTCAGTAAAGATACATATGACACAATGATGACAGCTGCTTCTTTGAAGGAACTGATAGACATGTTTTCAAATAGATAATTTAATCATATAGCCCCAAATTCAAGAGTATAGAGTGTGGGCTCACCCCATCCCTGTCGCCTCGTCTGACAACGTGTCTTCGTGACCCCCCAACAGTATCAGTTTCCAGTGCTTTCTTCCAGACCAATTCCACACGTAAGAAACAAGGATTCAGGTATCCCCCGACGAATGATTACACTATTCCCATTCTCCTGGCCCTTGATTTTTTCCACTTACACTGTCTTTGCAGACTTCATCAGGGATTCTTACTCTTCTCTGTTAAACAACTAACTAGAATACTTGAAAAATAAAACAACTTCCTTTTAGCAACAAATATGGAATTCCTTGATTTCTTATTTTGAGTTATCAACTTTGGAGGACATCCTCAAATTTCCAGGAGACCTTCAGGACAAGGATGAGGATGGAAACCTCTGTCTGTATCTACCAGGAACTTATACCCCTCCCTCTAGAGCTGCATTCGCCGTCAACACTGGCCCACAGCAGAGATTTGTCTCCATGCGTGTCAAAATCCCATCCTAAAGCAGCCCACCACAGAGGGGGACGGCAACCCCCCACCCCCACGAACAAGCTCTGAGGGCTGCCTCAATCAGTGACTTTCATCCCCGTGTCCTTCCTGGGAGCAGTTAGGGTGCTGATGGTGGGACCTCCCCATCCCCACAATTCTGACTGAACTGCTCTGGGGTGGGGCTTGGTCCTCCCTGTTTTTCCAAAGCTCCGTAGGTGATTTGAGTGTCCAGCCAAGGCTGAGAACCACTGGGCGAGAACAAGGACAATCAACAGCTGTCATCAAGTGATGCTTCCCGTTACTAAACAGGATGAGCAGCTGCCGTGATTACCCAACAGAATTCCCTGAACCACACTTTCCTGCTATAGGACTCCCTCTGAATACCCCCAAATGGCCTTGTGAAGGCTATATGCTGCAGTAAAAGGCCAGCCCAAGTTTCCCTTAAGAAATTTCAATTTAACATTTCAAATAAAACCACATGAAGTAAATACATATTTGACTTAATCACTATCGTCATTCATTTCTGGGAATCTGGCTAATTAGAAAAAGTGTGCATCTGCTATGGAATGAATTGTATTCCCTCCCAAATTCACATGCTGAAGCCCCAGCTCTCCAGTGTAACTGTATTTGGAGATGGGGCCCTCGGGAGGTAATCAGGGTTAAATTAGGTCATAAGGGTGGGGCCCTCATGATGGGATCAGTGCCTCCAGAAGAAACACCAGCTCTTGCTCTCTTTCCCCTCATGTGAGGACACGGCCAGAAGGCAGTAGTCTACAAGCCAGGAAGAGAGTCCTCACCAGGAGCCAATCTTGCTGTTCCTTGATTTTGGATTTCCAGCCTCTAGGATTATAAGAACACATAGTTCCACCTTTTAAGCCACCTAGGTGTTTTGTGATGGCAGCCCAAGCGAAGAGAGCATCAAAAGGTAACATACAAGGAGGCTCATTACAACGTGTGCAATAGAAAGACGGGAAACAATGGAAACAGCCACCAACAGGGGAGTGGGGATATGGCTGTGCATCCGAGCTGCTCAGGGCTGGACCTCTGAAACAACTACCAATGGAAAGCAACCTAAATAGTTCTCAATAAGAACAATGAAATAGATTCTGCTATATGAATACAATAAAATGAAAACAGAACTAATGGCTTGACATGGAAAGTGGCCCATGATACCCTGCTAAGCAGGAAAAGTGTAGCTATGTCTAGATTGACCCAAAGGGTCCCCAAACAAAGCAAAGACTGTAAGCACAAAGGTTTCTGGAAGGGTGCAGAGGAAACACCCAGGGGTCAGTATGCAGGCTCCTGAGAGGACAGGCAGCACGGGGCTTGCACTTTTCATGTTATCATTTAAGGCTTTTTCTACAAGAAGTATTATTACATTTACGATTTTAAGAAGCAAGCAATGGTCACCTCTCTAACACAGTGACATTAGGGAAGTAAGTGTGCATGAGCTAACATGGAAAGACTAATGCAGTGCCAGGCGGGGGTGAAAAGCCATTCGGCGGTGCATGCACAGAAAGGGTCCCGGAGCACACACACAGACAGCTCCCTGTGGTTTCGCTCCAGGAAGCGGGACTGAGGAGAAGCTGGAGGAGGGGGAAAAGGAAACACTTTTTATTCATACACCTCTCTTCCAAATGAGTATGTTAAGTGAGAATGGCTGCCTTTAGGGAGAGGAGAGGTTGTGGGAAAGATGGGCCTGTGGGGACAGCAGCCCCTCCCTGGGTCACTTTGGACGTTTCTGACTTTTGGAACCAGGCTAGTATTTCACATACTAAACACACAAACGGTGAGCAAATAAATAAAACCAACAAGGGTGGGGGGAACCTCACGAATGAGGGCACGAGAGAGAACTAATCTTCTGAACGCGGTTTTTGGAGCGTGTACTTTCAGTCCCAAACACTGACCTCTAGCTAGGAGGCTTCTTCTGCAGGGGGGTACTTGTTAGCCATTCTGAATGTGCTTCCTGTGTGCTCTAGGACGAGCAATGAGTGGCAGATGGGAGCCAGGTTTGAGACTATTACAATATGGATAGGGAGAATGACAGAGAGAACCCTGTGGTATTGGATTAGAATGAGAGAAATCAGTGTGACCTCAAGGTTGTTAATATGTATAATTAGCAATGCAGCTGTGTGTGCGTACATACATCTGTTTCCTAGGTCTGTCTGCTGAGAGGGCCCAGAAGCAATGACACTTTGGTGGTAATGAGCACACCTGGATCTTGGTTTCTGAGTATTCTTCTGATTAAAGAAATCAAGGCTCTTGGAGAAACGGCTGAGTCCAGGACTCAGGCAGGGAGACAAGATAAGCCTGGGCCGTTTTTGTGTGTGAAAAAGTCAGAAAGCCCTCAAAGATTGATGGAAAGCCCTCAAAGATTGATGGGGACACGTCAAAGGATGTAGGAGCCAATGTGAAGGGACTCCTACTTGCCCAAACTGGAAACATTTGAGCATTAAAATAAATGATGATACGGCAGAATTAAACTAAGTAAATCCATTAAACTAAATAAGAATCCATGAGTCGGAACCAGGGGTTGGCAAACTATGGCCCACAGACCAAATAACAAAGAAGGGAAAACTTTTCCTTCCTGTAAAAAGCCGATAAATGCAAAAGGAATGATGGGGAGGAAAAATCACCATTTTGTAACCATTACTGCAAAAGCTGATACAGGCAAAGATAATGGATGCAGAAACCAGCTGGGTGAAAGTTTGAGTTACAATCTGTTTACGTAGTCTGAGCAGCTCTCCACAAGGTACTTAATAACTACAAAAGGAAGCTGGAGATGCCTTGGCAGACAGCAAGAGATCAAGGTTAACATCGCCAGTGAGAGAAGAGCTGTACGCCACACCCCCCTCCATGTGACACAGGGAGAAGCGCACTGCATCACCTCAGGGCTTTCTGTTGCTGTGAAGGACACTGGAGGGTCAACCGGTGAAACCTTAACAAGGGCTATGGATTAGATCACAGCGCTGCATCAACATTCATTTCCTGGTTTTGAGCCTCGTACAGTCATGGAAAAGAACAGCCTTGCTTTTAGGACGTACGTCCTGAAACACACAGAAGCATAAGGTGCCGTCACATCTGCATCTGACTATCAAATGGTTTATGAAAAAAATGACATGTGAAAAGCAGGAATCTGGGTGAAGGAATTCTCTGTACCGTTCTTACGCCTCTCCTGTGAGTTTGAAATTTTAAAGTAAAAACTGAAACATAAATAACAGCACACGCATAGAAAAAGGCTTGGAAGGAAACACAGCCAAGAGCACATAGTGTCCTCTCTGGGGACTGGGACAGAGAAGGGGGAGTGTAGCAGAGGACACACATGGATTCTTACCATTGCCATATACAGCTTTTATAATTTAAGAGAAAAAAATATGTTAAAGATGAAACAGACCTAATTTCTGGGGCTGGGCTGGCATTTCCACAAAGAGAAAGCTCTAGTTTCTTACCTCGCCGTCAGGTCCAATTGCAGGTGTCTGTCCTTCTGCGTTTTCTGCCTTCTGGAAGGGAAGAGAGACACAGTCACTCCCTGACGGGGAGGCCGAGGCACACGCGCAAACACAGCAGCTCCAGTCCCACCGGGGGGCGCACCTTCTTTTTCTTTTTCTTCTTCTTTTCCTTGGCGACCTGGGCGGCCTTGTGCTGCCGCACCAGCTCCGTGAGGTTAGCCACGTACTCGTCCGTCTGCTGCAAGAGGTAGGCCAGGCGCTTGTCCTTCTTCTGGTCGATGAGCTTGCGGTACCCTTCCTCGTCTTCGGCCTGCGGAAGCGTGCGGTTATGGGGCGTGCTTGTCACACACACCAGGCCTCTGGCACCCAAGGCAGGCAAACCAGAGTCAAGAAGCCCACAGGGCTGTTATTAACCAGCAGCTGCACCCATTTAGGGAACACGGAGCTCACACCCGGAGCTGTGCTGTATTCACACCCTTCACATGACTACTGGCTCCCCTTCAGTGTTTCCCCAGTTCCCACCCAGCACTAGGCCCCGCAGGACCTGCTGGACAGACATGCTCCTGCCAGAAGCATGTAAAAGTCCTGTCCTTGCTGAGCACAAACACACCCAGATCCCAACCCTGCTCTCCACCTAGTCTGTGCCACATCACTCTCACAGACCCCCGAAGCAAGCCTGTCCCAGCTCTCCGAGAAAACACCGGACCACGTCGTGTGCCCCCTCCCTCAGCTTACAGCCCCACCCGAGGCTTCCCATCCTGGTCAGAACTGAAACCAAAGCCCGCCTCATGGCCTGCAAGGCCCTACGTGACTGTCCTTGGGACTCCAACCTCACTCTGCTCTGCACCGTGCTGCTTCAGGGGCTACTGGCTGGGCCTTGCACACGGCATTCTCCCACCTCAGGCCTCTGCCCTCGGCTCCCCTACTGCTGGGAGACGCTTCCCCCAGGTCTCTGCATTCAAGGGTCAGGCCCACCCTGCCTGGACCATCCTCTCCCTCATCCTGCTTCATTCTTCTCAGTGCGCTTTTCACCATCTGAACTCTTCGGCTTGTTCCAATTGGGCATCTGTCTTTCCAGGGCCAGCATGAGCCCCATCAGGGCAGGGACTGCACCCTTCTCACCACCATGGCCTCGACCACACAGCAGTGCCTGTCAACATCGGCCCGACTAGAGAACCCTCTGTGAATACGTGGTCACACACAAAGGGTCGGGGTGGGAGTCAGGCTCACAGCACTGGGGGCTCTCCCACCAGGAGCGGGTCCACCTCCACTTCTCAGAGAGCACAAAGCAGCCAGCTAACTGGCCAAGGTCACGTGGTCACTGATGGTGGAGTGACCCAGCAGAGGTCTGAGGCCAGGTCTTTCGGACTCCTAAGCCCAAGCCCTTTCCTTCTCTGTCCTGCCTCTAACTCAGAGCAGCAAAATACCCAAAAGGAACCCTGGGGCGGTCGATTCCCGTGCCTGCGACACCCAGTGAACCACAAAGGGACCAGGTTCTGACGGCGAACTGTACCATGAGCCGCCGCATCCTCTCCTTCTCGATTCTCTCGTTTTCCTTCTTCTGCTCCCGCTCTGTGTTGGCATGGTAGGTGGCCACCGCCTTGGTGAGTTTCTGGATCTTGCCTGTGACCGACCTGTGATATTCTTTGAAATCCTTGGCATGCTGAAGAATGCTGTTGAGGTATTCCTGCAGGATGCACACAAAAGACCAGAATAACTATGGGACAGGAGTCACTGGATCCTTGCTCTCTACAGAACACTGGGACCCATTTCAGGCCCAAGGCCTTTGCACCTGCCCCATCGATCTGGAAAGCGCCTTGCACACACATCTGCGTGGCTCCCTCCCTCGGGGCTCCACTCAGACCTCACCTCCGCAGGGAGAACCTCCCATCCTGAGTAAACGGCTCCTCCATCTCTCCTTATCCCCACTCATGTTCCCTACACCCTATTACCTCCCAGCATGTTACACGTGCATTTGATTATGACCCACCTTCCCCTACTATTTGGTTTTGTCCGCGGACATATTCTTAGTCTCTAAAACACCATTATAACGAACAGAAAAGAGAAGCACACAGCGGGCTGAGCCGTGAACCGAACCCGGCGCACCTGGTGCTTCTGCCGGCGCTTGCGCTCCTGCTCGATCTTCTGCTGCTTCTCCAGCTTCTCGGTGATGCGGGCCTCACGCAGTGACTGCCGCTTGCTGCGCTTGTAGGCCTTGGCATTGAGGGCCGTCTCAAGAGCCGTGTCCCTCCTCATGCACACCACCACCTCCTGCCGCAGCTTCAGGAAGGAAGAGGAGAAACTGGCAACGGGCACAACTGTGGGATGTCCACGCAATACACGCGGTTCCACGTCGCAAGCTAGGCAGGTGCTGCCACTCCCAGAAGGATCCGGAAGCACAAATGTGTGCATGGGAAGGTCACGGTGGGGCATGGGAGGGGTGCTCACGCATGAGGCACGCACAGTGAGGAGACGGCCGCTTCTGGACACCCAGCAGAGCCTCTCCTGCCTGCAGGTCTCCCTCCCTCAACCACAAACAACATTTCTCACAGGTCGTTCGAAAGTAAAGGACCCTCAGAAATAGACCCATCCAAGTCCCCTGCTTCAGACTGGCCACTGCCACCTGAGGGAAGACCCACATTTATTCATCCCGTGAATGGTCAATGTCCCCCCGACGGGCGGGGCGTGGGGAGGAAGGAGCGCACAGTGAGTGGGGGTGGGCACTGCTGCTGTCAATGGCCAGGGCACATTTAATCACTGCCGGGTGAGCAGCTCTCTAATCTAAGCATAAACATCAACAGAAAGGGCCCTCTTCCTGAAACAACAGCCCGCGCCTGCGCCCACCTGCCTCTGGAAGTTCAGCAGCCTGAGGGCCTTGAGCTCGATGGTCGCTTTGGTACGCAAATCCCCGGCCAGGGACCCGGGAAGGTTTTCAAGTTCCTGAATTCGGTGTGCGATGCGAGCCTGTAGCCTAGGGTGCAAAGACAGAAAAGAGGACAGGTGATGAGAGGTCTCGCCTGTTTACAAGGAACCCACTTGTTCCCTTTCTTTAAAGCTGTAGCTTTAGGAGAATCTATCCCTTGACGAAGGCTGATACTAGTCACTAGACAGGAGATGGCTCAGGAAAGGATGCCAGCTGCTGCACAGACCACACACAGGAGGGCAGCACGGAGGTCTTGGGAGCCGCGGCAAACAGGAAACCTGACAGGGCACAGCCGACCTATGGCACTTCAGCAGCATGAGCCAGCCCCTGGAGTCAGGCGGGCCAGGGTCTCCATCCCAACCCTGCGAATCTACCTAGCCCATGAGCCTCATGAACTCAGCTATAAACTGAGGAGAACCTGCAGAGCAACCCTACAGGCTTGGTCTTAATAAGGGTGATAATCCCCTTAAGTCTTTCACACTTATTTATCAAGCACCTACTGTGTGCCAGGGACCATTCCAGGTACGGGGCTGCATCATTAAAGACTTACAGGGCTGTTTGCTGCTGTCATGAGCTCACAGCTTTATCAGGAAGACAAGCCATAAAAGAGTTAAAAAATTAAGTATCCATGGTAATCCCAGAGAAGTACTTTGAGGAAGGGGCTGGAGGTGAGAGGTGGTGGGGCCTCTATAAGGTGATGACTGGCAATAAAAACTAAATAACCACAAGGAGTCATGTGCAGCATGTGCAAAGGCCCTGGGGCAGGAATAAGTCTAACTTGTTCAATGGAGAGAGGACTGGGGAGAGTTAGGTAGGTGAGGACAGAGCATTAGGCAGGGGCTGAAGAGAAAAGTGTTAGTCAGTGGATAATGGGAAGCCAGTTTTAACCCAGGCAACAGATCTAATGTAAGTTAATTGCAAAAAGAGTCTTCAAAAGCTCTGTGGGAAACACACTGTGCAGGTCAGGATGAGAGCAGGGAGGCTAGGAGGAGGTGCACACCAGATGGCAGGGTGAACAGCATTGAGGGGAAAGAGCTAAGAGCATGCACCATGGGGACACCGGGGATAAGAAGTGCAAGCAAGGGTCAAGAGGCCACAGGGTCTGTAGTCCACTCGACTGCTGGATGGTAGATGCCTGGGAACAGAGACAGGAGGGGAAAGTGTGGGGCATAAGGCCATCTGGACAGGCCAACTTTAAGCCATCCAGATGGAGCTGGAGGGGAGGCGCCTGGGTACAGGGGCTAGCGCTCCAGGACACATCACAGCTGGAGATGCACCCTGGAGACAGTCATTAGGCAAAGATTTACTGATGTATCTGGGGATTTACGGTGAATGAGGCACAGCCCCCTCCCCTGATGGAGCTAACATTCATCAAGGGAGGCCAGCCCTGAACCAGTTATAAATGCAATGGAGAAACGGAGAGTGCAAGGTGCTATGGGAGTGGATCTCAGGCACCCCCAGCAGTGTGAAAAAGGGCGATACAGACCTACTGTGCACCAGGCATCTCACACAGCATCTGGGGCCCAGGAGGCCTTGGCAAAGCAAAGAGCAACTAGCGATGTTCAAGAGATGTCCACCGCAAAACTTGCTGGGGAGCTTTTTGAGTGAGGAATGAGCCAAAAGTTGGATAATACACTGGTGGTGAGGAGAAATGGCACTTTCATTCCAATGTGTACCTGAACAATCTCCATGGAGAGCAGTTTTGCAGAATCTATAAAATTTCCATGTGCACGGAAATCCCCCATACCCAAATAATGCCATGTTTACAGATTTATTCTGACGTGAGTGCACATGTGTGAAACGAGAGGTATGCAAGTGTATTTATCATAGCATGGTTTTAATGAAAGATTAGAACCATCTGTTGTCCATTCAGGGAGTCAGTCTCCTGACTGGCTAAATAAATTATGGTTCAGCCACCAGGCAGAATGCAACCAGAAAAAAAAAAAGAGCTTTTGCTGTACAAACAGGGGATGATCAAAGGCATGTTGCTATGGGAGGGAACACTGCGCACATCACGCACCATTTGGGGACCACACACATCACATACCATGTGGGGACATCATGTACCGTCTGCCTGTATACACACAGAAATTTCTCTGGAAGGATGCACACCAGGGAATTGGGAGGCTGGGACAGAGGCAGGAGGGTGATTTCTGGCTGCACACCCACTGGCCTCTAAAATTGTGAACCACATCAGCGTGTCAGGGCTGACCTGGGTAGAGACACCAGGCAGCAGCACCCTCACCTGTACTCCCGCTCCTGCAGGATCTCCACCGGGTCCAAGCCCCGTGGCTTCTGGATAGGGGTGATGCGGCTCTGCTTCTGGTGGAGCGGCACCATGGGGGCGGGCTGGGCCGGCTGCCCCGGCGACTGTGTCTGGGGCGGCATCACTGGGGAGGCAGCCGGCGGGACAGCGGGGGGTGCGGGTGAGGGGCGACCTGTCGGCTGCGGGGGTATCAGCTTCTGAGGAGTGCTCGTGGGAGCAGCAGCATTCGCCATGGGTCCTGGGGCAGGGGAGGAGTCAAGAAGAAGAACACAGCGTTGAGTTCCAGGTCAGTTCCAGGTGGAAATGAAACGCCCTCCTGCCCTGGGGTTTGAGCTTCCTCTGGATTCCAGCTGACATGGCCCTTCCCCAAGTCTCCCACTGGCCCAGGTGCTGACCCTGGTGTGACCTCACAGGACCAGCTGTTCCCTGACTTTCTTCCACCACAGCTCTAAGGAAATCCTACTTAAGCGACTAGCTCTTCAGTGCCCATCGCTGAACCTCAGGCTCCAAGAGGATGGGGAATGAGCCCATTTTATCCACTGCTTTGACCCAACAGATGTGACCCTCAAATACTGACGACTACACTTTATACAGAACACTGGGGAGCCCTGTCATCCTGCCTGCCCTCCACGGTGCTGGGGAGCATTCCCAGGAGGGAAGGGGTCAGCCGTCCCGGAGGACGGTATCTAAGCTGCAACTGCACCTCCCCTCAGCCTCTCACTTGAATCACACAGTGGACTCATTCCCAGTATCCCTCTCTTCCCACTATCAGCTTAGAGACACCAGGTCACCGTGACCCACAAGACAAGGGAGGGAACCAAACCCAAGCCTTTGGGAACCGAGCAAGCCGGGTGAGACCCAAAGAGGACAGCAGGAGGAAGGGAGGATAGGTCCTCGGCCTGCTCGCTCTGACGAGGCTCATCTCAGGGTTGCACAATGAAAGCTCCACTAGGGAGTTAGGGCACAGATGCGTCACCAGAATTTACCTTCAGGCCAGGGCTTGGGAGGCCCTCCGGGAGGCTGGCCAGGCATCCCGGGGGGCACGCCTGAGGGTCCTGGGGGGGGCATGTTGGGCCCTCCCATACCTACATCCAGGAAGAAACAAACAAGCGCATAAAACGAGTCCTGTGTTTCTACCTAAAACAGCCACCGCCACCCCCTGCCCCGGGGACAGCCTTGGCTCCAAGGGACACACCCAACAGGCCCCTCATTGTGGGCACCAAGGGAGAGAAGGGGGAGCTAGAGAAACAGCATTTATCGTAACAGCAGCCCTGCCTCCAGACACTGATGCCCACACTCCTGTCAGTGCACTCTGAGACCCCACCCCAACCCAAGGGCCGTAGGCAGCAGGCCTTACCATGAGGCCTGCTGTAATTTGGAGGTGCTGGTCCCGGACCTGGCCCAGGGCCAGGGCCAGGGCCAGGGCCAGGTCCTGTTGCGGACACGGAGGGTGGAGGTAGTGTTGGCATCTGCTGCTGCATCCCAGGCATCGGCCGCTTCCCCTGCACCGCCATCTGCAGGTGGTCAGGGAGGGGCTGCCCCCGGGCCAGCATCTTGTATGCCATGATCTGAGCTCTGAGCTGGTGCAGCTGGTTCTGGTTAAATGGGGTCGAGCCCCGGTTCTGCTGCCCCAAAGCCTGGGGGTCGGCGCCATCCAGTGGGGCCCCTCCTGGTCCGGACGACATCTGTGGGCCCGAGGACGGGCCACTGGCTGGAACCGGACTGGAGGCGTGCTCAGAGCCCCCCAGGGGTGAGGGGTACCCTGCAGGGAAACATGGATACAAGCAGTCACTCAGTAACACACGTCCAGTAATTTTTAAGGCAAGGACGGTAACCTTACCACCCTGCACACACCAGTCCCTACCCTGAGACAGGGGATGGCCAAATGTCTCATTCTCATAAATCAAAGAAGAGGTACCCGGAGGGCACACCCTCACAGCCTGGTTGGCAGCCTGCACAGCTGCATTGGTTTGACCCACCTTTCAGCAACATGTCAACGATTAAAGTTGAAACTATGCAGATCTAGGCTTTCTCTGGGCCTGTCCGCCTGCCCCTCAGCTTGGCCAGGCCCACTCCCCTCATTTCTGTTATCCACAGAGCCCTTGAGCTTCCCACTCCATGACAGGGGGTCATCTATTTCATCATTTCTCAAACTTCCCTGTTTGGAAAAGTCACCTGCAGGGCTTGTTAAAACAGAGTCCTGCCCCTCTCCCAAGATTCTGACTCAGCAGGTCTGGAGCGGGACCCAGGCACCTGCATTTCTAAGACACTCCTGGGTGGCACCAGAGCTGCCCTCCTTTGAAGCCCAGCCTGCCCAGCCCTGGTCTAACCCCCAGTGCTGACCACGGGTCTGCCCCTCCAGTGTTCGCTCTCCTGGGGGCTCCAGGACAAGACGGCCTGAACAGGGCACCAGCCAAGCCCAAGCTAACCAGCTCTCTGTGGCAGGGTCTCCCACGGGGCTCAACTGTCCTGGATCCTCTGAATCCATCTATGGGACACCCAACTAGGCAAATGACCTCAGGACTCCCAGAGGGTGACAAAGAGGAAAGAAGAGAAACAAAACCATACCTTGAGAGTGCTGGTCCATGGGGCTCGGCGGGGGCCCCATGCCTGCGTGGCCCCCTGACCGCAGTCCCATCCCCTTCATCTGGTTGTAGCGGGGGTCATCCGACATGCCCTTCTCGTGCATGGACTCCATCGGCTACGAGAGTGGACACACAAGGCAGGATCAGCAAGGGGGGACAGGAAGAGGCAGCAAGAAAAGCATCACCTGAGACAAGTTCAATGTCACTGAAAATGTCTGTCCAAAGCCACCACAGCATTTACTGCCAACACGACCAAGTGGCTTAGGTCCAAGACATGGTCCTGACATCTAGTTAAGTGTCAACGCAGATGCATAAGACAATGCCACCCAAGGGAGGGTGATGGCCTGGAGACTAGTGGTCAAGAGGCAAGGGGACATCTAGACTAGGACACCAGGGGGAGGGTGGGGAGACAGCTTCAGATGGCCAACATCTCACAAGGGAAGGACACACACAGCTCCTCGTCAGGAGCAGTTTTATCCGGGATACCAGGCTTCCTGTTCATCATCACAAGAAGACCTTGTCACCATGGATCTTCAGATCAGGGACTCTCTTTCTGGGGGGGCTATAAATTAGACACAGGAATGCCTGCCCATGAAGTACGGTAACAGTATGTCAAATGCCCTCGCTTTTGGTCTCCTCCCTACTTGTTGAGCAGGAGGCTGTGTGCTGCATCGTTCCGTCCCTCCTAAGGGGCACGATCAAATCCTGGTGGAAGGGAAACACACCTTTCCCCTTCTGATGCTTGGCACTAAACACTCCCCCTATGGAATGGCTGGGAAAGGGGATGTTTTCCAAGACCCTTCCAGGCACTCTGTAGGCTCAGTTAATACGAATGTCCTGCTCTCTGGTCAAACAAGTGGCCCAGCAAAGTCAGCTACAGCTCAGGGTGTGCTGTGAGAGGACGAGGGGAGGGCCCCTGGCTGGGAGCACAAGTGGCAGCTTCACCAGCAGGAGAAGCCATCAGGATGCCAAGCAGACCCCAGGGTGGAGCCCACTCCTGCTCCTTCTTTCCTGACCAGAAGAGCTGACTGACGGGCTCACTTGTGTGGGCAGGGTGGGGGCCTCTGCTCCTAGACCAGACACATGGCAGGAGTCTGACAGACAAGTGTCACATGTCCCAGAGGAAGAAACAAAATGGGCAGAGAGGGAAAAATGGGACCATACTGGAGAAGAAACTGGCCTAAATGAGCGGGGTTGAGGCACCAACAGCTTCCCACGAGGGAGGTGACAAGACAGATGTGGTACCAAAGTTGACAGAAATATATGGGAAATGAGTTGGGGGGTCACCTCACTGTGCTGGAGGCCACTGAGGTGGCACATGCCTGAGGTGTTGTGAGGGTGGGAGGGATGGGATGGCTCTGCCACCAACTCGCTGAATGACCATCTCTCTGAGACCTTACTTCCTCGTCTGCAAAATGGGCACAATACCCACCTACACCTGATGCGTTGGGAGAGGGGGACTCAGTAAAATGGGGTACAAACACACAGACTGCCCTTGTAGGGAGGTCAGAGGGGTTAGCAGAGGCCCCTTCCCCCCCAGGCCACACCACTCACATTTTCTACCATGACAGCCTCCTGTGGCCCCTGATGCTTGGAAATGTCACCTTTTCTTCTAGCTGAGGATACCTAAGAGGGTATTTCCTCATTTCCTCCAACCACTTCCCAGAAACACAAGAAAGAGGAAAGCTAGTTGTGTTAAAAGCAGGTTTTCCATCTCACTGGCAAAAGCACCCTGTTCAGCGCAGGTAGTGCTCGAAGTCAGGATCCAGTGGGGTTAAAGGGCACCCACTGCTGTGCCTCGTGAATCACCCAGGCAAGCTGAGCAGCCCGAGGGGAGGAAACCATGGGCCATAAGCCATCTATTAGGATTCAAACATTTTCACTCATTAACGTGAGAGACAGGGTGGGACAGCTGCCAATGCGCTGCCCGCTGCTCACCCTCCGGTCTCTAATCGCAGGGACTCAGTGGCTCGGGGCAGTGGGCCCAGGGATCCCTACCTTGTGCATCTGGTGCATGTTGTCCTGAGGGTACCCTCCAGGCCCCTGGGTCGGGATGGGGTGTCCTGCTGAGGGAGGCCCCGGGCTGGGCCCCATCATGCTGTGGGCGGAGCCAGGTGAGGGACCAGGGCTAGGGCCCAACATGGCTCCTGGGGAGGGGCCCGGGCCTGGAGAAGGGCCTGGCCGAGGAGTTCCACCCAGGGGTGGGTCTGGAGTGGACATCTTCACGGGAGCCGCGGACAGTGGTCTCCTGCTGGAAAAAAGTCCCGGTCAGTGTGGGGGTCGTGGCCGTTGGCGGGACAAGTCAGAACGGGTCAAGGAGGATCATAAACAGTCATGTCAGAGCACACATCTGACAGGGAGCTGGCGCCTTTGACACGCACCCAGTCCTCTCCCCTCCATTCTTCTCCAAGGAGGTGATACACCAGGCATCCAAAATTGGATCCAAGTCCCCCAAGGAAGGGGTGGGACTCAGGAGGTGGAGGCACAGACTTGCCAACAGGTGACAGTGCCTGACTTCCCTGGTATCTTTTTGACTGTAACAGAGGGAAGTCTCAAGGTAGTGCTGGCACACCCTTCACACCACTCTGATGCTTGCTCATCTTCCTATTTTAGAAAAAAGAAGAGCGTGACTAAGGCTCAAAGCCTCTGCCAGCAATAGCATCTGACTGGACCTTCATAAATTCAACTAAAACAAACATTCATGGCAAGTAACGCTGGTTTCCACTTAAGGCAGTGAGATCAAGTTTCCCTGAAAATAAGTGAATTTGGGTGGAGGGTATAGCTCAGTGGCAGAGCACATGCTTAGCAGGCACGAGGTCCTGGGTTCATTCCCTACTACTGAGGTGGGAAGCCCCATAAAAAGACTGGCAGGACCCCAAGGCAGGGCCACTACTCTCCTGTCAGCACCATCTGGTTCCCAGAGGCTCTATCTCACTTTTTGCCTCTGAAATGGCTTACTTACCCCTAAAACTCTATTGGTTCCCTGAGTTCACTCCTGGTTGGTTATTTCCTTCACTCCTGATTGGTCCATTTCCCTAACTCCTGATTGGTCCACTTGTAGTACTTCATTTGCATGGAGCTCACTCCTGATTGGTTATTTCTCTCCTTCCTGATTGGCCCATTTCTACAAAGCTTGTTCTTAATTAGTCAACTTTTGTTATACCTTATTTCCATATGATGTTGCAGTGTAAACTGGTAGCCTAAAAAAGCCTGTGTAAACTTACAGATGGGGTGCAGAGCTTGGAGTGTCAACTCCTCTGGGCCCGCTGGCGTAATAAACCTAAGTTCTCTAACTCTCTGAGTGCTGCTTGGTCTCTTGCTGGGATCCAGGTTGCTGTCACAGCTGAGCTGTAACACCGAGCTATAACAATGAGCTGTAACACGTTTTTCTGCAACACTACCTCCATTAAAAATAAAGAAAGAAAGAAATAAACCTAGTTACTCCCCAAATAAAACAAATTTAAAAATTTTAAGTATTAAAAAAAAGAAAAAAAAGAAAAAAGAAAAGTATTTAAAAGTAGGCTCATTTAAAGAGAAGTATTACAGAACCTATGGCACTCTGATACCAAACATTTCACAAGTGATACTCAAGAGTCTAAAGTTTAATGAATATTGCTGTAAACTAAAAATTGATACCCAGAACTATGACTCAGAACCTCCACAAGGTCCGAAAATCAGCTAAATAAAATCTAATGATGTTGATAAATTATGCTTGCTATGAATGGCCAGGGAGTCGATAAATGTTACCAATGCTTTCACAGCAGTATTATATACATTAGCCAAGATACAGAAGCAACCTAAGTGTCCAATAGATGAATGGATAAAGGTGGGGGGGATGGAATATTACTCATCCATAAAAAGAATTAAATTTTGCCATTTGCAACAACACGGACGGACCTGGAGAGTATTATGCTTAATGAAATAAGTCAGAAAAAGATAAACGTTATCACTTATATAGAGAACTTAAAAAAATAAAACAAATGAATATAAAAAAAGAAACAGACTCACAGATGGAACAAGCTAGTGGTTACCAGTGGGGAGAAGAGAGGAGGGGCAAGATAGGAGTAGAGGATCAGGAGGTACTACTAAGTATAAAATATATACATAAAATGTATAAAAAGTATAAATCTACTAGGTATTAAATGAATAAGCAACAAGGATATATTGCACAGCACAGGGAATACAGCCAATATTTTACAGTAACTTTAATTGGATTATAATCTATAAAAATGTTTGAATCACAATATCGATCACCTGAAACTAATATTTTAAATCAACTATACCTCAATTAAAAAGAAAATGTTACTGACTCAGCTCTGTGTAAACATTCACACGATCTGCTACAGAAACAGGATACTGTTTGATCCCGAGCCGCCGCCTAGTCTCTGCCCTGTGACATCTCCTTTGCTAAAATGCTGATCCTGGAGTTCGAAATCTCTGGTCCAGGGGTCTGTCTACAGGGAGGACGCATCAGCAGTCACACTTTCCGAGGGGGAAGCCGAGGGACATGGACAAGGCTGCGGCTGGGTCAAGGGCAATGGCTCCTTGGGGCTCCCCTCTGGCCCACAGAGCACGGCTCTCAAGTTGGAAGGGGGTCAATGGTCCTGCACCTCCTTAAGGAACCTGCGGCATCTGGCAGCTCATGGTTTCTTTCTCACCTGGAGGTCTCCACTACAAGTTGAGCCAACTGAAACTGACAGCAAAATAAAATCCATGCCACCTCCCAATCTAAAGGCAGACATGTCTGCATGCCTCCGGAATGACAGCTCCTCTCGAGGGAGTTTATGTTCAGCATTAGCCCTTCACTGTTCTTCCCTTCAAAGTGCACTGTACCTCCAGGAATTAACTGCCTCCTCTCACAGCAGTGCCAGCATCATCAGCGACAGAGCAGATCACCAGACACTGGAGGGCATCGAAAAAGATCTGTGTGCCGGAATACGGCAACATCCACTTTTCAGAAGCAAGGAATTTCACAACACACTTTTAGAATGGCATCTGTTCAGAAGCTGCCACCTCAGAAGGGTCAGGCTAGCAGGTAAGTGCTCGGAGCCACCATCAGCAAACTCATTTCTGGACTGAACGCCCAGACACACATGGGGAACAATAGTAAAGGAGACCCCAAAAGTGCAAAATTGTGTCAAGGCAAAACCATTCCGAGAGGCAAAGCAGGGAAAGTTCCATCAGAAGTCCCATCCGTGATGCTGGTGCTGTTTGTGGACAGCGTAGCAGTGGAAAGAACAGAAAACCGGAAGCAGGCAGCGGTTCTCGGTGTAGTACTGAGGAGGGGCATTTTGTTTATTTACTTGCCCTGAGTTCTGGCACACCTAAAGTGCCCTGATCCCAGGTATACAGCTGGATGAATCCAGGATCAGACATAGCACTTCCAAAATTCCAGAAGGGGGAGAGGGCCCCTTCCCAGACAAGACGACCCTCCCAGGCAGAACCCCTGCTCTGGCTCTACTGCTGCAGGTTAGTTTCACCTGGTATTGAACTCGGTCTGATAGAGGGTCACACAGTTTACGTCTGTGCATCATTAGGTCCAGGAGGGACATCCGCACTGTTGGGATAGCTATCAACTCTCTACTCGTCCATTCTCCTGTTCATAGATGCGATGCTACCAGGTCTTGGTTAGCACAAACAAAGCTGCTGTAAACAATGTCATTTGATGGACGTGGGTGCTCATTTTCCTTGTGTATCCAGGAGAGGAAGTGTTGGTCATACGGGAGGTGTAAATTTAGCTTGGTGGATATCAACAGCTTTTCAAGTGAGGACTACAATCGCACACTCTGCTCTCCCTGCAGCAGTCGGGGTGAATGTTCCAGTTCCTCTAAATCAACACCAACACTTCGTACTGTCAGTTTTTAAAATTTGTGGCCGTTCTGGTAAGTGTATAATCATATCTTATTACGGTTTTAATTTGCATTTCCCTTGTGACCAGCAGTGCTGAGCGCCTGTCCACATGCTTACTGGCCATTGAGAGCTCCACTTCTGTACAGGCTCTATGTTTTCACTAACATCTTACTGGGGAAATGTGGTTGCCATTACTGTCTCCCACTGATGTAGAGTTTTTAATGACGTCCAATGTATCAAGTTTGTTCTTTTATGGTTAATGATTTTGAGGTCTTGTTTAAGAAATCTTTGTCTACTTGTGACAAAGAGCAATAATATATTTGGTGTCTGCCCTCGGTTCCTGACAGAGCTCCTAAAACCCTCATGATTTCCTAAGTGACAGGGGTGATAAGAACGTCTTACACAGAGCTCCAAAATCCCCACGTGAGACATTCCTGAGCCATAGGGGTCTATTTTGTTCTAATAGACTAGGTAGGCTCCTGGATGGCTTCAGGATGGGAGGTGGTCGCAAGAAAGACAAAGCCATGGTTAGAAACTTAGAACCTTCGGCCCCATCCCCACCCCATCCTCCAGGGAGGGAAGAGGGGCTGGAAATTGAGTTAATCAACCATGCTTTTGTGATAAAGCACCAAAAATCTCTAAACTACAGCGTTGAGGAGAGCTTCTGGGTTGGTGAACATATCCACATGCCAGGAGGGTGGTGTACCCCAGCTTAATGGGGACAGAAGCTCCTGCTCTCGAGACCCTTCCAGACCTCACCCTATGTATCTCTTCTGCTATTCACCTGTATCCTTTATAAACTGGTAAACATAAGACATAACCAAATGGCTCCTTGAGTTTTTTGAGTTGTTAGAGGAAATTATTAAACCTGAGGAGGGAGTCATGGGAACCCTCACTGGTGAGCAAGCTGGATAGAAGTGTGGATAACCTGGGGGCCCACTGCTTGCAACTGGCATCTGAAGTGAGGGGCAGCCTTGTGGGCTTGGGCCCTTAACCTGTGAGGTCTGCACTAACTCTGGGTATTTATCATCAGAATTGAATTGAACTGCAGGACACCCAGTGATGTCCACAGAAACTTGGAGAACTGCTTCGTGTGGAAAACTCACATGTTTGGTGTCAGAAGTGTTGTGAAAAGAGGAATCAGGTCAAGGTCATGGAGACAGAGAAAGAGAAGGCATATTTTAAAATCCAGGGGGACTGTGACTTGCCCCCACCTTCTAGTACTTTATAACTACTGAGGACATACCAGTCACGAAGAAACCACAGGGAGGGAAGATCCGTTCAGAGAGGGGAGGGAAAGGAGTGGGCCCATTTGGTAATAAGCATTTATTTCCTCACTGAGGCTGCACCACCACCCTACAAGGAAGAGCCATCACACAGAGGGGTCCCTGAGGCTCACAGGCCATACAGCAGGTCAGTGAAGGAGCTGGTGTCACAAGGCCAAGGCCACAGTACAGCCTGGACTCTGAGCATGGACTCTGCCATCTGCCAACCACACGATGCTGGACTCCCTGAGCCTGTTTCCTCCTCTGCAGGCTGGAGCTGAGACCAGCCCCTCCCCAGGGGTCGCCGGCTGCACCACACAAGGTACCACATGCAAGGCACACAGCAGCAAGCACGAACACACTGCTGGTGACATCAAGGCCCTCCTCGGATACAGAGCAGCCACTAACTGCTTGTCACCACTGTCCTGTCACACAGGTTAAGTCCTTCGATCCCCCTTCCCTCATACAGAGATGAGTAAACTGAGCCACGTGTTAAGTAACCACTCTGGAGAATTTGCTTCCAAAACAGCCTCCCTGCAGGACAAATCTCAGTTATTGCTCCCAGCCTGCAGCGCTCAGGACAAGCGGCTCGCTTCCCCCTGAGGAATTAGGGGCTGCACAAGGCAGCTTTGCTGACCTGGAGGAACAGCAGCTGCCTGAAGGCCACACAGTCTCGGTGCAAATGAGGACCAGCTGTCAAAAGTGATGACATGGTCCAGCCTGACAATCAAGGGGCAGGATTTGGGCTGCTGCAAACTCTCCCTTGCCCTCACGCTTCCCCTGGATGAAGGTGGTGTTCTTAGCCATCATCAAGCTCCTTTCAGCCAGCTAACCCTTCCTGAGGGGCGCGGGGGGGCCTGGCCCTGCTGAGCCAGAGAGGGTGTGAGACAGGGTTCCAACATGCTGCCACCCACGGGGGCTGGACAAGCCTGGCCAGGAATTTCAGAAGAGTTGCAATCTGAGAATAATGTACACCCCTTCCCTTCCTATACAGGAAACTAAAGATATGGCATTTTCAGCAAATTCCTTGGGTCACTGAGGTCAGCCTTAAGGCTACTTCAAAGGGTTTCAGGTGGCTTCCTGGTGCTGCCTGGACTCCTGCAACAAGCCCCTGACAAGTCACTTGGTGTAGCCTGGAAAATGTAGGGCGACCCTGCACCACACAGAAATCCACCTCAAGCCAGACACACATCTCAGACCTACGCAGGTGAGAAAAGCAAAAGACAAAGGGGTGTGGGGGCCAAAATGGCAAAGCCACCAGCACACGCATCTGGGACCTTATTGAGACGCATGTGGCCCGGGGGGGGGGGGGGCAGATGTCTCTGGGGGCTCCACGTGGAGATTCCAGGCAGGGAGCCCAAAGGAATGTGATTGAAACTAAAAGTACTTAAGGGCAAGAACCAAAAAGCTGAAAACTAAGACGTTCAGGAGGCTGTGAGATGAAAACAGACTCCAGGATTCCTGGAGTCAGAGTGTCTGTGAGGAGCTCAGCCAGGTCACCTCGGAATCTCCGAGAAGCCCCTCCACAGCCAAACAATCAGAACCGCCCACAGTCCACGCTGCAAAAGTCAGAGAGCATACTTAAAAATGAACGCGGCAGCTATGTGCACATGTTCATGGAGGATGATCCAAAATGAAACAGGGGAAGAAGGTATTGTCACAGTTAGGTGTGCCTGGCCTGAGATCCACTTTGCTAACAACAATAATATCCACATGCTAATCCAAGCCTAGAAGTGAGACCAAAGAAAACACGCACCAAACTGCCGTTGGCAGCGGCCAGCGGCTCTCTCTGGAGGCGTGTGATGGGGAACTTGCACTTTCCACATCATGGATTTCTGGAGCTTTTTGTATGTGTGTGTTTGTTTTAACCATTTATTACTGTTGTAAACAGATTTTTTAAAACATTTTTTAAGGAAAAAAACAAGCCTAGGTCAGAAAAAATACCTGGGAAATAAACACCCAGAAAAGATGCCCAGGAAGTGCCTTTGTGGAAATAAAATGGGATGAAAGGATTTGAGGACTGTGTTATTTTCCATCCACTTTCAACTTCACCAAAATCACTACGTCAACATTTAAATGCGGAACTAAACTGCTTGAAAAGGATTGCAGTGGCTGGGCCACTGCGGCAGGACAAGATCAGGACCCTCTGACATCTGCCTGCTGAGATTATGTGTTGGTTGGTTTTTTTTTTTTTTTTAAATCGCCTAAAACCCAGCACTATATTTAAGTTTGGCCCCAGGATATCTGCTATTTTGTTTTTCGGGCTTGGAAAAAAATCTGTTTTGAAGACACATTTTAGCAGCAGATGTACTGCAATCAAGTCATGACCTGGTGCTCAGATGGTTCAAGGCAGCTGGGCAGGGTGGCTTCGGCAAAGCCAGCCCCATTTGTCACATTGAAAATACAGAATAAGATCCCCTCCCAAATCTACAACTGAAAAAACTCTCCCCACCTGATCTGATGGCGGGGAGTGCGCTAGTCCTGGAACCTGCAAGGACAGATGGGACAGGGCACCCATGGTTTGAGGGACTGAGCTTCCCAAAGCCGGATGTTCTGTGACACTTTCCTTGCGATATAATTAAGTAACAAAATCTTGCCCTACATTTAAAAGAGAACATTTCAGAAACTAAAAAACCATGTCACAATGATAAATTACAATGTCTTCTCAGTTCTACCTAAGAGATAGACAGGCCAAATTGTTACCAAGTATTATTTTTAGCACTGGGAATTCTGTATCATTTTATTCATTGGAATCCCCCCCACACACACCCTTTTAAAATTTTTCATTCACTTGAAAGCCACTGAAGAGCACTTCTTTGTCTACAACATGGCAGAAGACACGAAGAGAACCAGGCCAGTCTTCTGTCCTCAGGGAGTTCAAGCTCTAATCCAGCACGGAGATAGTGTCCACTCCCAAGAATACAAACCCTAGCCTAGCTACACAGGTGTTTTTCAAACTCTCTTAACCATGACCCAGAGTCCAATGTGACTGAGCACAAACATGCATCAAGTAACCATAACTAGTTTTACGGTTCTGTCCTGACCCTGCTCCCCGTAAAACCCAGGTAGATGCTCTTCCTTTTCTCTGTTGAGCCTGGCCAAGCCCCCCTGGACAGATGTCATGACCCATCACTGGGTCTGTCGTGGTGCCTGCTATACACTCAACACTGACCATGATGTGTGACCCACGGAGAGGGCAGGAGAGAAGGCCCCCACGACAGGGACACACAAATGCAAGAGTGGCCAAGAGGAGGTGGGGAGGCGTGGCACCTACAGCTGCTGAGTGTCACTCATGTCAGGCCCTCCAGCCCCCCAAATACCAACTGAGAACCAACCCTGTGCTGAACAGGGTTCCAGGCACTGGGCATCCAGCAGAGAACAAAGTCCCTACCTGATGGGATTGACATCTGAGTGACAGAAACAAGCATACAAATAAATGTGACACAGTGTCACGAACTGGGTGGAAGTGCTATGAATAGTCAAGCAAGGTTAACAGTCAAGCTGATGGGAAGTGCTCTTTCAACCACGGTGGCCAGGGATGGTCTCAAAGACAGGGACACATCTAAGCAGAGACCTGAAGTGAAATGGGAGCCAGTGGCTATGGATAGGCAGAAGGACCTGCAAGTGCAAAGGTCCCAGGGTAGGACCCTGAAGGAACAGAGCAGGAGAGAGAGGTGTGGCAGCAGATGAGGTCAGAGCTGAGTGGAGAGGGCAGAGCACAGGCCTTGAGGGCAGTGATAAGGAAGGAGGACTCTTACTTGAAGTGCAATGGGAAACCACTGTTATGTTCTGGGCAAGGCAGTGACATGATCTGATGATGGCTTTAGAAGATTTCTCTGGACAGACTGATGAAACGGCTGTGAGGATGAGAGAATGAGAAGGGACAAGGCTGACCAAAGTGACCAGCAGGGCCTCAGCTAGCACATGCTGCTTTAAATATAAAAGCTGTCCCTTCCTTGGAGCTGACTAGCCCCAGAACCAGGCTTAGCAAAGCCCAGCCAGGCTGGATTTCAGCCCCAACTCACATCTCCTTGGTTCAGCACTGGCGACCAGAGGGTCCAACTGGGGACTATGGGAGGAACAGGGGGTTTAATGCTCAGATAGGTTAAGTTGTTTGCCCAAAGTCACGTGGGGAAGGCAGCACTGCCTCAAGTCCGTCCGACTCTAATGCCTGAGTAACTGATTTAGGCTGAGAATCAGAATCAGAAGACACAGGAGGAGGAGGGCCTGGAAGAGGGCGGAAGTACAGACAAAGAGAAGCACTCCAAAGGCAGGAGCCTCCAGGGGGTGTTCCGAGGAGGCGGGCAAGGGCGCTGAGCGAGCCAGCAGGCCAGGCTGTGATCAGATGTGCACTTGGTGTCAACAGGGCCAGATACAGCTGCCAAGGCACATCCAGGGGCCCCCGTGCTTCAGCGTTGCCATTAGGACAATGAGACCACCCACTGGACCACTTTACTGGGCCTTTCAGGACAACTCTGGGTGGTACACATCAAACATTGCCCCCTCAAGTCTCCCACTGTAACAGGTGAGGCAGTAACTGCCTTGGGGCCACCTGCTTCCTGAACCAGCAGGGTGTGACCTGCCAGCGAAAGGAGAACTTAAACTACCCCAAGGAGCCATTTTAAAGCCTATCACTACTAAAAATGGGGCCCGCGCTCCTTCATCACACACCTGCGGCTGGTGAACTTCACACTGAGCAAAACTCAGACTGTTCCCAGGGACAAGTGTCCATATACCAAAATGAAGACATGGCCCTTCAGCGAAGGAACGGAATCCCAAAACCAGTCTGGGTTTCCAGGAAGGGGCTGGGGCAGGTTTACACCACGCTACCAGTTTTCTAAAGAAAGAAAGCCTCTTCTCTACAGGAACTGGAGGGAAACGATACATTCCTTCCCTTCCCTCTTCCCTATGAACTCTGACCTCCCGAGAAACCCAGCTACACCTGGTGCTTCCTTCAAAGACCCTTCCCAAACATGAAGATGAGTAGAGGACGAATTTCTCAGGCCCGTCACACTCATATCCAGAAAAATTCACATCAGCAGCGTGCAGCTAACAGCAAACTCCAGGAGATAACTGGTCACCCCAGTGAGCCTGACACCACTAACGGGTGACACCAGTAATGACAGCAATGACAGCCCCAACTTGGCCTCAACTCAATTCTGACACGTTCACCCTCAGACGTTTCCCTCCAATGTTCCTGCAGTTACCTCCCATTTATAGTATGTTCTGCACGTCCTGTTTAGTTTTTTTTTTAAACTGTGATTCTCTCTTCAGTGTTCCAATCAATGTTACAAGTTATGAGGAAATAGGTGAAATGGAAAACGAACATCAATGATGCTTTTCAAAACCCATGCCACAAAGCACACTTCCCTCTTTCCAAACCCGTATGGTGAAACTGCAAAGCATACAATTTTAAAATGATGGACAACGTGGAGGCGCTGACTCCTCAGCTACCACTTTGAAAACATACAGAACTACTACAATGGGGCAAAAATATATTCTGTATCTCAACCCGCCAGGACATTGGAGAGATCTTGATAAATGACAACAGCTACAAATTGTTCAGCTCTCGGCGCCAGGCATTGTCCTCTGGCATTTTGTTGGTGTTTGGTCCTTCCAACAATCCTATAATTTGGGTACTATTACTGTCCCCCTTTGCAGATAAGGAGACAGATAAAAACGAATGAGAACAGGGCCCCCATCTCCTTGTTCCTGGCTGAGCCCCCAGCAGCAGCTGGCTCATGGCAGGCGCTCAATGCACGCTTCTTCACTACATGAATGGGGAATGCATGGTTGGCCTACTTCTTGCACAACTCCAGGGGGCGCCATTCACATTATGTTCTGTCTATGGTGGATGTGAATGGGCCCCTCTGTGCCACGGCAGTGCTGATGACCGAGGCCAGAATTGGCTGCCATGTCAGAGGACTTAAAAGGAGCTAGGCACTGTCACTCCCATTTCTTTGAGGCACAAGGAGGGAAAAGTGGCAAAGCCAGGAGCCAGACCTGAACGTTTGACTGGAGAGCTCCTGGCGAAATCCCTTGGACCTCAGTCTCTCCATCAGCAGAAAGCTGTACTCACCATTCACGGAAAACACCTAGTCCTCCCGCCTCTGCCACACGTGATAAACACCTAGGATGTACAGCTGGTCGAAGGTTACCTGCCAATGTTTCGAGGACCCACACAGAGTGGTAAAGGTATATACATAAATATGTGTTTATGTTGGAGTGCTTTTCATGGACAGAAAGCTTGGAGACCACTCCATTGCCCTACATTAAAGCTCTGATGAGATCACCCCATCACCTCCTGGCTCAAAAACCTGCAAGATCAACATCTCCAGAAGGGTTGGACACAATATGATTTTAGGTGGCGTGCAGAGGAACGCTTATCATTTTCATAATCATCTATGTGTTGACTTAAAAGAAAATTTTACATCTATATATATCTATACCCAGCACATTAAACTTGGGGTTTCTGGGATATAGAATGACTCTAAGTTATATTCTCAGTTTTTGAAATGGTTAACTTGCATATATATACACATACAAAACATAAAAAATACTAACACCAACAAACTGAGAGCTCATTACATGCCAGGCTCTGCAGTGGGCTTCCACCTCCCAAGCTACCTTTTCAACCCTCACAACAACCCTTTGAGGTGGTATCATTGTCATAGCTGTTTCACAAGTAAGGGGACCTACTGGAAAGTGTGTTGCTCCAAGTCAAACCAGGATTTAGAGCTGGGTGTGAATCCAGGAGGACTGATTCCAGAACTAGCCCTCCATACTACCACCCTATATTAACCACCACCCCACCCCCTCATTCTTGGGGGGAAGGTAGTTTGGGAAACAACAAAGTTAAAAAATAAAAACCAACAGCAGCGACTAACATTGCCTACAAGTAAGCCACCCTCACTCAGTCCTGTGCCAAGCACTTCATGCATCCTCCCCAGTACCCTCCTCATTCATCCACAAAGGTTCGCCAACAGCCTACTATGTGCAGTGGCCCAGGATACACAGATTAGGTAGACACATCCTGCTTCGATGGCCCAGAATAGATGTGTAATTACAAACTAGGGTAACTGCTACACAAGAAAGAATCAAGGCAATGTGCGAGTGTAGCAGAGGGGAGAAATGACTGGTCCCAGGTGGTCAAATGCAACCTCGACAAGCCCTCAATTCTGAGTAAAAGCCCCCTCTTCCATGCAGCCTTCCTGATCTCTGGCTCCCAGCACTCACTTCCCAGCACATCCATCCACTGTGTTCCTCTAACACAATTTACCACCTGTCCCCCTACATGACAGGAGAAGCTCCTCAGGGCATCCAACCTCCAACCATCTAACACCCAGTAGGGACTCAACAAATATTTGTTGAACAATAAAGGAGACTGGACCGAACAACAACAGTGCTTCCCACTAGCTAGGAACCATTTTACAGGCTTTCACCAACTCCATTTGTGGCATTTTCCCCATTTCACAAATGAGGAAACCAAGAAGTTCAGAGAGATTAAGCTACTTGCCTATGGTCACACAGCTAAGCGACTGACAACGCGAGGACTCAAACTCCAATCCAGTCTGTCAATTAAAAGTGAAAACTTGTTCCAAATTCCTAGGAAGCGGCTCTTAACGCTTTTTCCCTACTTTCCTCAAGGACTCACTAGGCGGAAAAAAAAAATCAAGACTGATGTCTTCAAGACTGGCACAAAACACCCTCTCCTGAAAGATCCACGTTTTAAATAAAAGCCTTAATCTAGAAAATCAATTGGGAGGAAGAGAAAAGGATACAAAACTAAAACAATGCTTTCAACAGCAAATAGCTCCCCCGTCCTTACCCACTTAATGCCGACCCCTCGCTTCAGGGCAAACATTCTGAAGTCAATACTTGCAAGGGACTGGGAGTTATTTACCTTTCCTTGAAAATCTAAAATGAAGTGATTTTTTTAAAATAAAATTTTAGGTCGGCTAACCCAAGGGGGCTGCTAATGGTCGTGTCCAGGCGACGCTGGACACATCTGGGGTTTTTCCTATGAAGCCGCGACCGCAACCAAGCCGAAAGGCAACATTCGAGTCGAACCCGTTACAACGTAGCTAGAAAAGTCCGGACGCCTGGCTATTGTTGCAGCCGCGGCAGAGACCTCGAGGGGGGCCGGGCTCAAGGCCCGCCGACGGGGCGACGAGCTTTGTCCCACGACCCCAACGAGAGCGCGCGCGGGGGGCGCGCGGCCTCCACGCGGCCCGGGCTCCCACCCGGTCGGCCCGGGGATACTGTAGCCGCTGCGGCCTCGCTGCACTATGGCCTTCCCCGCGCGCGCGGTGCCGGCCAGGCTTCTTGACCCTCAGGCGCCGCCGTACCCCGGCCCCGCTCCAGGCGCCGGCGGCCCCCTCCCCCCTCGGCGCCCCGGCTCCATTCAAACCGTCTTCCCAAGCCCCGCGCCACGCTCCCCCCGCGACCCGCGTTCCTTACCGGGAGTCGCCGGCGCTGTAGCCTTCCCGGCGCCGCCCCCGCCCCTCCGCGCGGGGCCGGGGGCAGAATGGGAGTCTCGCTTCTCCTCACGAAACAAAGAAGTCGCCGCCGCCGCCGCCGCCGAGCGAGGGTAAGCCTCGTGCGCGCGCCCGCCCGCTTCGGCCGCCCCCCCACGCCGCCCGCGCCCCCGCTGCGCGCGCACTCGTCACCTCCCCTCCCCCCACCACGGACAGTTTCTCCCGTTTCCGCCGCCTGCCTGCCTCATGCGCGTACCCGCCCGCCCTTCCGCTCCTAGCGCGCGTGCGCGCCCGTCCTGTGGTGGGTGGGGGAGGTGGGTGTGGCCAGAGGGAGCTAGCGCGCCCGACGCCCCTCCCCACTCCGTGCGGGACGGTCCTGCGCCTGCGCCTGGGGGCCTTCGTCCTCCGCACGCAGCCCGTCTCAACGCCGCCGAGCATGCGCAGAGCTGACGCCACTGCGGCGGTGTTGAGGTGGTGGTTGTGGTGGCGGCGGGAGGTTGGGGGATGGGATAAGATGGGGTTGTGGCGGGGTCTGCGGGGAAGGGGTGGCCGATGGGCCCTAAGACTTGGAAGTAAGGACCCAAGACCGTGCGTGAGGGCAGGAGGTGAAGGCAGGAGGCGGGCGGGAGGGCTTGGCCGAGGATAAGCAGAGCCGGCTCCTGGGCCAAGGGCGTACCTGGGAACCGCTTTCATCCCTGGTCAGGGGATGGCGGTACCTGTTCGACAAAGCTTGGCGGGCACCGGCCGTAGCTGCCTTTTCTGCAAAACCTACCTATTAATTAACTTACTGATTAGTTTAGCAAACTGAGCCCCAGCCGCAGGTGCTGCGGCACCGGACAAAGATCTCAACCTCTGTGGTGCTCACGGTGTAGTGGGGGAGGCAGGCGAGAGGCAAGAGAACTAAGTAAAATACACTTTGTTGAAATGGAGACATGGAGGGTCGTGAAAATGTTAAATGAGGCAGCTTGGGAAGGCCTCGCTGCGAAGACCTTTGAGTCAGGACGTGAGAGCAGTGAGGGAGATAGCCTTGTCCAAGTGTGAAGGGCAGGAGCCTCTAGACGGCCTCGTCTCTGTTTTGAAGATATCTGCAGCCCAACCTCATTAAGTCTTGCAACCGGACAAACGCTCCTCCAGGTTAAGCCCTGCAACCTGTGACTGTCCCTATCTCTGCTTTTCTCAGGCTTGCTCTACTTCATTTTTCAAGTCTCAACTGACTCACCACCTCCACCAGCCTTGCCTCCCTTGATCATTGCCTCCTTTAACTTTCCTTCACATTTCTTCGGTACCGTACCTCTTTATTATTGTCTGTCTCCCCAGCTCAAGTTAAATGACACAATATTGTCAATTTTAGTCCCTAGTGAATACCAAACATCTAATGTGGTTTCCCTCTCTGCCACATGCTAGATATTTAAGAAAAAAAATTTTTAATTAAAAGAATACTAGAGACTGTCCGTTGAGTGTGTATCATACCTGCATCAGATCTTTGGATTTTTCTAAGCCCAAGGTGAGTCCCTTGCAGCATAGAGCAGCAGGTGAGATCTCAGGCTGAAGTCAAAAAAACCTGGATTGAAAACCTGGCTCCATTGTTAGTAGCTGGGGGATGCCAGGAAGGGTTTTTGGACTCATCTACATTTCCCTTTCTTCACCTGTAAAATGGAAGCCAACAACAGCACTCACCTCCACAGGCTGGTTACGAGGAATCCGTGAAAGCAGGCCACCTGGGACTTCCCAGAAGCTTAGCTCCTGATGTTGGGTAGTGTATAGTAAATGGGCAAGTGGGGTCTGAACTTTGGTCTCTCTCATTCATTCAAGTAGTATTTCTTAAGCGCCCTCAACATGCTAAACACTGAACTGATCATAGGCCTGCAGTGATGCACGGAGCAAGCAGGGTTCTGGGCCATGGAGCAAACAGTCTAGCTGACTCCCATGTTGATCACACTGATACAAGGTAGGAGAACCTAAGTGCAGTGGAAGAAAAGCCCAGGGTACAATGAGGTCATAACATGGGGCCTTCCTGGGATTGAGGAGTCAGACCTCTCCGAGGAAGAGGCGTGTATGCCAAGACCCAAAGGAGAAGGGCACTAGATGGAGAAGACAGGATGTGCCAAGTCCCTGAAGAGGCAAACAGCGTGGGAACAGATGACCGCCGTGTGGCTGTGAGGAGGAGGTCAGTGGCGGCAGGGCGACGGTGAGAATCTGGAGCTTTTTCTGGAGCACAGTGGGAAGCAGCTGAAGGCCTTTAATCAGGAGAATCCAGCTGCTCTGGCTGCAGGATGGAGATGGCTGGTGGGGCAAGGAGAGAAAGTGGGGAGTCCTTTTCAGCCATTGCACTGGAGAGCAGTGGAGAGGGTGGGGCTTGCACTAGAGGGAAGGCAGTGCAGGTGGAGAGAGATGGAGGTAGAGTGGATAGAAATGAAAGAAGTGAACCTGAGAGGTGAGGAAGGAGGGCCCAGTGTAAATGCCAGCTTTCTCTGCAGCCAGGACACTGGGGACATGGACAGTCTGGCAAGGAAGGATCAAGAGTCCTGTTTTAAGGACAAGATGTCTTTAGAAAGGCAGCTATGCTAACCACTGTGTCACCAACACAACAAGATGTCTTTAAGGAGCAATCGTATAGACCAGTGGTTTATGGCTGTCCATACACTGAAATCCCAGATTAAGTAAAACTGATGCCTTTAACAGCTATACTTCTGTCTGTGATACACCATGAGTTAATTTTTGTATACGGGATGAGATAAGATGGAAGTTCATTGTTTTGCATAGGGACATGCAGTTGTTCTGGACTGTCTGCTTCCTCATTGAACTGCTTTGACACTTTTGCCAAAAATCAGTTGACTGAGACAGAAAGTGTGAGTCTGTTTCTGAACTCTGTATTCTGTACTTTGATCAATACGCCTCCCCTTGTGCTAAGACCACACTGTTTTGATGATTGTGGCTTTGTAGTAAGTCTTGAAAGCGGGTAGTTCTTCAACTTTGTTCTTTTTTTAAGTTGTTTTGGTTACTCTAGATCCTTTGCATTTCTGTGTAAATTTTAGAATCAGCTTATTAATTTCTACCAGAAACCACGATGGGCTTTTGAGTGGGATTGCACTGAATCTGTAGACCAATTTGGGGAAAGATGCCATCTTAACATGGCATCTTAACAATATTAAATCTTTGAATCCAGGAACATGGTGTATCTCTCTGTTTATTTAGGTCTTCTCTACTGTCCATTGAACTTGTTCTTTTCAGGCCTCTGCTACTCCACTGTCCCTGTTGGAGTCACAGGGACCTGTGTGTTGCTGAAGGCAGGAGACAGTTCTCCACCTTCCTGGCCTGTTTGCCACAATTGACACCTTCCCTCCTTAGAGCAGTCTCCACACCGCTTCCAGGGCGCCACACACTCCTGGGTTTCTTCCCACCTCATCTTCGGCTCCTTTGTGGCTTCCTCCTCTTAACACTGATCTCAGACCTTGGTCCCCTGTCTCTTTCACCCCCTTGGCTTCTGGTCTTGCAACCTTAAGAAGTCATCTACATCCTAGGTATCTACCCAGAAGAACTGAAAACAGGAACTTGAACAAATACTTGTAAATAAATGTTCATTGTCCTGCACTGTTAGTAATACCCAAAAGGTGGAAACAGTCCAAAAATCCATAAGCAGATGAGTGGATAAACAAACTGTTGTATGTACATTTGATGGAATGCTTAGCCATAAAAGAGAGCAAAGTCCTAAGATGTGCTACAAAGTGGATAAGCCTCGAAACATGCTAAGTAAATGAAGTCAGACTCAAAAGGTCAGGCGTCGTGTGAGTCTATTTATTTAAAATGTCCCAGACAGGCAAATCCATACAGACAAGGCAGGTTGCCGGGGCTGAGGGCCGGAAGGGAGGAACTGCGTGAAAGGGTTTTATTTGGAGATAATCAAAGTATTTTAGAACTAGAGGGAGATGATGCTGACACAATGTCGTGAATGTGCTGAATATGAGTAAATTGTTCATTTTTAAATGTTTAATTTTCTATAATATGAATCTCATGTAATTTTTTTTAATCTACGTGCTAATGGTTTCCAAATGTTTATCTCCTATCTGGACCTTACCCAGAAAACTGCATATGAGACACCACCATCTGAATATTTAATAGGAGTTAAAGTTTCAGTCCCACCCTCTTATGCTAAAAACCTTCCAGTGACTCCCATCTTGCCAAAAATAAAAGGGAAAGACTATCAAGACAGACTGGAAGACAAGTTTATACTATAGCACAGGGAACTATATTCAATATCTTGTAACTTATGGTGAAAAAGAATATGAAAACAAATATATGTTCATGTATGCCTGAAGCATTATGCTGTACACCAGAAATTGGCACAACATTGTAAACTGACCATACTTCAATATATATGTGTGTGTGTGTATACAAAAAAAAAAAAAACCAGGAAGGAAGTATTTGAAAAGACATCTGATAAAAGATTGTTATCCAAGCATACGAAGAACTCATACAACTCCACAATGGGAAAATGAACAACTGAATTACAAGCACAAAAACCTAAACAGACACCTAACCAAAGATGGCAAATAAGCATATGAAAAAATGTTCAGCATGATATGTCATTAGGGAGTTGCAAATTAATACAGCAATGATATACCACTACACACCTATTAAAATGGGAGAAATCCAAAACGCTGAAAATACCAGGTGCTGATGAGAATGCAGAACAACAGGAACTCTCATTCATCGCTGGTGAATGCGAAATGGCTCAGCCAGGTGTCCGTCAGTGGATAACTGTGTAAACAAAACATGGGGTAGCCATTCGATGGAACATTATTCAGCCTTAAAAAGGAAGGAAAGTCTGACACGCTCCAATGTGGATGAACCTTGAGGACATGACGCTGAGTGAAATAAGCCAGACCCCAAAGGACAAATACCATATGGTGCCACTTACATGACTTGTCAAGAATAGGCAAATTATAATAGAGGTAGGAAGTGAGTAGAGGTTACCAGGGCCTGGGGCGGGGGGGGAACGGGGAGTGAGTGTTTAATATGGACAGAGTTTCAGTTTGGGAAGACGAAAAGGTTTTGAAGATGGATGATGGTGATGTTTGCACAACAGTGTGGATGAACTGAATGCCCCTAATCTATACACTTAAAATGATAAAAATTTTTGTTATGTATATTTTACCACAATTTTTAAAAGTGGAGAAAAAACATGTTACCTCTGGGGAAAGCTGAGAAAATGTATGAGGAATCTCTATTATTTTTTTTTTACAATTGCACGTGAATCAGCAAAGATCTTGATAAAATTTTCCCTTTTAAAAACTGAAATCAATATGCAGATAACCAGTCGATCCAACAGTATTGTCTGCTTTGGCTGCTGTAGGAGCCTGCTGTGTCTACGGTACTGTGTCTCCTTCAGATTTTTTTTTTAACACAATTGTGAAGATCTTAAATTTTCCGTGTGATAGAAATTCTCATAAACATGCTAACGTGAGGTTAAACGAAGCAGAGCTGCAATCGCATTTTCTTCGACGTGTTTAAGCTGCCACCCAGGGAAACCAGTGAGACGCTTAGGGTGATGTTTACGAGGAAAATGGGCTCGAGGCCTGCCGTATTCCTTTGGCTCTTCAGTCTCTCCCGCTCTTGTGCAAGTGTGTGTGTGTAATCACACGTCCTGTGGCCCTTCTGGGTCCTGGCCGCTGGAGAACCAGCAGGAGCAGGAGTGAG
Organism: Vicugna pacos; assembly: GCF_048564905.1. Classification (NCBI taxonomy): domain Eukaryota; kingdom Metazoa; phylum Chordata; class Mammalia; order Artiodactyla; family Camelidae; genus Vicugna; species Vicugna pacos. The sequence goes on along the minus strand of NC_133008.1, from coordinate 26,544,473 downwards.
ATCGGTCAGTGCCCGATCAGGACGAGGGGACCGTCTAAAATATGTCACCCTCTGTGAAGGCGTAGGAACAACACACAACATTCTGCAGAACTCACTACCCACCCCCTTTTATGCCACGAGCTGTATGTCTCAAATGCTTATTTAGCTTGACCCGGCTTTCGGCGCTTATACGAATTGGGGCAAATGAGTAGATGAGCAGATTGGAGAGGATGCAAGTCCCTATCAGTGCTCTCATAAGAAACGTTGGGTCCCTTCTCTGTTATATCATACCTCAGTTGCTAGAAGAAAATTAAAAGGAAGGCCGTCTTCCCTGCTGGGATCCACAGTCACGCTGGGTGGCAAGATAATTCAGTACAAATGACTTAATCCCTCATTTGGTTTATTTACCTGTGCTGTGCAACTTCTCCGCCCCTGTGGGCGTTATGTTCTAGATAAATGCACAGAGACTGAACATTAGCGTGTGTGCTGAATTGCCAAGGGGGCTCAAGCCTGGAGAATTTTCTGGAGGTTCTGAGACCCTATGGGGTGGAACCCTGGAATTTTTTAAATAAAATGCCCAACATGAGTCTTACCGTCAGTGATTTCAGTGGGGCAAATCCACGGATTCCACCTGCTTACCCAACCTGCTTGCTCATACAAAAGGTGAGGGTGTCTCCAACAAGTAATTCACAACTAGTGTGGCCATGCGATTCATTTAAAATGACCATCTTTTTAACTCTAGATTTAAATGTGTACTGGAAAACACATTTTTAATGTGTTTCTCAGAATCCTCTGGAGGGCCTGTTAACATGCCGGCCGCTGGGCCCAGCCCACGGAGCATCTGATTCAGCAGTTCCAGGGCAGAGCCTGAGAACCTGCATTGCCAGGCCCCCAGGTAACGCTGTGTTTGGTGATGAAATCCTCGCGCTAACCTAGCAAGATTCAGGCCGTTGTCATCCTGGTGCCCTTTTCACAAGTGAGGCAGCTGAGCCCAGAGGTTTAGAAGCTTGTTGTGGGTCACACATCAGGGGTAGGGGGTTAGGGACGGCAGGCCCTCTCCAAGCACAGCTCTGTCTGGTCCCTGGGAGGAGCCACCATCCAGGAAGGCAGACTCCTACACCCTTTGGGGCCGAATGCATGTATTACCCGTTTACTTTAAATGCACCCTTGAGTGGCTCAGAATGAGGCCCTGACTTTGTCAAGTGGCCCACAAGGCCCTGCCTCCTCCAGCCTCCTCGATGGTGGTCCTTTCTCTACCTGCTTCGAAACAGCAGCTATATACACTTAACTGGAGGCCCCTTTTTGTCCTTTGTCCCTTTCTGGTCTCCTGGCATTTGCACACCATTCCGCAGCCTGCATGCTCGCGCTCTGCCTCCCTCCTTGGCTTCCTACACAAGGACTGGGCTTAGATTTAGCTTCTACCCCGCCCCAAATGGTTAGACACCCTTCCTCTGTTGGAAGAAATAGGGACATTTAGGGGGGAAGGGAATCCTTTTTCAAAAGTATTGAACGGATGAGCTTAGCAAGCCAAAGGGTGTTTAATATTAATTAAAGATATGAATATTAGCAACAATAGCTAACTCTTGTATCGCAATTCCTGGGTGCCAACTGCTATTCTAAGCCATGAATATGTAAATTTAAATGTAACGGAAATGCCAGTTGGTACAACCACTTTGGAAGACAGTTTGGCAGTTCTTACAAAACTGAACACACTCCTATCATCCAGCTCCTAGGTATTTACCAAAATGTATTAAAACCTGAAGTCCACACAAAAACCTGCACGTAAGTGTTTCGAGCCACTTTATTCATAATTGTCAAAACTTAGAAGCAACCAAGATGTCCCTCAATAAATGAATAGAGGAACAAACTGTGGTAAATCCAGACAGTGGAATATTAGCACTATAAAGAAACAAGATCAAACCACAGAAAGACATGGAGGAAACTTAAATGCATATTTCTGAGTGCAAGAAGTCAAACTTTAATGGCTACATCCTGTGTGATTCTAACTATATGACATTGTGGAAAAGATGAAACTGGAGATAGTAAAAGGAGACACACCCCCTCCTCCCAGGTTTAGAGTGGGAGGCAGGAAGAGGTAGAGCACAGAGGACTTTTAGAGCAGTGAAACCATTCTGTGGGATACAGTCAAGATGGATAGGTGTCATTATACATTGGTCCAAGCCCACAGAATGTGCAACACAGAGTGTGGCCCTTCATGTAAACTGTGGACTCTGGGTGATGGTGGTGTGTCAGTGTAAGTGTATCATTTGCAACAAGTATACCAGGCTGGTGGGGGATGTGGACAGTGGAGGAGGCTATGCATGTTGCGGGTAAGGGGTCTATGGAATATCTCTGTACCTTCTGCTCAATTTTGCTGTAAGCTTAAAACTGCCCTAAAAAATAAAGCCTGCTTTAAAAAATAGAATATACAAAAACATGAGTGAACCCTAATGTAAACTGTAGAATTTAGTTAATAATAATGTATCAGTATTGATTCTATTGTAACAAATATCAATTATAACCAATGTTAATTGTAACAAATGTTCCACATCAATGCAAAATGTTAATAATTAGGGAAATTGGAAACTCTGGGGCAGAGGGCTGATGGGGAGAGATTTGTGGGAATTCTGTACTATTTGCTCAGTTTTTCATAAACCTAAAACTGCTCCAAAAAAATAAAGTCTATTTATTTTAAAACCTATATGTCCATGTCTGGAGGGAACTAGTATTTAATGCTAATCTACTGTTATAAAGTATTCTACATTTATATGACTTCAGAGGCTCATATAGAAAAGGACACCCTTCCTCCGTTGTCCCACATCCAGTTCCAACACCACAGGGGAGGCAGATTTGCATATTTATTTGTCTATTCTGTAGATTTCCAATGTTTGGAATCCTGTTTAAGGTTTTAGGCTGCCTTCAATACTTTTGAAATACAGATATTTCCTATTTTTAACCCCCTTCCAGGTTCCGACCACCAAAAACTGTCTCCAGACTTGACCAGATGTCCCTTGGAGGGCAAAATCATCCCCCATTGAGAAGCACTGATTTAGGGACCTGATTTAGGGTAGCATCTAAACATCTTTTACATTCTCTTGTTCACGAGAGGATCACAGCAGAAGTGATCGTCCCCCAGCCCCAGGGTTTGTACAGACACACACATGTCACCAGTGGAGCCTGCAGCGGGGCATGAGTGGGAAAGAGCCAGCTGGCTGTCCCGCCCGGCCCCTCTCCATCCACCTCCTCCCTTTCTTCCACTGACCTCATTCTGCAGTGCAAATTATGCCTGGGAGTGGCATCTGCGAGACTGTGGCAGAACAGGTTGTCCAACCCTGAACTGGAGAAACGAAACCCATCTCTGCCCAAGCCAGTGTTTCTTGAACAGGGTCCAAGCAGAAGCACCTGTCAGCAGGGGGACCTTGGGAAAGGCGCTGTGGGGTGGGTCCTCCGTGGCTCTGCTTCTGCTAGGGAAGCGCTTCACTGTCCTGGGTTCATCTGGGTCTTACTTATCCCTGGGGCTGCTCACCAGGTGTTCTAATGACTTTATAAACCTGAGACACACCTCCAGGAAGGCAGGAAGCACCTCTTAAAAATTGAGAGTAACTACCACCCCACACTAGTAGGATGGCTACAAGCAAAAATAATAATAGTAAAAACAAGTATTGGCAAGGATGTGGAGAAGTTGGAACTCTGGTGCCTGTGGGTAGGAATGTAAAAGGGTGCAGATGCTGTGGAAAATAGTGGGGAGATCCCTTAAAGATTTTGAAAATAGAACTACCATGTGATCCAGCAAATCCCACTTCTGGGTATATATCCAAAAGAACTGAGAGCAGGACTCAAACAGATGTCTGTACACCCATGTTCAAAGGAGCATTATTCATAATAGCCAAGATGTGGAAACAACCCTAGCGTCCATCATCAGATGTATGTGTTCCATCCATTCAGTGAAATTTTTTTTTCTCACTTCAAAAACCAGAATGTTATAACTGGCATAAGCATTTCCATTGCATCAAAAACAACAAAATACCTAGAAATAAACGTAACCAAGGAGGTTACCTATACTCTGAAAACTGTAAAACATTGATGAAGGAAATTGAAGATGATACAAAGAAATCGAAAGATATCTTGAGCTCTTGGATTGGAAGAATCAACATTATCAAAATGGCCGTACTGCCCAAAGCAATCCACAGAGCCAACGCAGCCCCTGTCAGAGTACTCGCGACATTCTTCACAGAACTAGAACAAACAATTCTGAAATTTATATGGAACCCTAAAAGACCCCGAATTGCCAAAGCATTATTTTGTAGGTCTTTTTTTTCTTTCTTTCTTCTTTTTTTCTCTTTTCTTATGGTTCGATGACTAGAGCAGTCCCTTTAACATTAGTTGTAAAGCTGATTTGGTGGTGCTGAATTCTTTTTGCTTTTTTCTGTGAAGTGTTTGATTTCGTCATCAAATCTGAACCAGAGCCTTGCTGGATAGAGTATTCTTGGTTGTAAGTTTTCCCCTTTCATCACTTTAAATATATCGTGCCACTCCTTTCTGACCTGTAGAGTTTTTTGCTGAAAAATCAGGTGATACCGTATGGGAGGTCCCTTGTATGTTATTTGTTGCTTTTCTCTTGCTAATTTTAATATTTTCTCCTTATCCTTAATTTTTGTCAATTTGATTACTGTGTGCCTTGGTGTGTTCATCTTTGGGCTGATCCTGTGTGGAACTGTCTGCACTTTCTGGACTTGGGTGACTGTTTCCTTTCCCAAGTTGGGGAAGTTTTCGGTTAGTATCTCTTCAAGAATTTTCTCAGATCCTCTCTCTCTCTCTCCTCTTTCTGGGACCTCTATAATGCAAATATTAGAGCTCTTCATGTTGTCCCAGAGTTCTCTTAAACTATCCTCATTTCTTTTCATTCTTTTTTCTGTTCTGCAGTAGTGATTTCCACTAATCTGTCTTCTAGCTCATTGATCCATTCTTCTGCCTCATTTAATCTATTCTTGGTTCCTTCTAGTGTGTTATTCATTTCAGTGATTTTATTCTTTGGCTCTGTTTGGGTATTCTTTATATTTTCCAACTCTTTGCTAAAAACTTCACTCTGTGCATCTATTCTCCTCTTGAGTTCTCTGAACATCTTCACTATCATTACTCCAAACTCTTTCTCAGATAAATTGCCTATCTCCTCATCACTTATTTCTTCTTCTGGGAATTTATCTCTTGCCTTGGCCTGGAAGATATTCCTCTGCTGCCTCATATTGTCTGTTTTTCTATTTGTATTTTTATGGAGGTTAGTCATGTTTCTCAACTTGCAGAGGTAGCCCTCTGTGGGCGATGTCCTATGCGTCCCAGTGATACACTCTCTTGTCCCCCAAGGGCCAGGATCCACCTGGTCCCGGTGTAGAGTCTGGCCTGTGTGTGTGGACTCCTTCCACAGGCTTTGGGATTATTGTTTTCTTATTTCTGGTATCTGCCTCCTGGTGGATGAGGCTGGACTAGAGGCTTATGCAAGTGTACTGGCAGGAGGAGCTGGTGCCTGCCCACTACTGGGTGAAACTTGGTCCTGGACCTCTGGTGGGCAGGGCCATGTCTAAAGGTGTTTTGTGGCTCAGGACGTCTGCTGATGGGTGGGGCTGTGTTCCCACCCAATGTGTTGTTTGGTCTGAGGCTTCTCAGCCCTTAAGCCTACAGGCTGTTGGGTGGGGCTGGGTCTCAGTGATAACAATCCAGTCAAGATGTCAGCCTCCAGGAGAGCTCTTGCAGATGAACACTTCCGGGGTGTCCACCACCAGCTTTTATGTCCCCTGGGTGAGCCACAGATGTCCCCTACCTCTCCAGGAGACCCTCCAAAACCAGCAGGCAGCCCTGGCCCTGGATCCTATGAAATCACTGCCTTGGACCTGGCACATGCGAGATTCTGTGTGCACTTCCCAAGAGAGTGAAGTCTCTGTTTCCCCATCCCATGAGGCTCCTAGAGTTAAGCCCCGCTAGTCTTCAAAACCAGATGTCCTGGGGTCTCTTCCTCCTCCCAATGCTGGAACCCCAGGCTGGGGGGCTGATGTGGGGCTCGGAACTCTCACTCTTGTGGGAGGGCCTCTGTGACTTAATTATTCTTCAGCTTGTGGGTCGCCCACCTGGGGGATATGGGGCCCGATTATATCGTGAGCACGCCCCTCCTACCATCCTGCTGTGGTTGTGTCTTTATGTTTCCAGTTGAAGATCTTTTTTTCTAGTTCCAGTCTTTTTTTCCCCCATGATTGTTTAGCAGTCAGTTGTGGTTTTTCCATACAGCAGAATATTATTCAGCCTTAAAAAGGAAGGACATTCTGACTCATGCTACACCGTGAACGATGTTATATTTGTCTTTTGCGTCCACATGGTATACGAGGTCCCTAGAGTAGTCAGGTGCAGAAAGTCAGAAAGTAGGGTGGTGGGTGCCAGGGGTGGGGGAAGAGGAGTTAGTGTTTAACAAGGGCATAGTTTCTGTTTTGGAAGACAAAGTGACTTCTGGAGATGGATGGTGGTGATGGCTACACAACAGTGTGAATGTGCTTAATGCCACAGACTGTAACCTTAAAAATGGTTAAGATGGTCAATTTTATGTTCTGCATCCTTTACATCAATTTTTTTAAAGCTCATAAGCAGTAATAAATCCAAGCCATACAGCTAACGTCTGATGAGTGGATGCAGCCGAGGTCCTTGGGACCCACACCAGGTGGCTGAGCAACTCTGTGCAGAATCTCCAAAGGCGAAGCCTCAGCCGGAGATAATGAAGACTTGACGTTGCTGGGTTATCCAGGCTCCCTGGGGAACCCTGGAGTCGGTGTTCACCGGCTGGAGATGATGACCTCTGTGTTTATGGAAGGCGCATGCGGGCCCCCATCATGATGCTCGCTACCTGCCCATCTGAGATCGGTGCTGCAGCTCACACCACGGGATGGAAATACGAAAGCACCAGCCCGGCCCTGAGTCACTGTGCAGGTGTGTTAATTACCGCCAGGGGACCTTGCTGATGAGAGCTGGAGGAAGGAAAGCTAGTTTTCCTTTTAACAATCATCTGCTGTCCCTTTGATGTGCTGTTATCAGACACCGCCAAGTTGCCTGCTGTGTCATCCCAGACTCCCCAAAGTCCTGGCCTTAGGTTTTTTCCCCTCCATTTTTAAAACTTCCAAAAGAATAAAGTGGAAGAAGCCATGGATTCTATTTCTAGGGCAAGGTGAAGAGAGCATTTCTTGCCATCAGAGCTTCTGGAATCTTCTTAGGCTGGAAGGACTGGGCCAGTGTCTGTACTGAGCTCAGCTGAAATCCTGAGCATGACTCTCAAGGCCCTCTGCCCTCACCTCCGCCAGTTCCCACCACTCACTCACCCCAGCCACACTGGCCTCCTCACTGTTCCCCCAGCCTGCCAGGTACAATCCTGCCACAGGGCCTTTGCACCTGCTGACTTTATGCCTGGAACCTTCTTTCCCCAGATATCTGCACTGCTCCTCCCTCAGTTCCTTCAGACCTTTGCTCCAATCTCAACGTCTCTGACTGCCTACTTAGGGTTGCAGCCCCTCCCTCAGCAGTCAGCTTTCCCGGTCCTCCCTTCTCCACAGCACTTACTGCTTTCTTTCTCTGGTTTCCTTATTTACTATGTCAATAGTGTATTCACTGTGCCAACAGTCCATCTCCCTGTCGCTTGTGCCCTGCGCAGTAGCACTTGAGCCCCGAGAGAGCGGGGGCCTCCGTGTTCATCAGTGTGTCCCGTGTGTCTGTAATAGTGCCTGGTGTGTAGTAGGTGCTTAGAAAACACCAGTCAAATAAACGAATTCACCTGAGTCCTGAACCTGTGGGGGTCTGATGCTATCTCTAGGTGGGGAGTGGGGAGCAATGTGGATCTTATCCTTAAAAATGTGGTTGTGCATTTTGACCTGCCCACATTCCCCCCTCCACCCAGGGGCTAACACAGAGGCTGCCTTCGGTTTCACCCCCATCAGAGCAGTCCCGGGGCTGGGGCAGCTTCCCAGATGGCATCTGTCAAAAGCTATAAAAGCATATGCTACCCACGGCCCTCTGGGACATGTGATGGCAGAAGGGGCGAGCAACAGAACAAAAGCCTGGGGAGAGGAAATGAGGTTGGAATCAAAATGGCACACTAGGAAAAAAATCAAACACCAAAGAAGGCAATAAGGGAGGAATTAAAAACACGAAACATGCAGGTCATATAGAAAAAATAGCCCAACGCATCTCTCTGCAGTGTTTCTGCAGCATTGACCATGGCAAGACCCTGGAGATTCTAACATCGAGAAGTCTCCATTGTCCTCAGGGATGTGTTATCCACCAGGCATCTGCGACAGTTCACAGAGATTTTTGCCAACCTGCAAAGCACACCCAAGTTTCAGTGTTCAGAGTTTTACTGGGGTTTCATTACATAAGAATCTTTGACTGAATGCTTACCTGATGGAATCATTGCCCACATGGCTGAATCTCCAGCCCTCCTGCCCACTCTCACCCCAACTCCTGGAGGTCAGGCTGAAATCACATGTCTAATTATATGGTTGGTCTTTCTGGCATGGACAGCCGCCACCCTGAGTCATCGAGTTAGCATAAACAATCACGTGTGTTCCGAGGGGCCCACCAAGAAGAGCCACCACACTGCTGTCACTTGTGGGATCCCCAGGGTATACAGGTTACCTCTCGGGAGCTAGGACAGAGGCCAGGGCTCTCTTTGGTATCTTCACTATACAATGTTACGCTTCAGTTTAAAATTTATTAAGATAATAACTCCATATCTAGACCAATTGAAATAAAACTGTGGAACATCAAAAACAAGGAGGCAGCCTTAGGATCAGCCAGGGTAGCAACAACGACAGAGAAGCAACATCTGAGGCCAGAAGACAATGAATCATATCTTCAACGAATAAATAAATTTTTAATTTTAAAAAACCAAAGTCCATCTTGGCCCTGAGAACAATTTTAAAGAACATAGTCAAAGGAAGACATTTTCATTCAAATAAAAGCTGAGAGAGTGCCACCAGCAGCCCTTCAAGGGTGTTCTTCAAGCAGAACAAAAAGTGATCCGATACTATATGTAAAATAAACAAGATCCTACCTTGTAGCACAGGGAACTATACTTGATATCCTGTAACAAACCATAACAGAAAAGAGTATGAAAAAGCATATATATATATATAACCGGATTACTTTGCTGTACAGTAGAAACTAACACAATATTGTAAATCAATTATACATCAATTTTTAAAAAAAACTTAAAAAGTGATACAAGAGGAAAGGGTGGAGAACCAAGAAGGAATGTTGAGAGAGAAAGAAAGGAAGGAAGGGAGGGAGGGAGGAAGGAAGAAAGAAAGAAAGAGAAAAAAGAAAGAAAGGAAGGAAGGAAGAAAGAAAAGAAAGAAAGAAAGAAAGGAAGAAAAGTGGTAATTATGGATAAATCTAAATGCTTGTTGAGTTTGGAATACTAGTAATAGTGCAGTGTATTTTTGAAGTTGAAAATAAAGTTTAGAACAACTTTTTCTTAAGTAGTATGGTGGCCAGAGTTGAGCAGAGGTTTCTCCAGCCTAGGAGACAGACCAGGTCTCTGATGTCTAGGTTGGAGACATGACACGAGAAACCTGAATGCACAAATCACTCTATGATCTTCTTGCAGCAAGGCAGAGGGTGTGGCATGAAGCCGAAGCCTGGGAAGGTGTCCTTTGCTAAGATGATGCTTCAGGTGGCACCTGAAGAAGGACTTCATGCCTTAAGGCAAAGGGCAGGACCAGTGGGAGCTGGGGAGAGAGAGCCAGCCTCTCAGCACAGCTGGGTTGTGGGAAAATTAAGAGCTTCCTGGGTATCGCATGTCAGAAGTGGTTTTGCAGCTCACCCTCTGCCCTGCCCAGCAGCTGAATTCATGTATCTGGGTGCACTGGGCTGGCTCCATTTGCATTCTGAGCCCAGCCCAGGTGTGTGCAGGGAAGTTTGCTGGGGTTTTTTGGTTTTTTTGGTTTTTTAGAAGAAAGAAGTTATGTTTCAGCACAGAAGACAGATAGGAACTAACTTGAACAAACCTGTCATCTGAACAAAACAGGTGGCAGGGGATTAAATAATTTTGCTTACTTTTCTGACGCCTCAAAATAATTTCGAATTTAAAAATATTTTCTCAACAGCACTAATCATCAGGGGACTGCAAATTAAAACCACAGTGAGAGACCACTTCATACGCATTCGGTTGTGGAAAAATTAAAGCGCTTTTGCATTGCAGGTGGGACTGTGAAATAGTGATGACAACCACTGTGGAAAACGGTAGGCAGTTCCTCAAAAAATGAAAAATAGAATGACCATATGATCCAGCAATGCCACTTCTGGGTATTTACCTAAAAGAATTAAAGCAGGGACTTGAACAGGTATGTGCCCACCCATATCTGAAGCATCGTTAATTCACAGTGGCCAAAAGATGGGAGCAACTCAATGGCCCATTGATGGACAAATGGATACAGAAAATGTGGTCCATCCATACAATGGAATATTATTCAGCTTTAAAAAGGAAGGAAATTCAATAGATTTTTTTTTTTAAAGTTTCTGCTGTATAGCACTGGGGACTATGCTCAGTATCTTCTAGTAACCTTTAAAGAAAAAAATATGAAAACAAATATATGTATGTATATGCATGACTGGAACATTGTGCTGTGCATCAGAAATTGACACACTGTAACTGACAGTACTTCAATTAAAAAAAAAAGGAGGAGGAAATTCTGACACATTCTCCAACATGGATGAACCTTGAGGACATCATACTAAGCAAAATAAGCCAGACACAGAAGGACAAAGACTACATGATTCCACTTATATGAGGTCCCCAGAAGGGTAAGATTCACGGAGACAGAAAGTAGGATGGGGGGGGCGCCAGGGGCTGGGGGAGGGGGAGTTAGTGCTCAATGGGGACAGAGTTTCATTTTGGGAAGATGGAAAAAGTTATGGGGATGAATGGGAGTGATGGCTATACAGCAATGTAAATGTGTTTAATGCTGCTGAAATTGACCCTCAAAATGGGTAAGATGGTAAATTTATGTTATCTGTACTTTATCCTACTAAAACTAAAAAATTGGTTTCACAGGAGTTTCCAGACTAGGACACTGGTGTGATATTATTATTAACTTAAGGTTTCACACTTCTAGTCTCCTGGACGCTCCGTTTAACTCCCTAACCACTTAACATTTAAGTAGTTGTCTTCTCAGTAGCCATTTCAGGGCACCAGCTTCTAGCTCTCCCACAGCAAAGCAAGAGAAGAGTGGTCTTATGCAGGTAGCTCTGGGTGTGAGGGTTGCAGGGAGAAGCCACCAGGTTGAGTATTTAATCCGTCTACACCCTGAACAAAAGATGCCTCCTTCCCGCGGCGTCTCAGACTCGCACCGGGAGAGATGGAGCTGGTAAACTGCTGGAAGTGACGTGGCTGTGGGGCCAGCATGTTCTGTCCCTGCCGTCACTCTTCTTTATTAGCTCCCCAACCCACGCTTCCATCTATCTCCACCACGAGTAAAACAAAACAAACCCTGCAAATCTGAAGAAGGCAAAGCTGGCGTGCAAATACGCAGCACAGAAGGCTTCATCCAGAGTCTGGTGAACTCCAGAGTCTCTTCCAAGCAAAAATTCCCTACCTAGAGGTTGCTGACCACAAATATCAAAGGGCAGATGGGAACAATCATGAGGGAGAGCCAGCATCTGCACTGCAGGAGCCGGTTCTTTGAAACCTCTCTTCATCAGATGGGGTGCTGGCTCCTGGAGGGTCCTTTCCCACGATTTGAGCTGCCAGGCCAGATCCTGCCAGGAATCGCCAGCTCCAAGCCAAGGCAACAGCTCATCCCTGCCGTCAGCCTTAGCCCTGCTCCTTTTGGGTAACTCTGCCATCACTCCATTTTCAACAATTTCATATCCCTGATTTTTAAAAAATTGTGTTAAACATCTATAACATAAAATTTACCATCTCAACCATTTTTAAGTGTACAGTTTTTCAGTATATTCAGTATATTCACAATGTTGTGCAGCCGATCCCCAGAACATTTTCATCTTGCAAAAGTGAAACTCTGCCACCATTAAATGCTAACTCCCTAGCCCCCATCGTCCTACTTTCTGTCTCCATGAATCTGACTGCTCTGGGGACCTCAAGCAATTGGAAACATACAGTATTTGTCCTTTTGTGAATGGCTCATTTGCTCATATCAGCAAGTTGTTCCCAAGGTTCATCCATGTTGGGGCCTGTGTTTGAACTTCTCTTCTTTTTAAGGCTGAATAATATTCCATTCCAAAACACATTTCGCTTGCCCAGTTGTTTGCTGATGGATACTGGGGTTGCTTCCGGTGTTGTACATTTGATGGGTTTTGACAAATATGACTCATCGTGATGGTATTGCTGGGGAGTTGCTAGGTTCTTCTGGCTGGTCTAAGAATTAGACTGACATGAGGCAGATGAACAGGAGGAAATCAAGCAAAGTTTGATAACGCATACACACAGGAGAGACCCAGGAAAACTGACTCACTCGCCAAAAGTATTTTAACTGTAGTAGCTTTTATAAAACTCTGGAAAGGTAAGTCTTACAGGATTATTTCAACACCCAAACGGCTGTTTATGGAAACGTCAGGAGGCTTTCCATAGCGCTGTTCCCTCAGCAAGGCCACCGTTAGCTCCCTCCTGAACTCTGGGAGATGTTATTTACCAAAATTTGGTTTACATTTAGCTTTTCAGGGACATATGACCTGAAAAGAAGTATCCAATATGATGCTGCCTGGCTCTCCTTCATTGTCCTCCTCACGTGTAAGTGATCAGAATTGGGTCCACTTGCAAATACAGTTGACACTTGAACAACATGGCTTTGAACCGCTCAGGTTCACTGCTACACAGATTTTTTTTTCAGTAGTAAATACTACAGTACTACACGAGCCGAGGTTGATTTAATCCGAGGATGCAGAACATCGAATACGTGGGAACCACAGATAGGGAGAGCTGACTATAAATTATACTTGATTTTTTAAAATTTTATTTTTTATTGAAGTGTAGTGGATTGACAATGTTAGTTTCAGGTGTACAGCCAAGTGATTTGGTTATACGTATACATCTATATACATATATTTTCAGATTATTTTCCATTATAGCTTATCACAAGAAATTAAATGTAGTTCCCTGTGCTATACAGTAGGACCTTGTTTATATGCAATTTTTGACTTCATGGAGGGTTGGAGCTCCTAACCCCCTCATTGTTCAAAGGTCAACTGGTATTCTTTTTTTCCTTTTCCATTATAGTTTATTACAAGATATCAAATATAGTTCCTTATGCTATACAGTAGGACTTTGTTGTTTATCTATTGTATATGTAGTACTTTGTATCTGCTAATATCAAACTCCTAATTCCTTCCCCTACTTTCCCCTTTGGTAACCACAAGTTCGTTTCTTATGTCTGTGAATCTCTTTCTGTTTTGTAAATAAATTCTTTGTATCAATTTTCTAGATTCCACATATACATTATATCATATGATGTTTGTTTTTGTCTTACTTCACTTAGTATGATCATCTCTAGGTCCATCCATGTTGCTGCAAATGGTATTATTTCATTCTTTTTATGGCTGAGTAGTATTCCATTGTATATATACACCAAGTCTTCTTTATCCAGTCATCTGTCTATGGACATTTAGGTTGCTTTCAACTGTATTCTTTTTTCTTTTAATTTTTTTCAGGGAAGTAATTAGGTTTATTTGTTCTTTTTATTTATTTCTTGGTGGAGGTACTAGGGATTGAACCCATGCTAGGCAGGCACTCTACCACTGAGCTATATCCTTCTCCCATCAGCTGTATCCTTAGCATGCTCTCCTGCAACCTCCTCCAGGTGCTCACCCTGTGAGCATTTCCTTACTCTCAGCTGGCTGTTACCTTATCGATCTGGTGGTGTTGATGATCAACTAAATCTCTGTTGTACATGTATTTTTGTTTTCTTTGAATTTTTGCTTTATTTGACGTTGTTTGAACATGTTTTGAAGCTTTTAATAAAAGGCATTATGTCATGTGCAATGACTGTCAACTTGCTTTTAACTTGCCCTGTTATGGTTGAGTCTGGTGTAGACAGGCACGAGGATATGGTTCATTCCTTCTCACTGCCGTAGGGTATCTGCTGTGGCCTGAGTGTGTCCCCCCAGATTCATAAGTTGAAATCCTCACCCCCAGAGGTGATGTTATCAGGTAGCGGGGCCTTTGGAAGGAGTTCAAGTCATAGCATGGAGCCTTCATGAATGGGATTTAGTGCCTTTTAAAGATGCTCCAGACCAAAAAAAAATTTTAATTAAAAAATAAAAAATAAATTTAAAAAGCAAACAAAATATAAAAGAAATAAAAAAGATAAAAATAAAAAATAAAAAAGAGAAAATAACAACAACAACAACAAAACAAAAAACCAGACACTCCAGAGAGCTGCCTTGTCCTTTCCACCAGGTGAGGACACAGCGAGAAGGTCTGCAGCCCCGGAGCCAGTGCTCGCCCAGCCCTGCCAGAACTGTGAGCAATGCATTGCTGTTGGTAAACCAGCCAGTCTGTGACACTCTGTCTGGCAGCCCAAGTGAACTAAGACCGCAGCCCAGCATCTGGTCACACCACACTTCATCTGATTCCCACTGATGGAGACAGAATCATTTTCTTTGGACAGTCTTGAGTGCCTCCAGGCGGACCTGGAGCGCCTCTGGGAGACTCGGACGCATGCTCATGGCAGTTGCAGATGTGCCCACCCCAGGAGCCATCCTTGCATCGCTCTGCACTATTGTCTGATGTTCTCCCTGGCAGCTGCACCAGTTCACCCTCCCCACCACTGTGAGACCTCCCTTTTCTCCACCGCATTACTGATAATTGGTATCGTCAAGCTTTAAAATTTTTGCCCATCTGATGGAAAACTGGCATTTTTGTTGGGATTCCCTTCCTACTTTTCCAAGCTGACTCAGGTCAGCATGACTGCCCAGGTGAGACTAAGAGTAAACCATAAGTGTTCCACTTAACTAGCGCCATTGCCTCATCCAGGGACTCACGCGGTGCTAGGAACTGAGACCTCCAAGAGCCTATCAACAGCCTCTCAAATGCTTAAAGAATACAAATATTAATCACCGAACAAGCTTTTTGAAAAAAAAATCTGATTATCTACTTAGCATTCCTTATTATATCCTATCCAATGATATCTTATTATTGGGGTATCTACCAAGTAACTTACTTGGATAGATTTTTTTTATTCCATTTAACTTTACTTCCTGTATTGTTAAAAAACAAAAATATATATTTAAAAGGCTCTAGGGGAGTGGGGATGTAGCACAGTGGTAGAGCGAATGCTTAGCATGCACAAGGTCCTGAGTTGAATCCCCAGTACCTACATTAAAATAAATAAATAAATCTAAGTACCTCCCCCTAAAAATAAACAAACAAACCCAAACATCCATCTTTGGATGAACGAATAAACAAAATGTGGTCCATCCATACAGCCATTCCTTTACATGGTTGAGTGGAATCTTATTCAGCCACGTAAAGGAATGAAGCCCTGACACACTTCGACATAGATCAACCTTGAAAACATGATGCTCAGTAAAAGAAGTCAGACCCAAAAAGTCATATGTTGTACGATTCCATTTATATGAAATATCCAGAATTGGTAAATCCATAGAGACAGCAGATTGATGGTTGACAGAGGCTGGATGGAAGGCGGTACTGGGTGATATTATTTTGGGGTGATAAAAATGTTCTGGAACTAGACAGATGTGGTGGTCTAAACACCGTTGTGTCGTATACCTTAAAATGGCTAAGTTGATGTGAATTTCACCTCAATAAAAACACCAGCAAACAAACAAGCCAACGGACATGCAATTTTACCCTGGCTGTGTTTCCCTTCGTCAAAGTGAGTTGCGTAAGAGAAAAAGGGGTTGGGGGAGGGAATGTCTAAGGCATCTCTGACAGTGGATCCAAGAATTTCTGGGTGCATCCTCATATGTGTACAGGCCCTGTGGGAGCTTCTACTTCCCCTGACTCTAGTCTAGCTCCTGGCTGCGTGCCCCTCAGGTCTCACCTGCCCCAGAGGCGGCCGTCGTCATGGGTGTCACTCGTTTGTACTAATGACTGGCCATTTGTATCAGCCATTCCGTTCAGGTCTGCAGCAGCATTGAAGCCGCCCTCCGGAAAACCTCAGAAGGGCACATCCGGGGCTTCTCACACAAATGGTGGTGAGTTCTCCAGAAACTCCAGCTGGTGGGTTATATGCAGCAATGACAGCATCCGTGGGATGCCTATGTCTCATCAGCTCCAAGTAAGATTGCAAGAACTGAAGCACCAGGCTCCATTTTTTCAGCCCCTGATAATATGATTGAGTCAAGTGTTGATCAAAAATGATAAAACCATTGGATGGAAAGCCGACAGGAAACCTAACAGGGAAGGGCCCAGTCTTGGGCAGTGGGACAACCAGACATAGTGTGCCTCTCTGTGTGCCGCGGTGGTAAGTCCGAGCACCCACTGGGCAGGAACCTGCTGGAACAGTTAAAGGTGATTTTAATCAACCTCTTGAGTAGTGGTTCTCAGACTTGGTTGGTTATTGGCATCACCTAGGAAGATTAAAAACCTATGGTTGCCCGGGACCCAGCCCAGGAATTGACTTAATGGTCTGGAGAGTTAATATTCCCCAGGGGGAGCCAGTGTTGAGTTGATTCTGAGTTAAGAGCTGATCACAAGAACTGCGGGGGATAAGGAACAAACTGGATGACACAGCAAGCTGGCAAATCCAGGAGGGGGGGCACACTTCGAGACGACTGAAGCCATTTTTCAAACAGGTCAAAGGTATGTGTGTGTGGGAACTTCTCTAGATTTAAAAGGGAATTAAAAGACATAGTCACCAAATACAATGTGTGGATCTGGTTTGGAGCTGGGCTCAAACAAATGAAAGTGTCCAAAGACATTTTGAGACCATCAGGGAGATGTGATCATGGACTGGCATCAGTTTAAGATGAGCTAATGCCGTCAGGGCAGAGCAAGTCTGGAAATGCCCACCGTGCACACCAGGTGATGTGACTGGAAGGACAGCTGCAGGGCCAGGACTAGGGTGAGGGGCCCAGGGCACAGGACTTAAGGAGGTGCTTCCTCTCAGCGACAGACTCTGCACTTGCTCAACCCCAAGTCTGCGTGCCTCCTTAAATCCTGTGCCCTAGTCCAGGTCCTAGTACCTTGGGGACCTCCACACAACTTCCAGAAAACTAGGGAATTCACAAGCTTCCAGGGTCAACCGGGCAATCCTGCCCCTCCCTGCTGGAAGGAACGGTCTCCGCTCACAAGGTAGATGCAAGTTCCAGGGATGGAGGTGGCCTCGGCGTGCAGCCCTGGCGTCGGCCACCATCTACTTGTCATCTCTAAAGAGCAGTAAACAGAGAGGTGTGCTGACTGCACTGCCTCCACTTCACCGAACAAAAGCTGGGTTCTGCGATTCCCATCCGGGCAGAGCCGGGAGGAGCCCGTAAGAGCGAGCCGGCTTCTCTGAGCCAAGCCTCTGCCGCCCTCTGCTGGCCGCTCTCAGTACAGCAGCCGGCACTGAGGACAGACCTGGAGGCCAACTCCCAGACTGGCTTAGAAATGATTAAAGCTCATTCATGATAAATTTTAAGGAAAAGAGAAAACTGGAAAATGTTCATGTTAGTCAGGTGTCTTTTGGCTCCAGGCTCTGTCGGGCCTCCCTTTACTGAGCACTGGCCTGGGACAGCCTGCTGGGCGGCAGGTGAGACTGAGGAGCCCGGGTCCCTTCACTGCCCAGGTGGAACAGGGCATGCATGTAGCTCTGGCATCTTCCCTGCTCAGCCACACCGTGCAGTTCAAGTGCCTGCTGGGTACCAAGTGCTTTCTGGTGGCTTCTGATTTTTCTAACAACCCTGAGCAGATTCCACTCCTGTTTACAGATAAGAAACTTGGTAACCACAAGTTTGTTTTCTATGTCTGTGAGTCTGCTTCTGTTTTGTAAGTTCATTTGTATCCTTTTTTAAGATTCCACATATAAGTGGTATCATATATTTATCCTTGTCTGATTTACTTCACTTAGTATGATAATCTCTAGGTCCAAACATGTTGCTGCAAATGGTATTATTTCATTCTTTTTTAAGGCTGAATAATATTCCCTTGTGTGTGTGTGTGTGTGTGTGTGTGTGTGTGTGTGTGTGTGTGTGTGTGTGCGTGTGTGCTTGCGTGCACGCACACACACACACACACCCACCCCCCAGCTGCAAGTCAGAAGTGGTACTTAATAACTGACTCAATGACAATGTGCAGTTCACTTTTAATACTTCTGATCACGGTGAGGAACAAGTCTCATTGTGATGCCAGTGCCTCATAAACCTTTCCCTGCAGTTGGTTAATCTCTCTTGAACAGAGATTTAGGTCCAGAGCCTTCAGCAGGTAACAGTATAGGACCATAATTTACTATCAGTTTGTTTTCATTGCATTATATATGTATGTATGTATGTATGTATATATGTATGTCTTATTTGTGGCCAGTGATAGCAGTATTTAATTTCTGCCAGGATGTTGTTAGGGTCAAAGAGAGTACTTTGATAGATGAGTTTCAGGATTAAGTCACAGCGTTGGGAATTACAGTTTGAATCATGATCCTGCTGCAGCTTTGGAAAAATAATGTATTTTCCCTTTTTCCTTTGTAAAATGGAGATACTAACATAAAATGTTCCCCTGCCCCCAAAATAAGGATATAAAAATTACCATGTGTCTAACTCACCCCACAGTATGAATGGAAGGTCCAAGTACCAAAACTTCAGAGCGAAACAGATAACCATAACGTCACAACAAAGATGGTTGTTTCAACTCCTGGTTTATTAGCTAGCCACAGGCCACCTAGGTGACAGAGGTAGCCTCATTCCTCTAATACTTTAGTTTTAAAAATATGACTTCTATAACCCAGCTATGTACACCAACATATTCCTTTCCATGGGATTGTGTATTTTCAGGGTTACTGAAGTATAACATCACCAGAAGCTAAGATTTCATACTGATTTCTAGGTCAGAAAATGCTTTATCCCTCCAAGTCACTTTAACATCACTATCAATACACATATGGTAAAAAGCAGGTTGTTTTTGCAAAAAACTTTCCTGTAAAATCCAGTCATACAATTGTCAATCTCCTGGTTTGTATTGCTTATATAGACCATTACCATTTGGGGGAAGCTGGGTGAAGGCTACCAGCATGCCTCTATTATTCTTCCAGTTTCTGCAACTACAATTATTCCAACATTTTAAAAGATGTTACTCGTGGAAATAGAGGATCAACATTTCAAGTTCTTAGGAGAGCTTGGAAATCACCCAGTAACTGTGATACCTCAGTTGGAAACCGTGAAGCCCAGAGAGGAAGGCTTATTTACGCAGAAGGCTCATTACCAGCTCTGGCAGTGATAAACATTACAGGGCATATCGCTCTGCTTTCCCCAACTCCTAGACCAAGGAGGCGCTGCATTAGCGGTTGGCTTACAAGGAATAGATGAGAGGGAGGCCCCCAACTCTGTGAAAACCCAGGGAGAGAACTCCACACATAATTTATGTCAATCACTCTGCATCTGAGGCTCGCTCACACCAATTGCACAATCCCAGGCGAACATTCTGTCGGGTCTCAGAGCCGTTCCCCACCAGGTTTCATCTCGCGACCTCTGATTTCAGCATCGAGTCGGCCTGGCTCAGGGCGAGCTGGTCCTTCTTCTCCTTCTGTAACATCTGCTCCTCCCACAGCGCCTGGTCCACCTGATCGTCGGTGAGCACCACAGGCTTGTATTTCTCGTCGAAGAGCCGCTCATTGGCCTCCGAGTGCAGCTGATGCGGCCCGACGACGCGCAGATGTACCGGCAGGTAGAGGAACTCGTCGTCGTTGATGTCGCAGTCGCGCATCCGGGCCCCCAGAACCCACCAGCGGCCCACGAAGCCCACGTCCAGGATCCGACCCGGGAAGTCGGTCCAGCGGGGCTGCAGGTAGCGGCAGCGGGCCTGGTAGAGGCTGGTTTGGGCGTCGAAGGGCGCCTCGTACACAAGCGAGAAGAGGCCCAGGCTTACGTGGCGCAGGCAGCCTCGACCCCGCAGCCACAGCAGCCGCTGCACGTGCGCTTCCGAGTCGCGGTTGCGTGTGGCGGGAGCCAGCAGCAGAAGGGTCCCCGACGCGTCGAGCAGCGCCTCCTCGAAGGCCGCCTCGCTCGGCGCCAAGGCGCAGCAGGCCGCCGCGCCACCCAGCAGCCCCACGTAGACCGCCGCCCGCCCAGGCCGGGCCCGTGCCGCTGCCGCCGCGTCCCCGCAGGCCTCGGCGTAGTCCCGGAGCAGCGCCCGGGACCAGGCACCTGAGGGGAGAGAAGCGCGATGGGAGCAGCATAAGGCTTCGGCCACCCACCCCGTCGCTTCCCGCCGCTACTCACCTAACCGCGCCCACACGCCAGGCTTTGCCGCCGCAGCATCAACCGCCTCTTCCCGGCTTCGGGACCAAAATCTCTTCAGAGCGGCCGCAGCCATCCTCTTCCGGCTTGGTGTCCTCTCTCCGAAGAGAAACGCCAGGTGTGCGAAATAAAAGGCCCGGGGAGTCCCTTCTGGGCAAACGCCAGCATTGCCGGAAGTGGTTTCCCATCGGAACGGGATAGAAGACGGACCCACGCCGGATGTTGCTGTCTGGTCCGAGGGGGTTGTATGTAACGGGTAGGCGGGTCGCGCAGGCGCAGAGAGGCCGCGCCACGCCGGTTGAAGTAGCCTCAGGTGAAGGGGGCGGGGGTACACCTGTGGGGCAAGAACGGCGAGTTCACGCCGTGCTGGGTGTGGATCCGCCTCGGGGCTGAGAGCTAGCCTCCAGGAGGGCCGCCTAGTGGGGTTGCGGGTGGGCCTGATTGGCCTCTGTCCTCGGAGCAGGATGCAGTGACGCCCCTGAGCGACCATGGCAGCGGCGGATGAGCTGGCCTTCCACGGTGAGTGCAGCCGCGACCTGGCCCGACTCCTCTTACCTACACTGGCCAGAACCTCCCATCCAGGTTCCAACTCAGATCTAACCCGAACCTCGGTCAGCTGTGAGCCCTGCCCCAGGCATGAAACGCACCCCTAACTCGAGTCCCGCACCAGCCCTTAACTCAGACCTCTAACCCGAGCCTGTACCTCGTCCCAGAACCAGCCCTCAATTGCGGTCCCGTATTAGGAATGAGGGAACACACCTCCTTACCACTCTCCAAAACTGAGGAAGCTGTGCCCTGTGACCACTGAAGTGGTCACGGTTAGTCTTGGCTCCCAGCTGAGCGGTGGGCAAAACCAAATTGTCTTGACACTTCCCCCCCAAGTACACCTGTGCCTCGTACTCCTTCTCAGCAGAGTTTGAGGAAGCCACTAATCTGCTGGCCCAGACCCCAGATGCGGCCATCACCAGAAGTGATCAGCTGACCCCCCAGGGTCACGTGGCTGTGGTCATGGACTCAGGTGGCAGCTATGGAGCTGACGACGAGGTGGAGAGTGACAAGGCCGCGGTGAGTCCCATGAGTCTCGTGCCCCGCCTCTTGTCTAGCCCCCACCGCCCCCTACCCCCCACTGAAAGCACCCTCTGTGCAGCTCCTACAGGAGGAGAAGCAGCAGCCTGGTTTCTGGACCTTTGGCTACTACCAGAGCTTCTTTGACGTGGATACCTCACAGGTGATGCTGGGAAAGGTGTTGGGATGGGGTTTGGAGTCACACTTGGGGTTCAGCCACTTGTCACTGAGCACTTCCTGCGCACCAGGCCCTGAGCAAGTGCTGGCAGTACACTGGCAGGAGGACAAGAACTCCCTGGGCTGGTAGAGGTCACCGTGGCATACTGCAAGGATTATGACATGACTGAGACTCTTGGGAACACAGGGGACCCACAAGACATGGTGGATTAGGGAAAGGCCTCCTGGAGGAGATGAGGAATTTGCTGAGACTTCACAGAGAAGGTAGACTGGGGCAGGCAGAGTGGAGCCTAAGTGTGTTCCAGGCCCAGGGAAGAGCACACACAGAGGACCAAAGGTGAGAGAAGAGGCACAAACTTCTGCAGAGGCTGTCACTCAGTCTGGAGAGTGAGGTGGGGCACAGACAGAGAGAAGCCAGATCACCAAGGGCTTCATGGGCTATGTTGAGGAGTCTGGGTTTTATCCTAAGGGTGCTGGGGAGTCATGGAAGGGTTTAGAGCAGGAGAGGATTGAGGAGCATTGAACGTGGATCAGAGGCCCCAGGCTAGGGTGAAAGATGAGGGGAGGGTAAACTAGGGCTGCAGAGTAGAGGTCGTGCTGGGAGATGTGGGAAGAATGAATGCCCAGGAACTGTTGACTGTCCTTATTGGGGTGGGGGAAGAGACGAAAAAGGGGACTCTAGGGCAACCAAGCTGAGAGGAGGGGGAAGCAAAGAAGGTGGCAGGCTCAGAAGTGTCCTTCAGAGTGGTGGGACACCGGGATACTGAGTGGGGGCTGGCCAGGGGAAGGGGCTCCAGGCCATGGGAATAGCCCATCAAAAACCCAGAGGGGAGAGAGGGAGGAGTCCTTCCTAGCAGAGGGGGAAGAGAGGAGGTGGAGGCCAGCAGGGAAGGAGCATCTAAGAAGCTAGACCCCTTTCCCTTGTGGGTGGTCAGGAGCCCCAAGCAGGCTTCCATCCTCGGCCCCGGCCTTCCCCCTCCAGGTCCTGGACCGGATCAAAGGCTCGCTGCTGCCCCGGCCCGGCCACAACTTTGTACGACACCATCTGCGGAATCGGCCAGACCTGTATGGTAAGTGAGGGTGTGCGTTCAGTTCATTCGATTCTTCATTCAACAAGTGTGGACTGAGTGCCAGGGTCTGGTATACAACTGAGAACAAAGCAGCGTCACTCCTGGAGAATGTGAAACTCAACACTCCATTCAGGGAGAAAGAGCCAAAAAAGGCTGTGGAGGGCGATGGGGCTGGGATGAATGGCAGAGGGTTTGGACGGTGAGTTGCCATGGGTTGGTCATGGGGGGCCCTGCTGAGGAGGGGAGGGAATGAGCTGGTTGGTGTGGGGTCGGGGCGGGGAGCCCTAGGGGAAGAACACTATGGAAGCGCTCAAAACCCTGTGGCAGAAACACACCTGAACTGCAGAGCAGCACTGTCACTGGACAGTACTGAGCTGCCTGGAGGCCAGAGGTGACAGGACAGACCACACAGGCCTCTAATACTTTCATGAGAAGGGACGCTAGTTGAGAGCCCTGAGGTGCTCGGGCCTGTAGCGGGTGAGGGCAGAAGCTGGGAGACTAGGGAGGAGGAAGCTGCCATGGCCCAGGCACAGGATGATGGGGCCTGGCCTTGGAGGGGAGAGAGGTGTGGTTGAAGTCTGGCATGTGTCATAGATGGAGCCCACAGGATTTGCTGACACACTAGATGTGGGCTGGGGGCACAAGAGACAAGGATGCTCCCGAGTGTTCTGTCTGCACTGCAAGGAGGGAGCCACTAGTTATTAAAGGGACAACCCGGGCTGATTCTAGGGGAGAGAGGGGGTGGGGTGGGGTGGAGACGCCCACATGGAAATGTTGAAGTTAAACCCCAGGCTCATGGCAGAGGCCCGGACCTGAGACATTGGGGGTCATCAGCACAGAGGTGGCAGAAGACTCAGAAGTGGGACAAAATCACACAAAGGGTGACCACAGGGAGAGGGCTAAGGATGGGGCCCTGGCTGGCTGCCCACCGTTTAAGAATCTGGGAGTTAAAAAGGTTGAGCTGCTGCTGTTGAGACAAAAGCAAGAGCAGAAAATTCGGGAACCACATGGAGAGCGTTTCCAGAAGGAGGGGGTTTCAGCTACAACAAAGGCTGTTGAGAGGCCAAGAAAGATGAGGTCTGAGCACCAGCTCTGGATTCAGCCACCAGGTGGTCACTGGTGTGATGCCAGCTTGATGAGTTGGGTCAATGGAGCGCTGGGGGTGGAGGCGGCCTGGGGCTTGGGAAGCAGCTGGGACAAGATGGGACAAGACACCTGTCCTAGGAGCTCCCGCCCTGGGACCCTGACCACACACCGCCCGCAGGTCCCTTCTGGATCTGTGCCACACTGGCCTTTGTCTTGGCCATCACCGGCAACCTGACCCTGGTGCTGGCCCAGAGGAGGGACCCGTCCATCCACTACAGCCCCCAGTTCCACAAAGGTAGGCAAGTGGGCAAGGCCTGGTGCCTGGCAGGGCTGGGGGTGCTGTGGGGCCCTGGGGGTGATGCCCTGCTTTGCCCGACAGTGACCGTGGCCGGCATCACCATCTACTGCTACGCGTGGCTGGTGCCACTGGCGCTGTGGGGCTTCCTGCGGTGGCGCAGGGGCGTCCGGGAGCGTGTGGGGCCTTATACCTTCCTGGAGACTGTGTGCGTCTACGGCTACTCCCTCTTTGTCTTCATTCCCACCGTGGTGAGTGGGGCCTGGGGACGGGTGGGCCCCAGGGACCGCGGAGATGGCCTGGTAGCCAGCTGCCTGTGTCGCCCCCAGGTCCTGTGGCTGATTCCTGTCCCATGGCTGCAGTGGCTCTTTGGGGCCCTGGCCCTGGCCCTGTCAGCTGCTGGCCTGGTGTTCACCCTGTGGCCTGTGGTCCGTGAGGACACTAGGCTGGCGGCCACGGTGCTGCTCTCCACCGTGGTGCTGCTCCACACCCTCCTGGCCATGGGCTGTAAGGTAGGGGTCCGGGGGGTCCTGGGCTGGGCCTTGGGGTCAGGGGCTGGCTCTCTGGCTCAGACACTGACCTCAGGGGTCTCTGTTCAGTTTTACTTCTTCCAGCCGCTGCCTCTGGAGCACGTGGCGCCTCCCCACCAGGCCATGTCTCAGCCCCCAAACACCCTGCCACCCACGCTGCCAAGGTCCATGGCAACCTAGGATGGCTGGAGCCACAGGTGAGGAAGTGTTTCCAGCTGTGGCTGAGGGGGTCTCCGTCCCCCTCCAAGATTAGAAGTCATGGGGCCACTCCTAGGAGTTTCTCTCTTTCAGGCCCAACGTGAGGGGACGCCTCCGCCTGTCCTGCCCCCGAGATGGTGATTGAAGTCTCCCCTGAAACCTCAACATCATTCTGCTACTTTCCAGACTTTTCTTACAAAGCAAACACTTTTATTTTCTATGCAAAGGTGATTCAGAGAATTTATATAAAGGCGGGAGAGGGGCAGCACAGGGAGCTTCCGGGGCGGCCATCACCCCATGGGCCGTCTGCCAGGGCGGGTGGCAAAGGGGCCACCCCAGCCTCGGCTGGGCTTGCTCTTTCCGGAGTTAGTGGGCCCTGGGCCTAGCCTGAGCTCCGCCACGTCCGAGTCTGGGGTGTTAGAAATGGGGAGTGGAAGAAAATTGCCTGTGCTGAAACATACATTTCCTTCTTTATTTTGTTTTTTTCCTTTTCCTTTTTTTTTTTTGGAGAGGTCCCTGCAAGGCCCCTTCCCAGGCTGGGGAGGGACCAAAATGCCATCATGGTATTAGGGACTGGAGCATCTACAAATACTGAAGGGGATACACAGGCCTAACATTAGCTACGAGGAGAAAGGACGCCTTCCATGACAGACCCTTGAGGTTTCTGCGTCTGCCCCAAGTGGCTGACGGTGACCCTTCCCTCCAGGCCCAGGGCCCATGGGGCCACCTGTTCTAGCTCTTGGTGCGGGTTGGGGAGGGAGCCCTGCAGGGGCTCAGGGACAGGACAGCAGCAAGACGCAGGGGCCGAGGACGGAGGGCCTTCCCGACAGCCGGGTGGGTTGTACATTCAAGTGTGAGGTGAACCCTTTGGTGGGAGGGGGCCGAGGGGCTTCAGAGGCCCGGCCCCACCCCATCCTGAAGACTCGGCAGGGCCGCCCCTCACCACTGAGCCTCTGAGTGGGGGAGAGGGGCTGCTGGCTCGGCCCGGCCGGCCTGATTTCTCAGAGGGTCTGTGGATTGACACTGGTTCTTTTTGTAAAAAAATAAAATTAAAAAAAGCAGCATGTCACGCCCATTGTGACCAAGGCCTGGTAGTTGAAGGGGAGGCCCCGCCCAGCCCAGACGGCCTGCCCACTGGAGACAGGCAATGGGGGCGGCCCAGGGGATGGGCGGGGCGGCAGCTGCCCACCTCCCTCGGGCCATGCCTGCAGCTGTCAGGCTCAGACACGCCTGTTACAGAAGATGTCAAACCCAGGTCAGGGTGGAGAGGGCAGGAGGGGGCAACAGGGCTCCCACGACATGATCGTGTGTAAAATATGGCAGCGACACGCGCTCAGGGCCAAGACTGGGGGGAGGGCAGTGGGGTGGGGGCGGCGGCGGCAACGTTGTGTAAAAAAGTGTTCAAGTTCCCATAGCAAAGAGGGCTGTGACCGGGTGTTTGGGCTTCTCCAGCACAGGGGTGAGAGCCGCCTGGGTGGAGGGGTGGGGTGGGCAGGGTCTTCATTTGGTTTCCTGGTGCTGTCAGTCCGTCCCCGCCGGGGGGGGGGCCTAGCTCCCGTAGTGCATGGTGTTGGTCGGGATGGACATGGGCGAGGCCATCGAGATGGCGGGGCCGCCCATGGTGAACTGGCTGTTGACCGCGTAGTGGGCACTGGAGCTGCCGCCGCTGCTGCCCTGAGCGCCAGAGGACCCTGTGGGGCAAGGCGCGGGCACTGAGGGGCCGGCTCTGCCCTCGCCCGCCCAGACCCAGGCAGAGTCAGAGAGAGAGAGCGCGGCGGCGCACACCCTGGGACCCTGCTCCCTGCGCCCGCCGTTACCTTGGACAATCCCCGTGCTCATTATGGAGCCCATCCGAGAGTGGGTGTGATTGACAATCCCCGTGTTGGCTGCGCAGCAAGAGGGAGGAAGGAAGGAAGGGAGACGGCGTCACCGCCCCCAGCCTGCCCGGCCGCGTGCCCGGCGTGGTGGGCGCTCAGACCCAGGCGTGGGGAGGAGGGTGCGGCGGCGACGGCAGAGCGAGGCAGAGAGAAAGGGAACGGAGGTCCTCAGCCCCGGGAAGAGGAAGAGGTGGTGCTGGAGAAGGACTGAGCCCCACCGCGCCGCCCACCTGCACTCACCTAAAGGGATCAGGTTGTTGTGGCCCACGCTGGAGCCACCAGCGATAACACTGCTCAGGTCGTAGGCGGTCGGCATCCCTGTGCCAGGGAGGGAGATGTCAGGGGCAGGGGACAGTGTCCTGTGCAGGGGTTGGAGGGGCCTGGGCCACCAGCGTTTGCCCAGGGAGCACTGGCAGGGGTGACCAGGAGGTGGCCCCGCCACCCGCCCCGCCCGCGTGGGGCCAGCTCACCAGCCACGGCCATCCCGCTGCTGAGGTTGTACGTGCTGCCGGTGTTCCACATGTTCTCCGAGGGGGACGTGTAGTGGGAGCCGGGCGGGGGCGAGGGCGTCGTGCCTGTGTATCTGCAGCAGAGACAGACCTGTGGGCAGGGCTGTGGGCCAGGATCGTGCCCCTGCACAGGCCCCGGGCCCATCCTACCTGAAGAAAGGGTTTTTTAGGTCCAGGAGGTTACTGGATTTGGAGCCCGTCTGGTCTACCTGGGCCACAATACTGATGTCGTAGCTCTGTCTGCAGAGAAGGCAGGGAGCGGCTGCCCTGAGCTGGCTGCAGGGATGGACAGACCCCTGCCTCCCCCAGCCCCGGGTGGCAGCTCACACCTTTTGTTGGCAATAAGCAGACATGTCCCTGAGAGCGTGTCCCCGGCCTTGGCGAACAGCGGTGACTGGAACAGGCACCGGACCTGGTACCAGTGGGTCAGGGGCTCCGTCGGGGCCGTGGACAGCCACACGGTCATTCTGCCAAGCAGGGACAGGCGTCCACTTGACTGGGCTGGGGCCCCCAGCATGTGCACCTTGAGCTCTCCCCAGGCATCTGCCCCCTTCCCCCCGGCGGACCCCTGGGGCTCTGGAGCCAAGACAGGCTGGCTGCCCGGGAAGTCTCAGGCACACACCTGAATGCACCCCACACACACAGACACACACACACGCAGCACCACAGCCATGGGCACCCACTCACCCTGACATACATGCTAAGAGACACAGATCAGGTCCATGAAGAATAGTCACTCAGAACACGGGAGATAACCCCCCACCAAGAGTCTCCTGCTTGAAGGCCAGCTCCCACTGCCTTTTGGAAGGGACAGTGGAGCCTGGAGGAGTCGTGTCCTGCCCTCCCAGCCCCCAATTTGTCATCTAAGCCAGCCAGGCCCAGGAGCCTCACCCGCAGGCAACCTTTGGGGCCTGGGGCAGGGGCTACATGCCCTGCTGCACTCACATGGAGCCGATGAAAGCAACGTCAAACCAGAAGGCCAGACCGTGAACTAGCCCAGAATGCAGCATGTGGAATTTGAATGGGATTTCTATCCTGGAAGGCAAAGGGCAGCGATTACAAGGGGAGCTGAATAGGCGCTGCCAGGACAGAAGAGGGGTGTCCGGTGTAGCGTGTTGGGTCCCTGCCTGCCCTCCCTGTGGCGCTGCCTGAGGGAACCGGCTGCAGCCCCACACTTGGCGGAGTCAGGTTCAGGGGGACAGGACGTGGGTGCAGGTACCTGTGCAAATCTCCTTCTTTGGCTTCTAAGAAGTTCACCGTGTACTTGACAGACTTGGCCATCAGGATCCGGATGTCAAATGTGTCCTGGGAGAGATCACAGCTGTGAGCTGGCTTCAGCCAGGGAGGCAGCAAGGAAGGGGAGAGCCCTGCCCCTCTTCCTCAGTCTGGCCGTGGCCTCTAGGCATTCAGCTAAAGGCAATTAGGTGGCAGCTCTCAAAATGACAACCACTCATCTGCATTGAAGACTTGGCGGTTCCACTTCTGGGTTTTAACCTACAGATAAATGTGTGCACGTACAAACTTACACACGTAATTACAGATTGCCTATAGTAGTGACACATGGGAAACCGTCAAATTAAACCAACAATGGTCCATCAATAAAAGACTGTATATGAAAAAAAAAAAAAAGAGGATGTTTATGAACAGATGGGGAAAGATCTCCAAGATAAATTGTTAAGCAAGTTCACAAAAAAAGCAACTTAGAGAACACTGTGCTGACGTCCACTCCCAGCTATGATGGAGATTTTGCATCAGACTAACGCTCCTGCCAAAAACTACACAAGCTGAATAGAAATAAAGGGGGAAAACCCAGTTGTTTGAAAGCCCTGGAGAGCAACCACAGCAGCCACAGCTCTGGGGCCAAGATCCTGGAGGGAGATGCTTTTTGGCCTGTGTCTTTGCTCCTGGGGTGGGGCCTTTCAGCGGCTTCCCTGGGTGGGGAAAGCAAAATGGGGGCTCAGGGTTATCAGGAAGGCAGCTAGGACCAAGGGGCCAAGATGCTAAAGAAAAGGGAGATGTGGAAATACAAGGCGGACGTTCTACACGTGCCATTTGCCAGTTCCTGAGCTGCATGTGGGATGGGAGTTAGGGAAACCAAGCAGAAAGCCATTTCTATGTGATTAAAAAGCTAAAGAAAGGTTCAGCAGCACACTGGTGCTGGGACGCTGGTACCGCTGAAGACTATGCCCTAAAGCAGCGGTTCTCAAAACCTGGTCCTTTCCAGAACACCCTCAAGGTCAAAATTAGTCTCACAGTAACATGAGATGTTTTCTGCCCTTTTCGTTTGTTTATTCACCGGTGATATTACAGGAATCCAACTGTCTTCTATTAAGCTAGACATTCAAGAGATTTGCAAATTAAAAATGATGCTATTCTTGCTGAAAAGTTTTGGAAAATAGTTTTCTTTTTAAAAATATTTATGTTAAAATGTAATGGGTTTATTATCTTTAAATTACCTGTAAGTGTGTATTTTCAAATTTCTTGGGTTTAGTTTTTAATACCAATAGATATTGATGGTGTATCAATCAATATAATGCACATGAACAAAAGTTCTTTGGGATCCTACATGTTCGAGAATGTAAAGGGGTCCTGAGACCAAAATGTTTGAGAACCACTGCCTTACAGGGAAGCCAGGAAATACACCAGCCAAGCAGAGTCTGAAATGCAGCCTCCAAATATCTCAAACGCCTCACTGGACCAACATGATCTGTCCTTATGGCTAATTGCCTGAAGAAACACAAATCCCTGGAAAGAAAAACAACATTCAGGGCCTCTATAATTTTCCATCCTGGTATTCAATGACCAGGCACACCAAGAAACAGGACCAAAGAGCCAAAACCAAGAATAAAGAACAGAAATACACTTAGCGCTTATCCAGACACTAAAAGTGATCCGAGACTTATAATTAATATGTTCAAGAAAAAAGGTGAAAAGATTTCACAGAGAACTGAAAAAAAAAAAGCAAAATGAAATTCTAGAACTGAAATTAAGAATTAGAAAATTGGAGGTGGGTATTGAATGAAGGCAGTCAAGAAGTACTACAAACTTCTAGTTATAAATACTAGGGATGTAATGTACAACCTGATAAATATAATTAACCCTGCTGTGTATTATATATGAAAGTTGGCAGAGTAAATCCTAAGAGTTCTCATCACAAATTTTTTTCAAAAAAAACCAATTCTGATTAGACATAGCATAGAGGATTGGAATTGAGAGACAGATCAGGAGAAAACATGAAAATTATGCAATTGGGAGGGAAAAGGACAAAACATACAGAAAAGAGTATAAGAATCATGTGAGACGTGGTGAAAAGGTCTAATGTGCACATAATCAGAGTCCCAAAGGAAGAAAGAAAACGGGGAGGAGGTACTGCTTAAAGAGATGCTGCCCTAGAGCCTCACGGAACTAGTGAAAGACAATCGAGAGGGGGAAGCCAGTAATACATACTTTAGTAAAACAGCAGATGGAAAGAACAGAGTTAAAAGGAAACAACACTCAGGATAAACAGAAAAATAGCAAGATGCTAGACTTATAGCCATAAAGACCAGTAATTACATTAAACATAAATGGTCTACATATCCTAATTAAAAGATAAAAAAACTGTCAATCTGGTTAAAAAACAAAACCCAAATATATGCTGTTTACATGAGATAAACCTTAAGTAATAAGGTCATAAAATGGCTGAAAGTAGAAGGATGGAAAAATATGCATCATACACAGATTAACCAAAGAAAGCTAATGTAGATAAAATGTTATCAGAAAAAAACAGACTTTAAGGCAAGAAGTACTACTAGAGATAAAAAATAGACACTTTTGCTAGGGACAAAAGGCTCAATCCAACAGGAAGATATAAAAATAATCCTAAAACGGTACGCATCTGGTAATAATGTCAAAAAATACAAGGCAAAAACTATCAGAACTAAATGGAAAAATAAATCTACAATCAGCTATAGGAAAAGCAGAAAAAAAAAAGTAGAGTCAGAGAAGACGGTAAATAAATGTCACCTAAGTTACATTAACATAACAGTGTACTCAGGTGATTAGTATACATTTTTCTCAAGCACACATGGAATATAAACCACATACTGGGCATAAAGCAACCCTCAACAGATTTCAAAGGACTGAAATCATGCAGTGTATGTTCTCTGAGCACAGAGACGGTGAGACAGAACAATATATTGATTATGCTTACTTCGAGAGAGAAAAGTTTAAAAAATATACATAGATATTTGTATATGCACATTTAAGCATAAGGCTTCTAGAAAGGCACACAGCAAAGGCTGTCTGCCTACAGGAAAGAGAACTGTGTAGCGGGAGACAGAACTGGGGATGCTTTTCACTTTTCTCCTTTTTTGGTTTTTGAACCAAGGGTCTATACATCAGTTCTAAAATCTCAATGATTAAAATCAATCAAATAAAATCAGTTTACCAAGGATCAGTTCATCTAATAACAGTCCACAGGTTATATATATATAAATAAGTACTGCGTGCTTAACGTGTGCTTAGCACTCTACATGCACTGCCAGTTTATTCCCAGCATCCCTGTGTGAGAGCTCCGAGCAGGGGCAGCTCAAGAGAGACCAGAGGGCGGCAGTGGCTCCCCTATCGCTGCACAGCTTGCATAAAGCCTGACAGGAAAGCCCATGCCCCACTCCTGTCACCCCAGGGGAGGGCCGTGGCCAGTGCTAACTGCAGTAGTGCCCTTGGGGCCCCCACTCACCACCACAGGCTGCCGGAAATACTCATCCACCGCAGCACCTCGGAGGGCTGACAGGTCCACTCCATGGAAGGATGGCTGGTACCTGCAGAGAGTCCCCCCCCCACCCCCAGGGCAAGGTCAGCAGCAGCAGGAGACAGGTGGGGCAGCCTGCCTTCTCACCCAGCGGGCCCTCGTCCAGCCCGAGTCTTTCAGATCCTACTGAGGATGAGGAAGGAGAGAGAGGTGGGGCCAGCCCTGAGAAGGCAGGACACCCAGGGGCACACTCACCAGAAGTTGGCCTTGGTGAACTGCTCCATGTAGAGCTGTTCATCCGTGAAGGGTGCGAGGTGGACATCACCAATGGTGGGGAACATGTTTCCTGGGAGTGGGGGCAGGGAGGGGTGCTGGGTCAGGGTAGGACATCCAGCAGGGCCTGGCAGAGCCTCTAAAGGGCCCCAGGACCCCAACTCTCAGCCTCCCCGGCCTCTCATTCATTCATTCACTCATTCATGCAACACAGGTACGGAGCGCCTACATTGCCTGTGGCAGCAACACCTGACGGGCACAGTCTCACTAAACCTGGGTAGACAGCCGGCTGGGAGGCAGGAGGGCAGGGCAGGGTCCTCCCTCCATGCGACTCAAGGAACAGGCAGATGGGTCAGAGCCAGCGGCAAGGAGAGCCTGGGCTCAGGAGGCCCCGCCTACTCTGGGGAGGCTAGGGCCCCAAGTCACCTGGCCTCCAGATGTGGGCCTCCCTCCCTCCCTCCTTTAATTCGAGGCGGGGGGTCCCTGAGGCGCTAGGAATCTGCCTTTTCAAGCCTTCCTTCAGCTGCAGCCACTGGGGTGGGGGCAGGGAGGTGCTCACTGGGCCAGAGGCCACAAGCCAGGCCGCCTGCCCAGGAGGAGCTGCAGGCCCCCTGGAGCACCCAGGCAAGTGTCCCCAGCCCTGAAGGCACCTCAAGTCGTGGGCTAGGGGGAGGGTTCCCTTTAATCTCCCCAAAGAGTTTCCTGAGATGGAAGGAAGCCACAGTCACGCAGGCTGGGGGGATAGTCAGCCCCAGGATGCAGCCGTGCAGGCAGCCTGCCCAGTGGGGCAAGCGAGCAGCTGCCCACCGGAGCCCGACTCCCGTCTGTCCTTCCGTCCCATAAGGAGGAGCCCACGCTCTGCTGGGGCTGCCACCCTGGCTGGCCTGGCCCCCCAACAGGGCAGAACAGAAGGAAAGCAGGTCTCAGACAACCCTCTGGGCAGCCTGGCTTCCCACTCTCACCTGGGATGCAGGACACCTCCCAGAGCAGACCTCGAGGCCGGTCTCCCCACAGCCCGACCCTTCCCTGCCCTCCTTCGGGTGTCACCTGGCCAGGCCCTCTTGAACCAGACCCCAGTGACACAGATGGGCAAGTGTAAACAGTGACCCAGTGACCCAGAAGCACAGACTGGCAGTACAGTGACACAGACAGGAGGCCACAGACACCCTCCAATGCACAAGATGCCCCACCCTGCCTCCCTGGCTGAGGAGCACAGGGGCCTCTCAGGCTGAGGGCAAGATCTACACTGCTAGGAGTGAAGATGACAGGTCAGCTCCTGCACCGACCACATCCCAGCTGGACACTGTCCCCCACTGGGCACTAAACGGCAGAGGCAGCCCAAAGGCTCTCTGCAGGCCTGAGGGGACCCTTCCATGCCCTGGCTGAGCAAGCTGGCCAGGTGGATGTCTGGCCTTGTTTGGGGCCCAGCCAGCTGGGGTCGGGTTGGGTGGGGAGCAGGGGTGAAGGCCTGCCACTGCTCCGGGAGCTGAATCCCAACTGTGCCCACTGGGCGGCAGGCAGGGGCTCTCCAAAGGGGCCCCAGTGGGCGCACCGTGGCCTCCAGGCCCAGGGAACCCCGCCCAGGCGGCAGTGGCCTGTGCACCGGCAGGGACACTCACCTCCAGGCCTCAGGTACTTCTTGGCGTGGAGGTAGCTCTCGAGCATGCGCTCATTGAAGAGCATGTAGCCCATGGGCTCCGAGATGATGATGTCCACCTGCTCAGGCAGCGAGACCTCCTCCACCTTCCCAGGGATGACCACGATGCGGTCGGTGAGGTTGTTACTTTTCACCAAGACCTAGGGGCAAGCGAGCCACTGGGGTCATGGGGGGGTCCTCCCAGGGGCAGGCCTCCATCCACACTGGGCCACCAAATTCCCCTCCACCTCCTTTGTCAGCATCCTAACTATGGCCGTGATCAGCCACGGCCCGCTAGGAGCTCACTGCGGCCCCAGCTCCCTCTCAGGGTCTTCCCTCCTGTGGCTCCCCAGCCCCTGATGTCACCATGGGGGTGAGGACAAGTAGGCTTTGCTACAGCCACCAAAGTCAAACTTGGACACACCTTCCAACCCAGTGAGTCCAGTGCTAGGAATGTGCCCTACAGACGTAATCGCGCACAGGAGAGGGGACACGTGTACGGGGCCTTTGGGGCAGCATTCACTTGTGCTGCAGAGACTGAGAAGCAGCCTAAGTGGCTATTGCAGCCTGTGCCTGCAATAGTCCGTCCAGGTAAAGGGATGCTCTGTAGCAGCTAGAAAGGGTGAGAAAGCTCTTTACAAGATGACACCAGTATATCCCAGACAAAAGGGCAAGTCACGGTGCAAGGTGGTGACTGTACGTTCACGGAGGGGCTGGCGGGGTGGATGGCCGAGGCAGTTGGGAGCCAGGGGTGGGGGACGGAAGCACCCTCACGCTTTACCCTTTGTAATTTTAGGTTTTAAACTTTGTGAATGAAGGCTTTGGTGCAAAAAAAAGCATCAACTAACAAAATGAAATCCTGTTGTTATCTACCTGTCAAGTGGGGCTCAGAGAGGTGGGCTGCGCGCCTGCTTGCCCAGGGCCGAGATCCCACCCTGTTCGCTGTGACTGCACACAGCCCCTGAAGCATGAGGCTTTCAGTCTCTGAAGACCCCAAACCGCCCCTGAGCCTGGCGGGCAACCACCAGTCATGGAAGGGAGATCACCTAGGCCTGACAAGCCCCTCCCCTGAAACCACTCAGTTTTGGGGACGAGAGACCAAAGTAGAGAGTGACATCTCCAGTCTCCCCGGATGCCGGGGTCAGGTCTCCAAGGGGCTCCCCACAGGGCTGGCCTCCCCAGGTTGGAGCAGGCCCAGAGCTGGGGGACGAAGACAGGCGGGGTTCCCAGAGGGCCACTGACCTCGGCATGCTGGGCCATGGTGCTGGCCTCCACCGCGTAGATCTTCCTTGCTCCAGCTTGGGCGGCGAAAAACGACAGGATCCCGGAGCCACAGCCAACATCAAGAACGATCTGAGGGAGGAGGGGAGGTGAGAACAAGAGGGTGAAGTGGCGGCAGTCATGATGGACCCACGTGTCACGGGCACTCACTCACTGAAGACCCACCCACTGAGCACGCTCTGGGCTCTGCTCCCCCTCGACATGGCCAGCCGCCCACAGGCTGCCCTCTGGGAGCCCCCTGGAGCATGTGGGTGCCCCGCAGGGTTTCTATCGGAAGGTGGTAGAAGGGGACTTCCAAGGACAGCTAGGATGTGAAGACCAGTACACACTCTCAGATCTGATTCAAGAAGGAAAGGTTGGGGCCGTCTATGCAGCATGTGGGAACTCATGTTCATGAGGTAAGGACACCTCCGAGTCCCACAGCACAACTCCTGAGATGCAGGGCCACCCGGCCAGGCCCACAGAACGGGCAGGAGGTGAGCAGCCCCCGACCCCAGGTCGGGCATCCCTGCAACCTTGGAGGAGCCCCAAGGAAAGCTCCTACTCGGCCCCAACACTGCGGCCCATGGGCCTCTGGATCAGCTGGGCCGAGGTCCTCCCCAGACACCAGCACGGAGCTGAGAGGTGTCCTTCCAGGGCCTCTGCAGCCCTCATGGGGAGGAAGGGGCTGGTGGCAGCACCTCCCGACTGCGTGCTGAGCCCCACCTGCGGAAGCAGCCAGTGGCTCAGCTGGGCCAGGTGAGCAGCGCAATCCCTGGGACCAGCCAGTTGCCCACTCAAGGGCTGCTGGCGCCCACGGCTCAGGCTCTTGAAGAGTCCAGGCTACTGTGTGGTAGATGGTCCCACATTCTGGATTCGTCTGGTTGTTTCCACAGGAGTGGTATCAGGATAAGCGTTTCTGGCAGTGGCATGCCCGCGCTAAAGGAGACCTGCTCGGGGTGCAGTGGCGGGCACAGGGGCAGCGGGGCACCGGTGCTGTCGGGTGGGAGGGTCTTGGGTGCCTCTCAGAGTTCCAGATGAACCAGGACATGGATCTGTGTCCCAGGAGAGCTCGAAGGGGCTTTGCTGAAGGAACGTGGGCTTCCTGGGCCACAGGTGCTGCCCCAGCACGGCCCACGCCAGCCGCCAGGGCACAGGGATGGCCTGGCATGAGCAGGACTCCTCCCAGGCTGCAGGGCTCAGGCCCTGCACCCAGGGGCTCAGTGACCCGAGGGGATTCTCAGCAATGCTGCAGGGGTGTGACCGAGGCACTGGACAAGGCATTCCAGGTGGATCACGTGGAAAGTCCCTAGGATATGTCCAGAAAACCACAAGCTTCTACTTGGTTAAAAAGGGAAAACAAACTCTAGGCCACAGGAAGAGCAGGGAAGAAACTTTCACCTCTGAATATATAAATTCTGGACTGCTTGGTCTCTTTTTAACCGGGAGTATACAGTTGAGCCTTGAACAACTCAGAGGCTAGGGACACCAACTCCCTACCCAATAGGAAATCCCCATATACATCTGGACAGCTGGCCCTCTATACCCGTGGGTCCTCGTCCACAGATTCGCCAGCTGTGGGTTGTGCAGCGCTGTAGGACGCATCTACCGAGAACAGTCTGCGGATCAGTGGACCAGTGTGATTCAAACCCAGGCTGTTCAAGGGTCACTGAATGCTACTTGGTAATAGTAAGAAAATTTTAAAAGAAATTGGAGAAGTAACCAGGTTACACTCCATCCATGTAACAAAAGTGCATCCTAAGACATAACATTATGTGGGGGAAAGTATTCTGCAGGAAGAGAATACAGAATACAGTCCTATTTTGTATATATATATTCAGAAAAAGATTAAATATGAAATAACCCTAAAATATATACATACTGATATACACATGAAGAGTAATTTGTTTCTTATTCTTTCTTGGGGGGAAGGTAATTAGGCTTTTATTTACTTATTTTTTAATGGAGGTGCTGGGGATTGAACCCAGGACCTTGTGCGTGCTAGGTGTGCTCTACCACGGAGATATTCCACTCTCCCCCGCGTGGGAAATAATTTGGAAGAGACCTTTACTGTTGGCAGTGGTCGTTTTGGAGGGAAATGAAAGAGGCCTTTTGAGCCTATCTTATCCACACTGGGCTTTTACAAAAAATAGATTTTGCTTTTGTAATCCAAAAATATTCAAGACAAAAATCAATGAGCAAAGGAAAAAAAAATTAGAACCAAAGCAGTGACACGGGCACGGAGCTGGGGGGGAAGGGAGGGTGGCAGGGCGGATGCGTGAGGCCCGGCTCACCTTGTCCTTGAAGTCTGTGTGGTTCTGCAGGATGGCGCGCTGGTAGGTGCCCGTCCGCACGTAGTCCTGCATCATGTTCTGCTGCTGGGACAGGTAGCCATAAAACTGGAACAGAGACAGACCAATGGCACAGGGCACGCGGCGCACAGATGGCCGAGGCCCTGGTGGACCCTGCGACAAGAGGGGCCCCTTCGGGTGGAGATCTCCCCGGGGAGGCCGCACCCCTCTGCCGGCCTGGACTCCATGGCCAGCTGCTCCGGGAAAGGGAGCGGGAAGCTAGAGGAGGCATCCCCCAGAAGGGACACCACCACCATCACATCACGGTGGCCAAAGGACACAGCTGGATGATGCCTTGACCTGGAAGCCACCCAGGAGAACTCAAGATATGCCACAGGCGGAGTTCTGGGATCGAGGGCCACCTGCCCCAGCTTAGGGGCCCCAAAGAAGCAGAGAAGCAGATCGAAGAGAACCCTAGAACTCAGAGCGCCAGCGGGTGAGGTGCTGCGGGGTCTCTCTGTAAGACAACAGGCGATCAGGAGGCAGCGTGGCACCTGGGCAGGGGCACAGGCTTTGGCATCAGGCAGACCTGGCTTCCCATCTTGGCTCTGTTGCAAAATAGCTGTGTGACTTGGAGCAAGTCACTTAACCTCTCTGAGCCTCAGTTTTCTCATCTGTAAAATGGGACAACAATAGCACTTACCTCCTAGAGTTGTTGGGAGGGTTCAAGTGCTTCCGTATGTGTAAAAGTTCTTGGACTAGTGCCTGGCAGGCCCTACATGTCTGGGACACCGAAACTGTGCTATCACTACTCAAAATGCCTGTGGCCCTGAGCTTCACCTGCACTCAAATCCTTCCAGCAACCCTCCTAGGCAGACACTGGCATCTCTGTTCCACAGATGAGGAAACTGAGGCCCAGTAAGGAGGAAGCCCGCCCGAAGTTACTCAGCAAGTAAAGGGCAGAGCCAGGACGTGAACCCGGGTGGGCTTGCCCTGTGCTGCGCGGCCTCTGGGGGCCACCAGGGGTGGCCTGGCCCGGGCGGGACATACCCACCTGGAAATACTGCACAGCAGAGGACTCCTCCGTGCGCTCGCTGAACACGGACCGCTCCAGGGTGTGGCCCCGGCAGGTTTTCAGGATGTTATAGAAGGAACAGAAATCTGGAAGGGGGAAGCCAGGTCATGCGTGGCCGTCTCAGGGATGGTGGTGGGGTCTGTCTAGGTGTGCACCCCGACTTTTTCACCTTGAGCACAAATGATTTGGCAATTTCTTTCTCCCGCCTCAAAAAATGTTGAAGTCTAAGGAAACGAAGAAGGGCAGCCAAGCCTGCCACTTGGTGGCTGACACCGGAAAAGGCAGGCCTCCCACACGTGTTCCGCGCGGCTGGTGGGGGGCAGGGGGGACCCTGTGCACTGCTTCACCAAAGGGCAGTTCCACCAAAGCCTTTAAAGGGCATGTGCCCACCA
This sequence comes from Vicugna pacos, assembly GCF_048564905.1. Lineage (NCBI taxonomy): Eukaryota > Metazoa > Chordata > Mammalia > Artiodactyla > Camelidae > Vicugna > Vicugna pacos. The sequence continues at coordinate 26,505,598 of NC_133008.1, read as the reverse complement.
AGCCGGCGTCAAATCCCTAGGATTCACCCCAGCAAATAACCTTAAGTCCACCCTCAGCTCACATCACTGTCCGTGGGTGGCAAGTGGACACAGGGACACCACCACCTCAATATCCAGTAAGAGGGACTGGATGGACCCCAGAGGACACAGAGAAGCAGGTCAGAGAACCAGCTGCCAGGGGTCTGCAGGACTAGATGTTAACACAGCAAATGAACTACATTTATTAACACAGAATGATGACCACGGAACTGTATAAAGAAAAAAGGCAGAACAAAACCATGAAGCCAGATATGGTGGTGGGTGCCAAGAGAGGGGGTGGGGAGTCAGCGTTTCATGGGGACAGAGTTTCTGTTTGGGAAGACAAGAAAGTTCTGGAGATGATGGTGGGGACAGCTGCACAACAGTGTGAATGTGTGTAATGCCCCTGGAGCCACACACTTAAAGATGGTTGATGGTAAATTTTACATTATGTGTATTTTAACACAATTAATTAAAAGATAATGTCTTAACATACAGTTTGGGAAGTTACAAAAAAGTTCTGGAGATGGATGGTCGTGATAGTTGCATGATGTGAATACACTAATGCCACGGAAATGTACACTGAACACGGTTACCATGGAGACAGCCTGCTGTGTACACTTTACCACAATTTAAAAAACTGATAGGGTTGAAAGGGAAAAGAATACAAAGATGCAAAGAGCAGAAAAAGACTAGAGGGATTTATAACATCAGCTCTTAGCGATAACCTCGGAGGTGTTTCTGTAACTTATTTTTTTAAACACAATTTGGGTTAATTACGTACAGAAAGAAGGAAACAGAGGGTGGAGCTGGAGTGAAGGGATGCTTCCAGCGGGAGGCGGTCAGCACTCTGGTTGCCTTCTCCCCACCTGGCCTTCTCCCAGCTCTGAAGCCACACCGTGTGAGGGCAGGTGGCCCTGAGGGTCTGGGCCGTGGGGAGTCCCCTCCCACCACCGGGGGCACTGAGATGGGTATGAGGGCTCTGAGGGGCAGGCGGCCTCTCCACCCTCGGCTATCCCACCCGAGCCCCGGCACCGACCACCAGGCCCACTGACCGTAGCTCTGTGGGGACCAGGCCTGGTTGCTGGCCCTTCGAGGGGTCTCCAGCCCCAAACAGCTCACCACCTCCCCTGCGGACCCCGAGCCGGAGCCACCAGCAGCACTCGCCTGGGGCCCCATTAGCCCTGCTCAGCGACCTTGTGGGCTCCCCAGACAGGGCTGCTTAGAACCCTCTCTGCACTTGAACAAAGCCTCCGCTGGCCCCAGGCTCTCGTCTCCCCCATCCACTTCTGTGGGAGGGCTGTGCCCTGGGCCCCTCCTCACAGCCTCCTCCCGGGGGGGAGGGCGTGGCCGGGAGGACAGGACAGGCCAGGCCTCTCTGAGGAGGGGACACATGAGCTGAGCCCAGAAGGACCCCATGGAGCCGGCAAGGTCTGGGGTGGAGCGTCCAGGCACGAGGACGTACTCTCTCCACGGACACAGTTCTATGTGGGGATTTGATTTGTGATGTCAGTGGAGTATCTGCCGGGTCGGATGGACAGCCTAGGATTTAACCGGGCTCCGGGTGTGCCATGTGCAGCTGGGACGGAAGGGACACGTACCACTGGGTGTGGCGAACTGGATGAGGACACTGTTGCAGCCCAGGGTGATGATGAAAGACTGCTTGCCCACACGGCTACACTCCGTCTCACGGGACACCGAGCACTTGAACACGCAGACATCTTCGTCTATGAGAGGAGGGAGGCTGGTGTGAGCCGACAGGTCCCTGGCCAGCTCAGCAAGGCTCCCTGTTGGCTGCCTTTGTTCAAGTCCTGCCCCCGCCATCCTTGCCCTCCCTGCTCACAGCCCCCCAGATTCCTCCAGGTGACGCAGAAGGGCTGGGGAACAAAGGCCCAACTCCTGCAGCTGGGCCTCGGGGGCCCCACTGGGTTCCTGTGACCCTCTGACCCCGCCAGACTTACCCTGTTCTCACTGGTGCCTCCCCACCTCAGTCTCCACTGAGCAACTCGGGCTCTGGCACCAGGACCTGCTCCACGAGGGAATGTCCTGGCAGAGGTGCCCCCGGCCCCACAGTGCCTGGCAGCCCCCACCTCAGCCCTGGTCACCCTATGGACAGCTGTCCTCTCCCACTGGACAGGCTGCATCCTGTGTCCCCGCTGGGGATGCTGATCAGCTACCAGCTGGTCCTCAGCACGGCCGGACAGGCAGGGCCCATGGCAGCACCTGCATTCATCAGCCCTTCAATGTCACATGGGGGTATCGTCGGCCTTCAGAGCTGACTGGGAGTGAGTGGGGGCAAGAAAGAGGTACTGAGGGGCACCTCTGCCTCCTCCGGCTGAGCCCTCTCCTTCTTGCCAATCCTGTGAGTGTGGCCACAGAAGCTGGAAAGCCAGGCCGGCATCCAGGCCTTGCCCACGTCACTGAGAGAGTCCCCGGGGCTCTCATTTGTCAAGTGGGACTAATGGTGGGGCAGGCGCAGGGCCCAGCAGACAAACGCAGGAAGCACTGCCTCCCCGTCCTGTCTCTACCACTGATACCAATCACTCACTCAGCACGGGGGGCCCACCGCAGGGGAACCGTGAACTGTAGCATCATCAGGAACAGGACAAACCGAGCTGACACTGTGGCCCAGATGTGGGGCGGTAGGACGGACACCCTGATCAAATCACGAGGGTACCACAGACAGTACCTGATCACGGGGCAGTCTGCAAGACAACCTCCCCGATCGCCTCCAAACGGCCAAAGTCAGGAAAGATAATAATTGCTGGGAACAATTCTAGAGTGAAGGAGACTAAAGAGGCATGACCATCAAATGCCAGGTGTGATCCTGGACTGTGGCCTAATGAAAACCATTGAAAAGCTACAAAGGACAACTGGGGAAACGTGTGAACTGCAGGTGCTACAACTTAAAATGATCTGGATGGGACAACAGCATTACTCTGGAGAATGCTCGTATTACTCAAAGACGCATATGGAAGTAGAGTGAATCCCTGTGATGTCTGCAACTTGCTTTTGAGTAGCTCATCAAATACACAGCAACAACAAAATATATTTACAGAGAAGCATGAGTACAAATGTGACAAAATGTTCCCAATCACCCCATGACAGCCAAAACAATTTTGAAAAAGAACAAAGCTGAAAGACTCACACTCCCTGATCTCAAAACTTACTATCAAGGTACAATAATCAAAACAGGATAGTACCGGCAAATGGAGAGACATATAGATCAGTAGAATTAGAGTCCAGAGTAAACCCTACATTTATAGTCAGTTGATTTTTAACAAAGGTGCCAAGAACATTCAAGGGGGAGAAAATAGTCTCTTCAACAAATGGTGCTGGGACAACTGGGTCTCTCCGAGCAAAAGAATGAGGCTAGACCCTTACCTCACACCATATACAAAACCAGACTCAAATGGATCAGTGACCTAAATATAAGAGCAAAAAGTATAAAATGCCTAGAAGAAATTCACAACAGAGGGAGTAAATCTCTAAGACCTTGGATTTGGCAGTGGATTCCTAGATATGACACCAAAAGCAAGAGTATCTAAAGAATAACTATATAAACTGGCTTTCATCAAAAGCTTTTTATATTGTTGGACAGTATCAAAAAAGTGAAAAGACAATCTACAGAATGGGAGAAAATACTTACAAGTCATGTATCTGATAAGGACCTATTGTCCAGAATATATAAAGAACTCTTAGCAAAAAGATATTCCAATTCAAAAATGGGCAAAAGACTTGAAGAGATGTTTCTACAAAGATATGCAAATAGCCAGCACATGAAAAGATGCTTGCCATCATTAGTCATTGGGGAAATGCAAATCAAAACCACAGTTAGATGCCTAGCAGGATGGCTATAATTTAAAACAAGAAAGGGGAAAACAACAAATGTTGGCGAGAAATTGAAACCCTCATAACCCTACTGGCGGGAACTTAAAATGGTACAGCCGCTGTGGAAAATGGTTCAGCGGTTCTTCAAAAAGTTAAACACAGAATTACCACTTGAGTCAGCAATCCCACTCCTAGGTACAAACCCAAAAGAACTGAAAGGAGGTATTCAAACGAATACTTGTATGCAAATACTCAAAGTGGGACCACTCACAAGAGCCAAAAAGTAGAAACAATTCAGATGTCCATCAACTAATGACTGGATAAACAAAATATAGTCCATCCATACAACGGAGTATTATTCGGCCATAAAAAGAAATGAAGTCCTGACACACGCCACCACAGGGATGAACATGCTAAGTGACGGGGGCCAGGCACGGGGGTCACAGGGGTACAATCCCATTTGTATGGAATATCCAGAACCAGTAAAGCCACAAAGCAAACTGGTGACTCCCAGAGGCTGAGGGCAGGAGAATGGGGAACCACGGTTTAATGGATACAAAGTTTTTTTTTGGATGATAAAAATGTTTTGCAAATAGAGGTGATGGTTACCTGCACAGTGCATGTACTAAACGCCACTAAATTGTATGCTTCAAAGTGGTTTGTTTTATGTTATGTGAATTTTACCTCAATAGAAAAAGAAAAATGTCCGCAGTGGGTGAATCTCAGCATGAAGGGTGATTGCTGGGCCCCCTGGTCTCCCCTCATGTAGTCTCAGTCCTAAGCCTGGAGGAGAGCCCCTGGGGCCCCAGCCTGGGTTCTGCCAGATGGCCTCACACCTCAGGAGCCAGTGCCACCTTCCTGGGGTGGGGGAAGCAGGGCACAGCCAGCCTCCTGACAGCAGGCAAGAGGGAAAACCATAGTGGCAGGCCAGCCCCAGGCTCACAGCCACGCCACACCCACAGGGGACCCAAGACAGGATGCTCCCAAACCCAGCTATAAGTGGGTCTCAGGAAGGGACCTCAAACCTTGAGGTGGTACCCGGGCCCACTCTTGGGCCAGGAAAGAGAGCCGATCTGTTGGTTGCTCTTGTGCGGCAGCGAGCAGACCAGGGATGGCCTGTTTACAGAGCAGCCTGGCAACCTGACCAGTTGCCCTAGGCACCCCCTGCAACCTGGCGCCAGGCAGGCGACCACAAGGACCTGTGGCCAAGCGAAGCTTGGCTGCATCCAGAGGGCCCAGGCTTGGGCCAGGGAAGCTGGGGCTGGAGGCCACTTGACCTGTCCCATCACGGGTGGGACAACCAAAGCCCAAGGAGCCCGAGTTTTGTATGTCACAGCTATACCCTCAGGGGCCAGTCCCTGGCACACAGGAGGCGCTTGGTGAATACTTGACAAACCACAAGAAAGCTGGACCAGGCTCCTACCCCTTTTAAAAGCCTCAGAAGTCCAAGCTCTGGCACTGGCGGTCAAGGACCCACATTCATCAGCCCCTCCTCTCTCCAGCCCTTTCCCATGGCCACACTCAACGGGCAGGTCCTCAGTGGGCAGGGCTCCGGGCCTTTGCACATGCTGCTCCCCCTCTTCCCTCCCCCACCACCCCTGCCAGCTGATCGCTGCACCTGGGGCTCAGGCTTGCCAGGTGGAACAGCGCTGGCAGGCACAGCCTGACTCCTGTCCCCCCCAGGAGGCAGAGAGCTTCCCCCCCACCCCAGTGAAAGGGCCCAGAGCCCACGGGGCCTGGACTCAGGAATGGCGCAGCCCTGTCCATCAGGCAAGCTCCTAGCAGACTCAAAGGCTGGCACCATCCTCTCAAGTCCCCCCTTTATCAGCGGGTGAGCATGGAAGAAGCAGAATTGGTCTCTGAGCTCTGCCTCCAGAAACCAATCCAGAAAGCACCACCTGTCACCTCAGCCGGTGGATTAGGGGGCTGCGTGCACAGGGCCCGGAGAGGCGGGGGGCAGGAAGCAGGACAGGGGCTGGCAGCTGGCATGACGCTGTAACTGCGGCGACCACGAAGGGGGCTGCGGGTGGGAGGTGCTGCTCCTCCCAGCAGTGATGGGGCAGGCCCACTGGCTGAATGGGGCAGCGAAAGGGAAACAAGCTTGGCCGGAGGAGTGTTAGTCACGCCACAGCCACCACAAAGGTGCCTGCCCTGCTCCTGGACGCGGCCTGACACCGGGGGCGGGCCTGCGCATCTGTCCTGTGGAAGCTCTGAGGCCAGAGGACGAGTGGCCAGAATCGCCAGTGACAACTCCACAGGGAGTGCAGCACTCGGGGTGAGTGGGAGCAGCAGGATGAGTAGAAAACCACCCCATCCGTCTTGCTCCCAGGGGATCAAGGCCCCTGAGCATCCGAGTTAGGAACACGGAGTTTCCACGGGCAGCCAGGCCCAGCACCACCCTGCTGAGACCGGGATGGGGCTGGGAGGTCAGACCGTGAGGAACAACCTCCCAGGGCCAGTTTCTGTTCCTGCGCTTCCCACGCAGCCCTCACAGCACCCTGTGCTACATCTGCCGTCACTGCCCACATTGGCTCAGATAAGCAAAGGCGCTCAGACAGGTTAGGCATCTCGCGCAAGGCCACACAGTGAGTGGCCGAGTGGCCAAGTAGACGGGCCCCAGGTCTGCGCTCCCAGCCAGTGTGCACACAGCTTCTCAGTGCTCCCTGGAGCAGGCAGCAGCCAACTTGACCTGTCAAGGACCAGACAGTAAATATTTTCAGCCGTTTGGGCCGTTTAATCTCTGCTGCTGTCCTCAGCTCCACCACAGACGATGTAAAGGAGCGTGGCTATGCACCCATAAAACCTAATTACAGACTCGGCAGTGGAGTGAGCGGAGACACCCTCCCTGTCCCAGAGCGGGTGAGGACAGCCGGGGGGCCAGACGGATGAGGATCCCCAGGTGGCAGGCACCGCGCCAGGGGAACCGGGGTACTGTGGGAGGCTCGAGATGGCACCTGCCCCAGCCAGGGAAAGAGGCTGGGAACAAATTTTCCAGCAAAAGGAAACAGCACATGGGAAAGCAGAAGAGGGGGGCTGTGATATGGTAATTCATATCAACATATATTTTGTTCCTGTTCCTGGCACAGAGCTCCTAAAACTCTTGGAATTTCCCAAGTGGTAAGAAGGATAAAGGTGTCTTTTATGATTCATGTAAGCCCCTTTCAACCGCTCCGGGGTACGTGACTTTTAGAAAGCCCCTAGGGATGGGGCTGGTTGCCAGGGGGACCAGTCAAGTAATCAGAGGGTTGGAACTTTCAGTCCCCCTCTCCTCAGTCTCCAAATCCCAATGATTTAATCAGTCATGCCTGCATAATGAAGCCTCCATAGAACCCCAAAAGGACACGGTTCGGGAGAGCTTCTGCGTTGGTGAACGTGTTGGGGTGCCGGGAGGGTGGTGCACCCGACGAGGGCACAGCTGCCCTGCTGCTTCCCACGCACCTTGCCCTACACATCTCTTAATCTGGCTGTTCCTGAATTGTATCCTCTTATATCAACCAGTAATCTAGGAAGGAAATTGTTTTCCTGAGTTTTGTGAATTGCTGCAGCAAATTAATCGAACTGAACTTGCGATTGGCATCTGAAGCGGGGTGTGGACAGCCTAGTGGGGCTGAGCCCTCAACCTCTGGGATCTGACACCACTTCCAGGTAGACAGTGCCAGAGAACTGCTTGGTGTGCGGGGACACTCCCCAACACCTGGTGATCATAAGTGCTCAGTGTGAGTCCTGAGAGCAGGCGACACACACAGGAGCAGTGTTTTTCCTTGTACGAACCCAGCAGGGAGAATGGGGGTGACTGGGGCCGCAGGGCTGTGGCCCAGGGAGGTTGCAGAGGTAGACTCCCAGGCAAGACAGGCGATTTGTAGGAAGGCTATGGAGAAGCTGAGAGGGACTTGCAACTCAGGAGTCTGGCTGCCCTCACAGCCAGGGGCAGCACCAGAGGGACCACGTGCTGGAGAGGGCCAGGGCTGCAGGAGCAGGAGAAGAGGGAGGCTGGGAAGCAGGTGGCTGCTCCCTGTCCAGCACCGCGCCAACCTGGATGCCCCTCCTCGTTGGCTCTCTGAACAGCATCACGGGGACCCAGGACAACAGAACCTGGCGGATGCTGAGGCACAGAGGCTCCCTGCTCGCCACCCTCATTCCTGAGCCTAAACCAGGCCCTGGCACCCAGGAGCGCCTCGAAAGAGCTGGCGGCCTCAAGGAGAGGCAGATAAACTCTCCTGGGGACACTCACCAGATGACCTAGAGGACATGCCAACCTCCAGCCATCTCCCAGTCACAGCACCTAATGCAGTGATTTGCTGCAGTCTCTCCTCTCTCTCCACCACTTGCACCTCTCCATAGTTTCCTAGAAGCTTCTAGAACAAGCCCAAACTCCTTATGGGGCTCACAAGCCCCTTGACACGCGTCCCCTATACCCAGCTTCCCATCGAGCCATGCTGACCTCACCAGCCTCCAGACCACGGGCAGGACTTCTGTCCAGCCTCCGTGCTCCTCTGACCCTCCCTGGCATTCCTGCTCTCTTCCCCCAAGTCCCTGCCACCTCCTCCAAGGTTCTCCAGCACTTCCTGGACGAGCCCCGACTGCAGGGTGGCTCCTTATTTAACGGCCGCCTTGCACAGACCCAGGGCTCTGCACGTGGGTGGCCCAGCACCCAGCACCTGGGGATGCTGACCTGCACGTCACCCCCAGGGCCTGGCATCAGGGGGCTGGGCCCCTTCCCTGTGTGCAGGAGGCAGCCGGAGAGGGGGTCCTGGTGCCCGAACCCTGATGGCGTGCGTGGCCTGGAGAAGCTCACTTAACTGCTGAAAGCCGCTGGGCACTGGGCGGCCCCATGATGACTACTGTGCTTTTTCCCTCTCCCCTCTGCTCTGGAACTAGCAGGGGGTCCTAGGGCCCTTCAGGCTGGACAGATCCGAAGTGTAAGATGAGGAACTTTGCCTCCCAGAGGACAGAGAGGTGGAACGCAAGATAAGAAAGCAGCCACCAGCTCAGGGGGAAGAAGCGCGCGCACACACACACACACACACACACACACACACACACACACACACACGGCCACATTTCAAGTCCCTGCCTCTCTAGCGGGAAAACTATTACAACCACAAATGTGGAATAATTAAAGCTATTTATCTTGGCTGACTTGGGGGCGGGGGAGAATGCTCGTTCAAATGTGAGGTCTTTTATTAAATCGCCTCATACTGCCAAATAAAACACAGGTTGTTCACCTTCCAGAGGAAAATATTCCACAGGAGAGGAGAGCGGGGTGAGGAGGAGGACGAGGTGTGGAAAAATCAAGGTGTTCCCCTCGGCCCACCCGCCGGCAGCCCTCTGCTCAGGCCATCGGCTCACTGGCGGCCCTCCCTGCAGCCTGCCCCGTGCCAAGCGTGGTGCCAAGTGTGGGCACCAGCAGTGAACAGACTGGCCAGGCCCGGCCTTCCTGCGCTCCCAGGCGCCACAGGGAGGCAGCCGGCACCAGGGAGAAGACAGGGCAAGCCGGGCTGGAGGGAGCTTTGGGGTCGGCTACACGGGTTGCCTGGTGCAATCCGGATCATAGGCTGCCTTGGGGAGGTGGCAAGTCAGGCCCTGTAGGACGCAGGGCTCACCTTCCTTCAAGGGCCTCCTGTCTCCCAGAGGCCCCAGGTCCCAATGCCCTGGCAGCAGGAACCGGGTTTCCAAACTGTGAGCACCAGGCGCTTCCCTCTGTCCCTGGTGGCATGGCCCCCAGTTTCCAGGTGAGGGGAGAGACCCTTCCCTTCTCATCCAGCAGGAAAGGCCGAGAGGGCAGTGGTTAAAATGATGGGCATCAAGGAAGACCTGGGATCAGTGCCAAACATGCTGCCCTCCAGATGTGTGGCTGCGGGCCTCAGTTTCCTCCTCTGTCCAATGGTGATCACGGCACAGCCCACCACCTGCCTTCACCCTTAACCTCAGAAGCCCCATCTGTGAAATGTGGATAAAATGAAGGTAAAACCCTCCCTGTGGTGAGGATTCCCTGAGATAATGGAGGTAGTAGTAAGGGTATCAAGTACTTAATAATCGGGAGCAGCCATTGTTACGGTCTCGGAAGAGAATCCTGCCCCAGGAATCCTAACCCAGCCTGGCTCCCTCTCTGCTGTAACCTAAGCCGGCTCCTCCAGTGCTGTCCTCGGAGACGCTCCGAGCAGCTGTTGCCACACTGCCCAGTCCTGGGGTATTTGAGGACCATGAGGTCACCCTGGGCCCCTCTGGCTTGGCCCTGTCCCGGGTGAATCCCAGACCGGCACCCCTTCCCGAGCACCCAGAGCTCCCGGCACACTGTGGTAGCCCTGGTCTGGGCATCTCTTCCCAGGGCGATCTCTTTGAGACTTCCAACCCAGAAGTGCCCTTGTGGGGCCTTATTCTATAGCTCTGCTTATAAATGTCTGGAAAGATACACCAGGATACAGGATATCCACTGAATGAGTGAATGAAGGTACAGCCGATGAAAAGACATAGATCTCAACCTGGGGACGCTGCCGTGTTAAGATGACTGAGCCGCACTGTCAGGGGCAGACGGTGTAAAGCACACGCGCCGTAGGTGTAAACCTGAGAGGAGGGGAGCCGGGAGGGGAGGGGCCAGGCGCACTGCGTGCCTGGGGCTTGTCTAGAAAGAAACACCTGAAATGACTTCAGGGGCCATGTCTGGAAAGGAGGCGTGCTCTTCAGTGGGCACCCCCTCTCCATTGTTTCAACGTGGAGAACTGTGAGCATAGTGGGTTCCTGCGAAGATTTATGCCTGCAAGCCTGTATGTGCCTGAAAAACCGGGCAGGAAGGTCACGCCAGAAGGCAGCGTGGAGGACAGGCCCGGAGTGGGAGGGAGGAAGAGATGGACTTTTCATGTCACACCCTCCTCAGCAGTTTGAATTTCTACCCTGTTCCCCAAAGATAACCCGACCAAAGGCAATCGTGACAGCAGGGGAGGCCTGGCACCCACTCAAGTGGTCTGGGCCCCCTGGGCCCTCTCGGGAGTGAGCAGGGCTGACTAAGCACCCCGCTCAGACCCGGCTCCCGAACTGGCCCTGAGCAAACCCTCCCCTTGTCAAGTCCATGGCTTCTCAGCTGGTGACTGTCTCTCCCAGAGCAGGCCAGCACCCAAGCCACCCCCCTCAGTGGGTGTGACGGAGGACGGGCCGCAGGCGGGGCCAGGCCAGGGGACTGGGGCACCGGAGACTTGGGTTTCTTTAAGACCAAGGCAGTCCCTCTCCCCCGGCCAGGGAAGCCACACAGTGAGGTGTAGTTCCCAGAACTCCAGCTGTGGAGTTCGTTAGACCCAGGTTTGAATCCCGGGCTCTGCCACCTGGACCCCCACCTCCCATGGCCACAAGCCTCAGCTTTCAGGTCTAGAAAAATAAAATAATAACGCATCGCTCAACACTGGCATAAGGACTGACATACCCTGTGCCCAGACCAAGACTCACAGGCATATAGCAGGTGTTCTGAGCACAAAGCACACATCTCAGGCCCTGTGTCCCCAAGGTACTCTGGCCAGAGGCAGAGATTGGAGTGTCCCAGAGAGAATTCTGGTCACAAGGCTATGCTGGGCCCAAGACTAGACATCAGGCTCCCAGACCAGGCTCTGCACAGGCCTCTCAGACACAGAAGCAGTCACCTGGCTGAGGCTGAGGGCACCAGCTGCACACCGTGCTAGGGAAGGTCTTTTTATTTTAGGCTTCAAAGGGTCCAGGCTGGGTCTTCAGGCTACATCAAAGGGCCCCTCGTGAAGGCTAACCACCAGGGTCAGCTGAACGTGAGGTTACCTCCCGGGGAGGGGACAAGACAGGGGGCCCTTTGCTCCACGGGCAACATTTAAATTCTTAATGTGGGGGTGGAAGCTCGTGGTGTTTGCTGTATTATCTCTCATTCCTTTGAAAATATTTCACAGTAACAGCAGCCCACCCCTTGGCTGGCAGGCTGACCATAGCCTGAAGGGCCCCCACACCAGAGACACCCAAACCTCCTAAGTCAGCACTGGCTTCAGGGCTTCAGGGGCCAGAGAGGGGACGTCAGCAGGGACCCTTCTCAAAGGGCTGGTCCTGGGAGGGGGGCGCTGAAGGGGAGCATCTCTGCCTTCAGGGGTTGGAGGCTTCTGGTCCTGCAGGCCTGGTTGAGGGGGCCCGAAGATGAGTCTAACTATGGGGTGTGCAGAAGGGCAACCACAAGAGAAGAAGGACCAGACAAAGAAAAGGCTGGGCTTTCCTGAAGAGACCACTAGAGGCCCCGGCTGGGCGGGAGCCAGTATGTGCGAACGTCCCCCCACCCATGCTAATCAGCCCGCAGCCCGGGGCTGTGTGAGCTACAAAGGGAACAGCAGATGTGCGCTGGGTTCCTGGGCCCCTGAAAGCATGGGGGCTTAGCAGATAATTATGGGGGGGTGAGGGGGAGCACAGGCAACAAAACCAGCCGCCACAGACCCTCGCTCCACAGACCCTCGCTCCACGGGGCTGGGCTGCCAGCCCCCTCAGCCCGGCCTTTATTCTCTGGCCGTGACTTTGAGGCTGTTGCTGTATGTGGTACCAGGCAGATGCCTAACACAGTGCAGGGCCTCAGTTAATGCTCCCAACCACCACCTTCCGGGGCACCCCCAGCTCAGTCTCAAGAGGGGAAACTGAGGCACTGAGAACTGACATGGCCCAGCCTGGGGACCTGGCAGCTTGTCAAAGACAGCCAAACCTGACCCCAGGCTCCGGGGAGGACAGCAAGCCTGGGAGCTGTGGGGGACCCTGATCAGGGCTTTGGGAAGGACATGGGCTCTGGGCCCAGGCAGACGGAGGCCTGGTTGGTTGACCATGGATGGCAAGCGCCAACCCCTGAGCCCTCACTACAGGGAGGGGATGGTGCCTGCCTCCTGAGGCTGGGTGGCGTCACTGAAGGTCTCCACCACCTGTGACAGCAGGAGCTGGGCAGGCAGTGCTCTATGAGGACCAAGGTGGGCAGGGGAGGCCTCAAAGGCTGGGCTGGAATGAGGCCTGTCAAGGAGCAGGAGGAGCACAGGCTCAGGGTGGTGGGCCCACTCTGCACGCCAGCTTCTGCTGCTGCCAGGGACGGTGCGCTCAGCCAGTTAGTGTCTGGGGAACACATTTGTGTTCTCCGGCCAGTGGAGGGGCCTCAACCCTCAGACCAGGGTGGCTACAGGGAGGCCAAACCGGAAGAGGCTGGAGGACAGGGCGGAGGAGTGATGGAGGGGACAAGCTCAGGGGACTGAGGCCCACTTGGAGCCCCAGCAGAGCCCCATCTGGACAGAAAAGTCTGACTACTGGCCCAGAGAGGGAACAGGATGTCCTGAGGCCCTCCAGGAGTCCCTCCGGCCCTGTCTCCGGGCTCAGAGAACAGGATGTTTGAGTTAGGAGGGCCCCTTCCCGCCCGGCCAGCAGCTGCCTCACCAGATGTGACTCCAGATGTGGCCCAGGCAGGAGGGGAGGAATTAGGCAGGAATGAGGAAAGACCGGCTTTGGGCTCCACAAGGGCCACTGTCCTGACATGGGACACGGACTAGAAGGGCTGGGGGCTAATTCTCCTTGATGGCACTGACTCCTCACCAGCGCCCGAGGGACCCAGGGCTGAGCTAGGGTGACAAGGCCAAACCGGGGCTCACATCCGACTGCCACCCACCACTGGGTGCCTCAGTTTCCTTGCTTATAAAACAGGGGAAAATCTGTGGCCACGCTGGCCCCCACGGGACTGGCCTGACAGGCAAGTCAGTGAACGCAAAGTGCCCAGCACGGCTCCCGTCTGCCCCATGTTTATGCTCAGCAAACGTTAGCCTGGCAGGGCCTGGAAGCGCCAATAAGTAGCGCCTGGGGGTGGGGATGGGAGGGAGTTGAGGCCAGGAGTCCCACCAGTATCCCGACCTGGGGCTCATCCAACACTAGGGACGCCAACCTCCAGTCACACCGAGGGCTCAAACCAGAGTCAGGCTCTGTGGAGGGGCCTCCAGGACACATAAGAGAAGACTGAAAGCCCCAGCCTGCTCTGCCTTCCCTTCCAGCTCAGGGAAGAATGTGGCAAGTTTTCTGGAATGTCTCTCTTGGGTCTGCAAGAAGCCCCCTAACCTGCCTTTGATTATTTATTCTCAGGCCCCCTGTGGGGGGTGGTCAGGAGAGCATCCCTTTTTCATTAGAGCACTGATCTGCCAGGGTCCCCACGGCCCACCCACCAGAATCCCACCGGTTCCTGTGTTGTCAGGGAGGATTCTATACACAAAACCATTGCATGAGTAACGCATCCAGCAAAAATGAACGCCAGCCACAGGGACACAATTAACGGGGGACCAAATCTGCCAAACAATCTTAAAGAAAACAGTTGAGACCCACTCTCACCAAAGCTGTGGGCGATGAATCGTTTGAAAGAGACAGACAAAAAGAGGGAATAAAAGGGGTTCTCCCCCCAAAAATGCAAGGAGTGGAGGTGGGGCCCCCACTCTGGCCACCAGTCTGGACCTGTTTTCAAGAATGCTCTGCCTAGAATCAGGGGACAGACCCACCTGACCAAGCAAAACCCACCCAGAGGCTGGGGGACAGGTTCCAGGTATCACTTTGGGTGGCGGTTACAAGGCTGCACACAATCGTCAAATGCACCTAAGGCCCGGGCATCTGTGTGTGTTGATTAAACAATTAAAATAGGTGATCTAAAGAATAACCCACCCCAGGAGACATGTGAGGGCCACGGAGTCTCCGTTCCAACTCCTGCAGGCCTAGGTGGAGCCTGGTCTCAATTTCCTTGGTTTCAATTTCCTTCATATAACTGGTTTTCAGGGAACAAAAGGGGTGGGTGTGAGAGAGTTAGGGACTTGGGATTCTTAAACCAAAAGTCAGAGCTGTGTAGCGTAACAAGCTCAGGGTAGGCGCCATGGTTTCTCTGTGTAGATGTGAGGGGTGCCAACGGCCCCGCCCTGCACTGTTCCCAGGACCCTGAATACCAAAGCTTCCCAAGCCAGTCCCGGAAGTGAGAAAACAGGAGCGTGAATGCACAAAGTGAGTCATCAGGACCAGGAGGGGCTTGGGCAGGATCGCCAAGGCCACCTCTTATGCCCCTCCCGGCTCTCCCCCTACTTGTCCCAGGCTTTCATGATCACCCCCACCTGGGACACAGCGCCTCTTCCAGACCACTCAGCACGGGTGGGAGACCAATATCTTACACCATGTTATTCAACTGCTGGGTTCGCGAGGCTAAGAGCAGCCCTCAAAACCACTCTCCATTTTCCAGGCGGGAACTGAAGGGAGAACTGGGGTCACTTGGCCGGGGTCACCTGTCCAGGGTCACAAGGTCAGGTCAACTCAAGACTCCAGGCTGTATCTATGCCAATCATGACCTCCAGCTGCTTCTGATCCAGAGAAGGCTGCTGCAGACCAGGAGGGGGAAGGCAGAGCATTCCAGCCCAGCAATGTAAAGCAGGCCTGCCCCTGGGCCTGACGAGAGACAGGGACCCAGGAGAGCACGACTGACCCAGAAACAGAGTGGACCCCAGCTTCCCGGGAGAGGCCGGCACCCCAGCTGAGCCACTGCCCCCCGCCCTGGGAGTTCCCTCCTCCCCACCTCAACTCTCTCTGCCTGGTGGCCTTCTACCCTATTCTCTTCAGGTTGGCTCCTGGGCTACTTCCCCCCAAAGCAAGGAGAAGGGGTTCCTCATCCGCTTTCTCTCTGCTCCCCAAGAGTGAGCCGGGGCGGGGGATGGTGTCTGACCGCGCAGGGCTGCGCCTACAGGCACCAGCCAAGCCCCTCAGTGAAACCTCCCCACCAACAAGGAAGCTGAGATTCGGGAGGCTGAGTCACGCGCCCAGGACTGCCCTGCAAGGAAAGGACGGGGACAGAACTGTGCTTGAGCCCAGGCACAACCACAGGTGTCACTTCCCTCCCTGGGGAACACTCTGGGAATAAGCGCCAAGCCCTTTGCTGGGGCCTCCCCCCGCTCGCCCGGCTCCAGCCACACTGGCTGCTGGCTGCCCTTGGCCGTGCGGGCCCACAGGCTCAGAACCAGCCGGTCTTCCCACCTGCTGAGCAAGACACTATTTTAAGCACTTTACTTCTATGAACTCACAACTCACAGCAACCCTCCAAGGTAGATGCTACAAAGATCCGCATCTTACCGGCTGGGGAAACTGAGGCAAAGTTTGCCGTCCCACCGACGCTGAGGTGCTCTTCTCCCCATGGCTTTAATGCCCCATTCTGGGTGGGACCAACCCTGACCAGCCCCCTGGCCCCTGCCCCCACTTCAAGCAGCCCTGCCCCCAGCATTCACAAGCCTCAGCTCATTTTATCTTCTTCAAGGCACTGACCACCAGCGAGTCTGGGTGACTGCTGACTTAGCGCCTGTCACACACACACCCTGAGACCCCCCAGTGTGGTCCCATGTGCTTACCCCCAGCTCTTCAAACACGACCTGGCGCTCGGCGGATGCTCAGTATATTTTTGCTGTTTAAAGTTAGACAGATGGTAAAGGACCGCGATAAAGAGACAGCAAGGCCACTCTGAATACGTGTTTCCAGTGAAAGAATGAAAGCTGAGGTTTCCTCATCTTCAGGGAACTGCTGATGGGCCCTGCCACCATGGGTGAGGTCAGGCCCCCACTCCCTTCCCACCCCACCCTCCCCAGACCCACCATCTGCCCAGGTCCACCCTCCCCGACCCAGCCCTCAGAGGGCTGCTCCTCCGAATCAGAAATCTAGTGACCTCTCCTTGGCCCTCATGTCCATTCAAAGCCGCTCCCGTGTCTGGACACACACACACACACACACACACAGCCTCCACCTCTCCCACTGACCACCCCCATCCCTCACAAGCCAGGGGCATCGACTCCACTTCCCAATCTGGGGCTGTCCTCCAGTGGCTGACAGCCTTTCCCGGGTCCCCCTCTGAGGCCAGTCGAAAGCAAGGGAGTCTCTCCCCAGAAAAATGCAGAGACCCAACAGCAGGGCCACGACCACAGTTTACCGGAAGCACATAGAACTAAGCATCTTACAAGCGTTCCCTCCAGAGAGGTCCTGCTGTCACCCCTGTCCTACAGCCAAGGAGGCGTGTCCAAGGTCACAGCCACTGACTCTGGTCCCTCTTCCCTTACGCAAACTGCATACTATTTCAAAGGATCATGGGATACCGCCTCAGGGGCCCTCCAAGGACTTCAGGTTGAGAGCCTCAGCTCTGAGCTGCCCAAAGTCCCCCCAAGCCTCCAGCCTCCATGGGAGCAGCCAGGTCTGGCCTTCCATCCCTCCCTGTCTGGGATGCGTATTTCTCCCCATGTCCTGGCCAACTCACCATCTCCCAGGCTCCCCGGGAAAGGAACCATGCCTGCTGCCGAGAGTTCCCTTGCCTCCCTGACTCTGCTAGATCTGACCTGGTCCCAGGCCTGGCCCCTCAGAATCACCAGTGAGTTCACACCGTACTCCTACTTCCGCAGAAAGGCCCTGCAAGCACACCTTCTCCAGACCCCCACACCTACTGCCAGTGCCTCCTTGCCAGGTGCTGCTCATGGCGCCAACCACTTTCCACCTGTGGTCTCACATACAACCCATTGTGGGTATATGCCAGGCCCTCAGTCCCGGCCTGAAACACACGGGGCCCAGTGTGTTTCAGATGACAAACTCGTCAGCTTCGAAAACAGGTAACAAGGTACAGATAACATGAATTATCCTCAGCAGAGTACAGGCAACATCTGTAACCAATCACGTCTTTGCAGGGAAACGTGTGAATAGTCATCCTGAACAGGATCCACTGAGATTATAGTGAACCCCACGAGGCAGCTCAGCGGGGATTTTGCCCGAGTTTGGGTCAGGTAAGATCTTGCTGTCAAATGAGCAGGAAGTCAGGTCTTCAGAACTCTGGCATTCCAAATTGCCAGTGAGGGCCGGTGGGCCTACACAGGAGAAGGGGAAGGCGAGGAAGAGGAGGGGCTTGGAAAGTGAGCAGTGGGCGGGGCCCAGGGCTGGGAGCCAGGCCAGCTTGGGCTGGGGTAACAGCCCCCAGCTCCACAGGGCTCAAACCCAGCCACCCAGAGGGAGAACAGGGGCCGAAGAAGGGTGTGGGCTTAGGGTAAGAGATGTCTTCCCATAGCCGATGGAAACCCAGGTTCAGAGAAACATCTCTATTAAGAAACAAGTCACTGCAAGTGACAGGGCAAATGGCTAGTGGTGCAAGGCCTGTGCTGGGGTGGTGGCAAGGAGAGAGGGGACTCCAGCCAATCGGGGTGCCTGCCCCTTCTGAATGTGGCACTGCCGCCCAACTCCACCTTGGGGCGTGCAGGCCCAGGGTTGCCAGCTGTTCTGAGTTTTCAGAAGTACAAAGCCAGATTTTAATGTGAAATCACCCGATTTTAAAAACACCGGGAGTGTCCTTTTATTTTAACCACACAGTGGAGCAAACCCTTCCAGCAGGTCACTCATGACCCCTGGCTGTGGGTCATGGCCTTTGCCATCTCGTCCCCAGTGCCCCGGGCAGAATTCCAAAACACAACTCCTGGCCTCTGACATGCTTCAGAAACAGGCTAAGGCGAAACTATTCGGTTACTTTCCTGTTGTGTTCTCTAGTCGGGAAGCTTCCACAGGCTTCTCTCCTCGTTCCTGTCTACACTGTAACCTGCTGCCAGAGAAACCTTCAGAAATACCATTCTTATCACGTGAGGCCCTCGTGAAAAACAGGACGCAGCTCTTGACCACACTGTTACCCATCCTTCAGTTCCTCCATTCCTCACCAGGCTGGTCCCACCTCCCCACCTGAGCATCTTTCCATAAACCAGTAATATCCTTCCCAGAACTCTGGTGGCTATATCCACGTCCTACCTACTGTGGCCAAGGTGACTGCCTCCCAGTGTCCATTCTCCCTTTCTCCCACAGAATGAGAAACCCTGAAATTAGCTGAGCACAGAGTCACTCAGACTGAAGACTACATTTCCCAGGCTCCCTTGCAGCTAGTGGTGGCCACGAGACTGCACTCTAGCCAATGGGATGAAAGCAGAAGCATCCAGGGCCAGCTTCTGGGAACCTTCCCTAACAGATACCTGGCAATGCCCTTGGCATCCTTTGTCCCTTCCTTTATCCTGCTATCTGGAAACCAGGGTGTAATAGCTGGACTCCAGCCACCACGTTGATCCACAATGAGAAGACCTCACCCTAGGACCTGCAGGGTCCTGGGTCCAAGGACTTCCTGGAACAGAGCTTCCACACCAGCACTGGTTCGCCAATCTCTAGGCTTTAGCACAAGAAATGAAATGTCGTCTTGCTCAAGCCACTGCTACACACAGATAAACTGAATCCTAACCATCCTTTCTCATCGAAGCAGTCTGCAGTAAAACAGACGGTCCACCAGCTGTGAACTCGAGAGCCAGCTCTGCTGCCTGCCAGCAGTGTTATCTAGTCAAGCCCTTTTACCTCTTTTTTTCCAACAATAAAATGGGAGTAGAGTCCCTGACTCCCAGAACTGTTCTAAGGACCAGTGGTAACACACAACAAGGGTCATACCTGTCAGGCTTACTGGCCCGCACAGCCCAGAAAGTGTACTCTATTTGGCCTGAGCAATCAGGACACTTCACAATCAAAACAAACAGACGTACACAAAGGGCTTTTCGGCTTTTCTTAAGCTCTGGCAGATCTGCCAGCCCTGTCTGGGGCGGAGTCCCAGCGTCCTCCTCCTCCTCCTGCTGCTTCATTCATTCACCCCAGGGGTCAGCAATCTTTTACTGTCAAGGGCCAGTAACTAAGTATTTTAGCTTTTGCAGGACTCTATGCTCTAGAATATTCTTTCTTTGGGTTTTTTTTTTCTTTGTCACTAACCCTTCAGAAATGTATAATACTCCCTTTGCTCTCATGGGTTAAAAAATTAGCCGTAGGCTCCACCTGGCCTACAGGCCATCGCCTGCCCACAGGCCTTTATTTATACTATTATCCTTTCCCCAGCGCTCCCACTGTCAAGCATTTGCATCTGTCACCACAAGTGTAATAACCAGGGCCAGGCACACAGTAAGTGCTCAATAAATGGCAGCAGCCCGCAGTGACTGGCAGCACCACTGAAACATGAATGCTTTTGATGTGACTAACCTTCTGGGTTGTCATCCCCGCTTGACACTGAATGTCCTACAGGCTGGGCACAGGACGGGCTCTTCCAAGCCCTCCTGCCGCCCCCGCAGCTGTCGGGGCGGGGGTACTGGGAGCGGGACTGAAGGGGGTTGCGGGGTGCCTGCCTCTGCAGCAGGCTGCCATTCACCACCTTGCTTTTACAGAGGGTTTTTCTCTGGGGTTTCCGTCCCCAGGCAGGGCCCCCCCGAACTGAAATTTATCCCCCGTCAGAGCCAGCCTTGCTGAGCATCCCTCCCGGCCAGCGGGGCGGGGAGAGGACAGTGAACCAAGAAAGAAAAGCAGCACAGTCATCTCCAGAAAGGCCGCCGTGGGGCTGAGGAACTGAGAGTCTGTTCTGCTCGCCGCCCCACAACGGGCTTCCCCAAGAGCTGCCTCCCTGCAAGGGGAGGGCAGCCCGCGTCCAGGAACACCAGAGGCTGTGCCAAAGCTTCCTCAAGGCCCGGGAAGCCGGCACCTCTGCCCAGAGAAAATGGCCTGGTTTTGGTGGCTGCCATATAGCCAAGGCCATGGACACGGGCCAGGGGGACATCAAGTGGCAAGGAGTGGGGAGGGTTACCTCCCTGCAGGGTGACTGGGACGGGCCCTCCGCAGCTGTTGTCTCTTCCACACGGAGGGTGCAGACGTCCAGGAACTGGCCTCACGTCCTGCCATCCACACCCATCTCCCAGCCCTGCCGCCTGAGACAGAAGTTGCAGCCCAGGGGTCCCTCTCCCCTCTGCTGGGGGCACGAGGCGGCTGGGCAGCCCTGCAGTGTAAGGGATTCCCTCCTAGAAAAGCCAGCTCTTCATTCCACACCATCCACAGCCAGATCTACCCTTTACAGCCCAACTCCTTGCTCCACACCCCAACGGAGCACTTCTCCCACATTCCGGGTCCCCAGTAGCATTATTCCCGTCGCAGATGTGCAACCGAGGCTGAGCACAGGTAAGTGTCACTGCAGGTAAGGAAACAGGTGTTGCTGCAGGTGAAATGACTGGTTTGAGGCATCATAGCTGGTGACACACATCAGTCAGACTCCATGTTCAGTACCCTCACCAGCACCCAAGGACACCTCTGGCTCACCTCTCACATGTGAGGCACTGGGAGATCCGTGCAACTGTCTTGGCCGACCCCTCACCCCACCCCCACACAGAGTCGAATCCCGAGAGAGTCTGGAATCACAGGCAGCTCGCGGGACCCCGCCTCATGAGGGACAGTGAGCAGAACAGGGCTCCTGATGCCTTCTCACCTGGCCAAGGCATTCAGTTCCCAGGAGGGTCCAGGTTGGAAAATGTTGAGGCCAGGGAAGGAAGCTCATCCCAAGAGAAGGCCTAAAGCTCCTCCCAGCAGTGTGGTGCCCCCTCAGTGCCCCTCGCCCGCCCAGAGGTCACATCCCCACACGTCCCCCCAGGGGCTAGACCATCTCTGACTTCTCCGGGGAGACTGTCGGCCAGCCTTCCATGCCCAGCATGCTGGGCCTGCTCTCAGATCCAAGACTTTGCACTCCCCCGGCAGGCTTCAGAGCAGTCCCTCCTGGGGTGCCCGCATTCTTCGGCGGGCTGGGGACCTATGGCTGCCTTGCCCGCCCCGAGCAGTCACCTGGCCAACTCTGAGGCCATCACCCCACCTGTCATGGGAGCAGGTGCTGCCTCCAAAGAAGTGTTCGTTTATCGAGCAAACATGCTGTGCCACACAGTCACACAGTTGGTGTCATCACCAACTGCCACTGAGGAAACTGAGGCCCAGAGACCCACAACTACCCGCAAGACACCTGTCTAGCCGATGTCATCGACCCTAAAAATTACAGCTAAGCCCTAACCCCCGGAACCTGCGGCTATGACTTTATTTGGAAAAAGGAGTCTTTATAGACATAATTAAGGACCTCAAGATCATCCTGGATTTAGGGTGGGCCCCCAATCCAGTGACAGATAACCTGATAGGAAAAGACACAGAGACACAGGGGACAGCCACGTGAAGACAGTGGCAGGGACTGGATTTCTGTTGCCTCAAGTCAAGCAATGCCTGGAGACACAGGAAGCTGGAAGGGTCAAGAAAGGACTCCCCTCTAGAGCCTCTGGAGGAAGTGTGGCCCAGCCGACACCTTGACTTTGGACTTCTGCCCACAAACTGTGAGAGGATACGCTTCTGCTGTTTAAGCCACCCATTCTGTCATGGCAGCCCTGGGAAACTAACACAGCCAGGCTTGGCCAAGTCCAGAACCCACACTCTCAAGCCCACGCCACCGTTACTAGAGTGTATAGAGGGAAAAAAATTCAGACCCAAGACTTTATCATCCTAGACTGAGGATCTCAGTCTGAGAAACATGGACTTTCTCCTCTTGACTAATGCTTTAGTTAGAAACCACCTGTAAAAGAGAAGGGTCACCTTTGTAACTAATAACAATTTCGAGTATATCCACAAAACAAAGACACAAAAGAAAAAACTCTCCCAGGGAAATACGTTAAGAAGACAGGAGATTATGTGCAGAATATACGGGAAAACCCGGCACTGTCTTCCTAGTAATTCCAAAAAAAGTAAAACAGTTCTAAGAGCAAAAGAAGTTTATTTACCAAAGAAAAGACAAATCCCCTGGAACCTCTTTGAGGATCAGCCATGGGACCCTCATTTGACAAGCATTGCCCAACTTTGTTCTGTACCCAACTAATGCTTGTCAAATGAACAGCCATACTTATGATGTGGGCAGTCCTGCTGGGCTTACGTGTCTGTCCTGAGCTCCGATGCCCACCTGGGATACCCTTCTCTCTCATCTGGTCCAAGAAGACCCAGCAGAAAAGAGGTGCGATACTGGGGAGACAGACACAGCTCCATCATTTTGGGTTTTCCAAGTTGAGGGGCAGGGAGAATCCTGTGTGTGAACCCACTGCTCCACTGTCTTCCCTTCAGAAAACCCAGTTCCCAAAGTGGAAAAGAATTCACACTGGCCAAAGTCAGTAAAGGCCACCTCAGTGACTCCCCAGGGCATCAATGCAAGAAACCGGGAGAGACAAAGCTGAATGTAACATAACAACAAAACGTGAATGAGGAATAGACACGCAGAGAACGGATAAGAAAGAGTAACAAAAGAATGAAAAAGGATGGACTACAAAGGCGGGGGACCCTTGGCAAACGCGCTTGTGATTTTTTTTTTCCCACCGAAATGTCAGTTTTGAAACTAGCTTCTGAAAATGTAACCAGTTTCTCACATCCCCCAGAAGGAAGATCGGACGACAGTGGCGAGAAAGGCGGCAGTGATACCTCTCACTTC
This sequence comes from Vicugna pacos, assembly GCF_048564905.1. Taxonomy (NCBI): domain Eukaryota; kingdom Metazoa; phylum Chordata; class Mammalia; order Artiodactyla; family Camelidae; genus Vicugna; species Vicugna pacos. The sequence goes on along the minus strand of NC_133008.1, from coordinate 26,482,425 downwards.
GGAGCCGGGCATCAAGAAGGGGCCCTACCCGTACACGTTTCCACGAGGTGCACATCCAGAGGCTCGCACCACCCTCGCATGGGCCCTCTCCCCAGAGAAGTTTCCCACTAGGGGGTCCGCAAAGCCAAGCCCTCCAGATGGGTGGAACGGGGTCCTCGAGGCCACCCCAAGCTGGGCACCACTTTCCAACCGTCCTTAGCAGTCCAGGGGGTCCCTGAGATGGCCTGAGGCAGCCCAGGTCCCTCCCTGCGCCAGGAGGCCACACCCGCCCCCAGACTCCCACGCCCCAGGCCCCCACCCCTCTCACCCAGCCCCCACGCCCCTGGCTTCCTCAGAGTTCTTACCTTTCACTCTCGGCCCCCCACTTCCTGCCCACCCCTCCCAATCTCAGGGCCCACACTACTCCCCCATTTCCCGCTTCCCTCCTTACTCCGGGCACCTCACCTCTGGCCACCACGCACGCCCTCTTTTCTCTCTGCCCCTTGACACCGTTCCTCCACACCCCTAACTCGGAGCCCCCCACACCTAGCTCCCTCGGCTAGGCCCCAAGGACCTCGCACCAGGCCCCCAGGGACCAGGGCCCCTCACCCTCGGGACCCTGGGCCCCTCACCGCGGCCGCGATCCTCCCGCCCCGGGCCCCCGCCCTCCCGGCCTCGTGCGCAGCCCGGCCCTCGGCCCGGTCCCGCGGCCCCGCACTCACGGCTGTAGAGGGCGATGCCCGCCGCGTCCGGGCCGGCGCGCACCTCGAGGCGCAGCGCCTGCTGTTCCGCGTGCCGCTGGATCTCGCCGTTCGCGTCGCCGATGGTGAGGAGGCGGGCGCCGGGGAACACGGACACGGCCCCGCAGGGCCCCGCGACACCCGGGCCGGCTGCCCCCGCGCCGCCCACGCCCGGCCCTGCCGCCGCTGCCGCTGCTGCCATCTTAGATCCGGCTCCAGGCCCCGCCGCCGCCGCCGCCGCCGCCGCGCCCGGGCCCAGGCCGCCGCCGCTGCCGCCGCCGCCGCCGCCGCCGCCGCCGCCGCCGCGCAGGCTGAGGCCGAGGCCGAGGCCGAGCCGGGCAGCGCCGCCTGCCGGCCACGCGCCGCCTCGCCGCCACCGCCACTGCGGCCGGGCCCCGTACCGCAGCGCCCCCTGCCGGCGGCCCTGGGCTCTGAGAGGGCGCACGCTGGGGGGCGGGGCCGGCCCCTCCTCGCCCCGCCCCGCCCCACACAAACGGTCGCGGCTTTGTGAGGTGCCTCCGCCGCCCAGCAACCGCGCGGGTGGGAGCGTACGTCAGGAGTGGGGCTCGGCCGCCCGGACACGCCCCTAGTCCTGGGCCCCGCCCCCAGCGCGACGCGGCTCGAACCGCTGCGCTTTGTAAGGCGGTGAGGCTGCGGAGGTCCAGGAGGGCGGGGCCGGAGCCCGCGTCAGGGGGCGGTACTCGGCCTGTGGACACGCCCCTAGCCCCGCCCCGCGCAAGCGGTCGCACCTTGTGAGGTGGCTCCCCACCCACGGGAGCGGCGGGGGCGGGCCTGACGCCGGGCCGCTCCGACACGCCTCTGAGGCTGGACTCCGCCCCTGGTCCCGCCCGGCTTTGTGAGGCGGCACGCTGGGGGGCGGGGTCCAGCTGCGAGGAGACCCCGCCCCTATGCCAGTCCTGCTCCCTCCCACCCGGTCTTTGTCAGGCTCTCGGTTCTCGAGGAGGGCCGGAGTAAGGGGCGGGACTAGGACGCAGGGACACGCCCCAACCTGTGGCCCCACCCCCAGGCCGCCGGCTGGAAAAGCAGTTTGAGGGACGACTTGGCCTCTGCACACCTCTGCAACCCCTTTCGGAGCAGTCACCCGCTCCTTCTCTCTTCCCCATCATCTCCATCCCTTTTCTCCAGCGCCCTCCTCCTCTATCCTTGGCCCTTTACCGTCTTCTTCCCTACAGAAAATTCTTGGACCCTTCCTTTGGCCCCTTTCCCACCCCACTCACTCCCCCTTCCCCAGTGATGGCTGGCCAGTGAATCCAGCAGATCAGGACCAAGTGCCACTTTCCATATGCACACACACACATACATCTTCCCTCCAAATATTCCCTCCACTGCTTCAGGGCCCCAGTTCTCTCTGGGGGGTTACAAAGGAACTTCCCATTTCCAGTTGCCACTTTTCCCAGGACATTGACTATTTATTCTCCCCAATGTCCCTCTACTCCCACTCCCCATCGTTCCACCTCCTGTACTCACCAATGCAAGGACTTTAGCAGAGACCCCACGTAGCACAGTCCCCCTCCCCGCACCTCCATGGGCCTCCCCAACACCAGGGCCTGCACCCTGACTGCGTGCAGTTGAGTGGTACTCCTTCCACCCAGCAATCAGTGACTGGACCTCTGAAACCCAGGGCTTGAAGGATTACACTCCATACAAGCCTTAGGAACAGCTCAACACATTATTATTAATAACTTAGGCATGCCAGCAGGGCACACAAACTATATAACCCCCCAGGTACCCATGCTCCCAAAACCCAGTCAGGTTGGCCAAGTCAGGTGTGACAGGGGAAGGAGGAAACCAGAGGGGTGTGCGGAGAGCTCAGACTTTGTAATGACGTAGCTGAGGGTCAGAAGGGACCCTCACATCACCTTCCCTGGTGATCTGAGAAGCTGGGAATCCAAAGAGAGGCTTCCTGCTTCCTGTCCAACCTCCAGGACAAGGCTTGCACCCCCATTCCCACTCCTGCTCCTCTGTAAGGACGGTTCCAAGGCCAAGGGTCCTCTTCATCTCTTCTGTTCACTTCCCTGAGAAAGGAGCAGCCAGAAGTTCCCAAAGTAGCTGGAAGGCCCTCCATAGTCCAGCCAGCTCAGGGAGAGGGCTGAACGGAGGGCACACACAGAGAGAGGGGTCCCCCTAGCAGGCCCGGAATGTGATGAATTCCTGAGGCTCAGGTGAAGATGATGTGGAGGTGGGTCTCTTCCGGGGCCCAGAGTTGCCAGGTGTCACAGTAGAGCCTGAGGGAGAATCCAGAGTGGCTGCATCTCCTTCTAAAGACATTTTCTTTGTCCATGAAAGAAAAATAGAGAATCAGGTGATTTGGGGTTTCAGAATCTTGGGTTGCCCCATGTTCTGAGCCTGAGACTCCCCGAGTCCATCAGCTGTCATCTCAGCCCCCGCCCCCACACACAGACACGTGTGCACACCACACAGTTTCAGAGCCCTGATCCTGCCATCTGTCCTGCCTTCCTCTCTGCTGAATAGGGAATCAGACAGCCTGGGTTCAAATCCCAGCTCTACCTCTTCCTAGTGGTGTGATCAACCCCTGTGTGCCTCAGTTCCCTCTTCTGTACAATGAGGGAGAATGCCAGTACCACCCATCCTGGGTTTGCTAGGACTCATAAAGATGAAGATTATATGGCATTATTTCTATACAAAATGTCCAAAATAGGCAAATCCATAGAAGAGACAGAAAGTAGAATGGTGGGTGTCAAGGCCTGCAGTGGAGGTGGAACAGGGAGTTGGTGTTTAATGGGGATGTAGTTTGTTTTGCAAGATGAAGTTCTGGGTATGGGTGGTGGTGACAGTTGCACAATAATGTGAATCTACTTAATGCAACAGAATTGTACACTTAAATATGACCAAAATAGTAAATATCATGTATATTTTACAATGATTTTAAAAAAGAAACTAGAAAAGATCACTAGAATTTACTGTTAAGGAAAAGAAGCACTGTGCATAGCAGTGTGGTTAGCATGCTGTCATTTTGTGTTAAAAAGTGTGAGGATATAGACTTGTTATTTTTGCCTTTGCGTCTATTTGCAAGAATCTCCTAATGGTGGTTACCCATATGTGTATAAAAGGGGGAAACCGGAGGGTGGACAGGGGTTAAGTAATAGAAGAGAACTTTACTATACGTATAATTTTGACATACGGATGTATTTCATATTCAAAATTTTTTAATTAAGAAATATATTTTTTAAGTCACCAGGACTAAGATACTGAGAAATAAGTTATTTTTCTCCTTGCTTTTCTGTTTTCCATTGTTTCATTTTAAATGCCTTAAAAGAGGGGTGGGGAAAGACAGAAATCACCAGGCTGGTGCCTTGAGCGGTTTGGCTTCTCACGGAACGGTTTAGAACTTGCTCTGCCTGCCAGGTTTTTCTTAACAGCTCAGATTTGTTCCCTGAGCTGAGACTTCAGAGAGCTGAACGGGCCGGTGCCAGGCCCCTTGCTTACCACCATGTGTATACCCGTGAAGGGGGCCAGTCTCCATCTGCTCTGGCACATCACCGGGTGAGGTGGGCTGTCTCTTTTTCTCTCCAAGCTTGCGCCTCCCCAGGACTCCCCCATACAGCCCCCTCCCACTCATCCACTCCAAAATCAGTGCCGTGTTTCCCATCCGCTGAATCTACCTGACCTGCATCTGTGCGCTTCTTCCACCTCCGCTGCCAACGCGCTAGACCAAACTACCCACCACATCTCATGTCTGAACTATCACAGTCGCCTGCGCTCCGGTCTCTTAGCCTATCTGTCCACGGCCCCCACAGCCTATCCTCCTCGCAGACGCGAGAGGGCGCCTGTGAGCACGTAGCTCGGGTCACGTCCCTCCTCTGCTCTGAACCTGCCCTGGCTCCCACCTCACTTGGAGTAAAAGTCAGACTTCTTCGCGGGCCCCCCCTCGACTCCTCACTCCGCTGCACCCAGCTCTACTGGGCTGTGCCAAGAACGTGTCCTGAGAATGGATCCATCCTCCGCACCACCTCCTGCTTTTCGTTTATCTCTCAGAAGTCCTGGGTCTCCCATCTACGTCAGAAGTGAGCTCCCTGGTCACTCCTACCCCACGTGGCATCGTCTGCCTCCCCCTATAGGATTAAGAAACTCTGAGGGATTGAGGGCCTCGTCTTGTTCTTGTTCAGATGCCCAGGAAGGCTAGGTTGAACTCGTCCAATCCTCACCTTAGCCCTGCTCCCCATCGTGGTGGAGACGCACCCGGCCCCAGGCTCCCTGATGACAGTACCAAAGCATCCACTTCTACAAGTGACACCCTGAGGCCACCTGAAGTGGGAGCACCTGCACCCCAGACCTGAGCCCCTCTGCGTGGAGAGGAGCTAGCTGGACTTTCCCTTCATCCATGGTGTCCATGGGTCAGATATCTTTAATTTAGTTAAAAAAAATTAGTAGGTGGAGTTTCTAGTTCAGAAGGAGTGCACGCTTAGCATGCACAAGGTCCTGGGTTCAACCACCAGTACCTCTGCTAAAACAAACAGACAGACAAACAAACCTAGTTACCTCCCCCACAGATAAATAAATTTAAGAATGAAGAATAATAATTTGTACCCCAAGGCCACCACAAGATGCAGCTGTGCAGAGGACTCCCACTGAACTGGATTCAAATCCCAGTCAGGACACTGTGTGATCTGGGGGAGCAACACCCCTTGCTAAGAGGGGGGTGTGTGGTGAGACCCTTACCCCTGAAAGGGAAACCCATGTCTGGGACATCTAAAACTGAACACAAAGACAAGCTTTTCTTTATACCAAGAGGGGACCACAGTGTGCATTGGGTTGTCACAAGGCTCTATGACCCCAAAGAAGCCACCAGGTCGCCCTGAGTCCCCTGTCACCATTCTGAGTGCAAGGGCAGCGCAGACCCCCAGGGGCCTGCCCACTACCCCACTAGGGCCTGGATAACGCGGCCACTGCCAGTCCCCTGGAATTTTCCAGAGCCAACTCTCAGCTCACAAACAATTCCTGCTTGGTGATTTTCCCAGGTCCCTGAAGCTCAGGAATGGTAGGTCGGCTCAGCCCGGTGGTAGCCCCCCACATTCCCATGGTCAGGACAGTCAGCATAAAACCGGGACCGAGAAACGGTACAACTTACCGAGATGGTAAACAAGGTGTTATCGAAGGACATGTCTGGAACAGAAACAGAGAAAGCCAGGCCAGGGGCCAGTTCAGATTTCCTGCTCACTGCCCTCCCCACACACCCACAGGACCCAAGTCCACCCTGAGGAAGGGCGTGCGGTCCATCACCCAACATCCTCTTTGGCCCCTTCCAGCCCATTCTGCAGGGTGAACCATGCACAACTACAGACTGAACCTCTTCTGATCAGAACTCTCCTTCCAGGGCCTCTGGCTGCCCTCTGGAAAACGGGTGACTCGTCTCAACTCTCGTTTTCCGGAACACCCCTCAACTCCTCTGCCACCCTGGGCTCTCCCCCTAATCTCCCACTCGTCACCCAGCTACTCCCTGCTGCCCTGTCAGCCTCTGATCAAACATCACTTCCCCCGGGGGACCACCCTCCTAGCCCAGACAGGGTCCAACCCCTGTGGGGTATGAGCTTGTGGACAGAAACCACCTCTGTCTTGGTTATTGTTGGAGCCCGCAGATCTCAGCACATAGTAGGTGCTCAAGAAATGTGTGGGGCAGTGAAAGAAGTACAGAGAATGGAGTTTTTTCTGCGGGGGGGATTTCACAGGGTGGTGGCCTCTCACCCCCTGGTGGCAGCCGGCAGAACTTCAGCTTCTGCACCACAAGATGGTGCCAGGCACCCAGGTGCCCCGGGGCGTGGACAAGACAGATGCAGTTCGCCCCACCATGGAGCTGATGGTCCAGTGGTGGAGACGAGCATTACACATATAAGCATGCAATGAGTACTTAATTGTGTTTCTACGGAAGAAACTGTGGTGCTGGGGGAATGGAATTAGAAAGAGCAGACCCTGCCTAGGGAGTCAGGGAAGGCTTTCTGGAGGAGGTGACCTTTAGACTGAGACCGCAGGGAAGAAGAGTGTTCTAGGCAGAGGGCAGAGTGAGTGAAAGGCCTGAGGATGGGGCGAGGAGAAGTGAGAGGTGAAAGCTGGTCAGTAACCAGGAGAGGAGGGGAAGAGGGAAGAGGGCAAGGGTGTGTTCTCTACTCTAAGGGAAGTGAGCAGCTGAAGAAGAGATTCAATAGCGAGCAATGAGACCTGATGGTGTTTTGAGGCAATGACCCCCTGGCAGGGGACGGTAACGGGGAGGCACACACCTGTGGTGGCGAAGTTAATCTGGGTCCAGCAGGATTCTCGCTCTCTGCAGAGGCATTTGGGAGAAGGTGATGACTTGTCTCAGGCAGGAGTTTTGTTCTGGGAAGCCCTAGGCCCAAACTTGGCCCTTCCTCCCCACCGACCCCTGCATCCTCTTGGAATCCCCTCAGATGGAAATTCTCTTACAGGAGCCCCACCACTAGGTGAAGTCAGGATTTGATCCCCAGGGTTGCTGGTTCTCAGCCACCAGGCAGCGCACTGTCCACCCCTCTCTCAGAGCGGAGAAACCGAGGCCGGGGCCAGTTGATGGATGCCCAGGAACCAGGGCCACTGCCTACAGGCTACACTGCACAACCCCAGGGGCACCACTCACCTCCCCCTGGTCCCCCACCACCTGTGGATTTCTAGCCAGATTACCCAACACTTTTTGACAGCTGGCAGTAAAGAGATGTAAGGAAGTCTCAGCCTCATCTGTAAAATGGGACTATTCACAGCGCCTGCTTCCAGATCTGCTGATAGGATCCTGTGAGCTCTGGGTCCAGAGTCTCCGAGCACAGTGCCCGGCACACTGCGGGCGCTGCATAAATGGCACCCTGTTGCTATTAAGAATCACTCCCACCAAAGGACGCTGTTCGGGGGAGGTTTCCATTCCCCTCCAGGGGAAGTACCTGTCTGTCCCCTCCTATCCCCAGAACCCCATCAGCTCTATCTTTAACATCCATCAGGAACTCCTGCCTTGGGACTGAGTTTTCTTTCCCCCAAACCGCCCTCTGAGGGTCTCCAGGGATGGTCTCACCGTTTCTTCTGCAATTGTTTTACTTTAACTGGGAACAAAAAATAAAAAAAAATAAAAAGCATTTGTTAGATTTTGGTCCTCGTTGCAAAAAGCCAAGAAACCAAAAAGTCCCCGGTACACATTCAGCCCAGCCTTGCCTTCTCCCCTGGCAAATTTCCCACTCAACAGGAGAGCTGCTGAAGACATTTTTTTTCCCAATTGCATGAGTAATGTGTGTTGGTAAAAACTTCAAACAAGGTACAAGCATGTTAAAAAATTTTTTTTTAAATACTGATTTCAGTAAGTGCCAGGGGCTGAGGGGAGGGAGAATGGGGAATCAGTGTTTAATGGGGACAGAGTTACAGCTTGGGAAGATGAAAACAGATGGTTGCACAAAGTAAATGTCCTTAATGGCACTGAACTGGACCCTTAAAAAGGATTAAAATGGTAAATTTTATATCATGTATATTTTGCCACAATAAAAATATTTATATTATATATTATAATATATATTTGTTATTACATATATAAGTATATATTTCATAATTATACATTATATATAATATTATGTATTATATAATATATTTATTTATGTTATAATATAAATATACATATACATGTACATATACATACTATATTTAAATTTGCCCTGCCACCACCATCATAGAAATTATGGAGGGTTCTTCAGTGCTAAGTTTTTGGATTAAGAACTCCCAACTGTGTGCCCGCATGCTCCTAAAAATGGTTGTGGGTGGGAGAGCATTTCCACATCCCGGAGGGCTATGCCTGCTGGTACCTTTCCTGACGACCACGGCAACAACCACCAGCCCAGCGAGGAGGAGGAAGGCTCCAGCCAGGCTCAGCGAGAGTGCCAGGATCCAGGTGGGCACTAGAGGAAGATGAGAAAAAGAGAGTGGGCAGCTCATGGAGTTGTGGGGACCCAGGGAGAAGGTGGGACATCCATCATTCCTCCAGGCTACCTTTGGAGAGCCAGCCCTCCCCCTCTACCCCCTGACCATTTTGCTTTGGTGTAGCTAGACCCTGGGGATGCAGCAAACCTGTGTCTGGCCAATTAGCATATTCTCTCCCCCTGGCCATCGTGATTGGCTCAGGGAAAGGCAGGTTGCCCCAGCTGAGCCAATGAAGCTAATTCTGGGCCTTCGGCTAGACCACTGGGAAGAGAAGTCTACTCCTCAGGCCAGTATTACAAATCTGGTAGGATATATACCTGGAGCTCCAAGGTACAATTTTGACACTATGAGAGGGAGGGCCTGCCTGAGAATAAGACAGAGAAGAAAGCAGAGCTGAGAAGTAGCACGTGATTCCTGACATCTTTGAGCACCTGGATCCAGCCATGCCTGAAGTGGGTGCTGTGAACCGACTTCAGTTCAGTGAACCAATGAATCCCCTTTTGTGGCTGAGGCCAGCCTGAGTCAAGTTTTCAGTTACTTGCAACCTGAAGAGTCCTACTAGCTTCAGCCTGGGGAACAGGGGGTCAGACAACACCCAGCCGCAGCCACAGGGTGGGCCCTGGCACCCACACAGAGGTCAGCCGCAGAAGCATGAATCTTCAGTTCCAGAGTTTGCATCTCTGCAAAAGATTCAGCTGCCCCTCCCTAGAGAAAGGGGGGATCTTTCAGGGGAACTGGGAGGAGACACTGTGACCTGAGCAGAGGTCAGGACTAGCCAGGAGGGGAGGACAAGCTCACACTGGGTGTTCTCTGTGTTAGCCCTTGTTCATTCATTCATCTGGGGCAGGAGGGATGTCGTCACCTCCCCACTCTGAGACCACAGGACCAAGGTGAGAGAAGGGGGCCCTTGATTGTGGAACCTGAGGCTGGGGATGACACAGAAACTGTTCTGTCATCACCACCTGTGGGCCTCCGCAGGCAACAAGGTTGTCTTTGCAGCAGGAAAGTTCTGACTGATGGTGACACAAAGGCTCCTACCTCCCTCCTGCTCCTGGATCCAGAGCTCAGGCCCAGCCCCTCTCCTGGAAAGACCAGAGGAAGTCATGGGCCCTTCCAGGGCTTCTGTATCACTCAGACGAAAAGCCAGGGTCCTTGCTGCAGCCACAAGGTCCCGCACAATCCTCCTCACCACCTCCCTGCCCTTGTCTTCCCACCTCTCCTCCTTGCTCACTATGCTTCAGCTGTGTGGTGTGCTTCCTTGTCCCTCAAACACACCAGGCATACTCCAGCCTCAGGGCCTTTGCACAGCCAGCGCCTGGAACACTCCTACTCCAGGACCTTCCATTCTCATCCTTCAGGTCTTTGCTCAAACGTCGCCTCCTCAGAAAGGACTTCTCTGGCCACTCTCCTCTCTATTTAAAAACGACACCCTTCTCAGGCTGTATTTCATCTCTGCCACTTTCCTTGTCCTCAGCTGGCAGACTGAATAATTACCAAACTCCTTATTTATTGTCTGCCCCTATTCCCTTGGAATGTCAACTCTGAAACGGGAGGGACTTTGTTTCATTCACTGCTGAGCCTGTGGGGCCCAGGAGGGTGCCTGGTGCCTAGCAGGGGCTCAGAGATGTTCGGTGGCCAGGAAGGGAGGGTGCAGCAAGTCCTGGAGGTTTAATGCGGGACTTCAGAGTCCAGGGGAATCCCAGCCCTGCCACCTGCGACTAGGTGAGCCGGGCAAGTCTCATCATCGTTTGTGCCTCAGTTTCCTTATCTGGAAAATGGGGAGAATCACTGTACCCATTGCATGGGGTGACTGTGTGGATTAAACAAGGAAAGTGAGTAAGTCTTGGCAAGTTGGGAGCCTGGCTTGTTCTGTGCTGACTTCCAGGTGGAGAGAATAGCACCTACGAAGACTCAGCGGTGAGAAGATTGAGACTTACCTGGGAAAGAGACGTGCACAGGCTCGCTGAGGTTCGACAGCTGGGGCTGCCTGTGCTCGCCGAGCACACCATACTGGCAGCGGAATGGTCCCCTTGGAGCCTCCCTGCTGCCGCCACTCAGGTTGAAGGTGACCCCGAGCTGGTCTGAGGGGGCCTGCAGGAGCTGCACCACCTGCTCCCCTTGGTACAGTGTGAAATTTGCCCCCCGGAAGTCCCCAGGGGCCATGCACGATATGTGGATGGGGTCCTCTTGGCTACTGGGGTGGGGAGGCACCAGGAGGATGGACGGCGCTGGGATCGCCAAAGAGCCTGCAAAGCAAAATGAGGGAGGCTGGTGAGTGGGTGGTTAGAGCAGAAGCCACCCTGGCTGTGTAGCCTTGGGCAAGTGGCTCACCCTATCTGGGCCCTGGTTTTTATGTACAACAGGAGGCTAGTTGTCCCTACCCTACCGTGATGTGGAGGGGATCAAGTGTGAGGCCTCTGTGAGAGGTGAGATCGCTGCCTCTGAGTCATTTTATTATAATAGCCATGGGTATTACACAGTGACACATATACTCGTATTACTATGATCGAGAGCACTGACTACGTGTCAGGCCCTGTTTAGGTGTGGGGAACACAGCTGTGGATGAGATAGACAGACAAGACATGCCTGCTCCAGGGGAGCTGATGTTCTCAAGAGGAAACAAGGGTGCTGGGAAGGCTGGGTTAGCCGGGGTGGCCACACAGGGCTTCCCTGGAGAGACAGCACAGGAAGAGATGGGGTTGAGCATTCCAGGCAGAGGGACCATCTGGACAAAGGCTGGAGGTTGGAAGGGGTGTAGGGTGTTCAAAGAGGCTTAGAAGGGGGTGAATGAGGGGGAGGGGAGGGCAGAGGGGTTCTGTCTTGTTTCCCAGGCTGTGGTGAGGAATAGGATTCGGGGGTACGGCTTCCTGCAGGAGGAACCAGTGTCTCCCCAGCTGGTGAGGTCTACACCAGCCTTCCTTTGCCCAGCTTCCCCCGACCCCCCAGCAGATCCTCCTGCTGCCCCAGCCCTGGAGATAGAAGTCTGCAGAAGCCAAGCGGGGCTGAGTCATGGGGCGTGGGTACCGCTGTCTCGGGTCGGGTGGCCTATCTGATACCCTGAATGTGTGGGTAATGAGGCCGGACAAGAGAAACCCGTGCTCCGGGGGCATTTCCAAGGCTCTGGGGCAAATCTGTCGGGGCTCAGCCTCTCCAGCACCTGGTTTCTGTCCCCTACCCCCTGCCCCCCAGCACAGGCAAGGTGGGCAGGGGTTGGGGGGACAGGGTAGGGGTAGTGCAGGGGCATCAGGCTCACCAGCTGCAAAGAGCAAGACGGTCCAGGGCATCTCTCCTCCCGCGTTTGGCCGGGAAATCAGGCTGAGGCCAGCGCGGCCTGCGGCTCGCTGCCAGCTCCTCCTGGGAGGCCAGAGCAAGGAAAGGAGAACCAGGGCTGATTTGAGCCTACTGTTTCCTCACTGGCAGGAAGTTGCACACACACACCCGAGCACTGAAAGGGACTCTTTCCCCTCCCAACCCCTTCCACAGACACACATCAGACCCTGGCACCTCGCAGCCCCTTTAGGGGCCGAGGCTCTGCAGTTGGGAGGGGAAAATGGACTAGGCTGGTCGGGTGTGTGTTTATGTTCGTTCTTCCCCTGAGAGAACTCCTGGGAAGTACGAGGATTGCGGGTTGTTTGGGAAACCCAGGTCCAAGACACCAAATGTGGCCCAACCACTGCTGAAAGTTGAAACGTGGGCTGGAAGTTGGTAGGGCAGGATGGTTAGGGCTTGGTCTCTGACCTCAGGCAAGATCCGGTCCTTCTTTGAAGCCTCAGCTTGCTGCTCTGCAGAATGGTGCTAAGACTAGTGGACGTTAGCTTCAGAGATCTTGTGGCACCAAGTGCAATGCCTAGTGAAGCCACAGGAAAGAAAAGCCTCAGGAACTTCATCAGCCGGATGAAAAGAAACACTAGCTCCAGAACTGAGGAAATGACACAGTTTACGGCATAAATTGCCTCCTCTGCATAGCCCAGAAACTTCCAAAGGTCTGTCTTACCAGATTTGCTTTGGTCTCTAAACATTTCTGTTTCAAGTCCAGCAGGTCCACCTGGAGGTTTACACCCAGGAAGGATGTAAGCAAGTCTGGGTACACAAAGCTCATTTCAACCTCAGGGCGTTTGCACATGCCACTCCCGCCCCTGTCTGGAACACAATTCTATCAACCTGGTAAAATCCCACTTCTCCTTCAGGTCTCTGTTTAAATATCATTTTTGGGAAATCTTTCCAGATAATCTGGACTTAGAAAAATCCCCTTAACTATAACCCATTGATGGAGGAAATTAAAGAAGACTTTAAAAAATGGAAAGATATTCCATGCTCTTGGATTGGAAGAATCAATATTGTTAAAATGGTCACACTGCCCAAGGCAATCTACAGATTTAATGCAATCCCTATCCAATTACCCAGGACATATTTCACAGAACTAGAACAAATCATAATAAAATTTATATGGAACCATCAAAGACCTAGAATTGCTAAAGCATTACTGAAGAGAAAGAAAGAGGCTGGAGGAATAACTCTCCCAGACTTCAGACAATACTATAGAGCTACAGTCATCAAGACAGCATGGTATTGGTACCAAAACAGACATATAGACCAATGGAACAGAATAGAGAGCCCAGAAATGAACCCACAAACTTTTGGTCAACTCATCTTCGACAAAGGAGGCAAGAATATACAATGGAATAAAGACAGTCTCTTCAGCAAATGGTGTTGGGAAAACTGGACAGCAGCATGTAAAACAATGAAGCTAGAACACACCCTTACACCATATACAAAAATCAACTCAAAATGGATTAAAGACTTAAACATAAGACAAGATACAATAAACCTCCTAGAGGAAAACATAGGCAAAACATTATCTGACATACATTTCAAAAATTTTCTCCTAGAAGAAATAAAAGCAAGAATAAACAAATGGGACCTAATGAAACTTACAAGCTTCTGCACAGCAAAGGAAACCAGAAATAAAACAAGAAGAAAACCTACGGAATGGGAGAAAATTTTTGCAAGTGAAACCGACAAAGGCTTGATCTCCAAAATATATAAGCAGCTCATACGACTCAATAAGAAAAAAATAAACAACCCAATCCAAAAATGGGCAGAAGACCTAAACAAGCAACTCTCCAAGGAAGACATACAAATGATCAAAAAGCACATGAAAAAATGCTCAATATCACTAATTATCAGAGAAATGCAAATCAAAACTACAATGAGGTATCACCTCACACCAGTCAGAATGGCCGTCATTCAAAAATCCAAAAATGACAAATGCTGGAGAGGCTGTGGAGAAAGGGGAACCCTCCTACACTGCTGGTGGGAATGCAGTTTGGTGCAGCCACTATGGAAAACAGTGTGGAGATTCCTCAAAAGACTAGGAACAGACTTACCATATGACCCAGGAATCCCACTCCTGGGCTTGTACCCAGAAGGAAATCTACTTCAGGATGACACCTGCACACCAATGTTCATAGCAGCACTATTTACAATAGCCAAAACATGAAAACAACCTAAATGTCCATCAACAGGTGACTGGATAAAGAAGATGTGGTATATTTATACAATGGAATACTACTCAGCCATAAAAACCGACAACATAATGCCATTTGCAGCAACATGGATGATCCTAGAGAATGTCATTCTAAGTGAAGTAAGCCAGAAAGAGAAAGAAAAATACCATATGAGATCGCTCATGTGTGGAATCTAAAAAACAAAAACAAACAAAAACAAAGCATAAATACAGGACAGAAATAGACTCATGGACAGAGAATACAGACTTGTGGTTACCGGGGGGGGGGGGTAGAGGGTGGGAAGGGATAGACTGGGATTTCAAAATTGTAGAATAGATAAACAAGATTACACTGTATAGCACGGGGAAATATACACAAAATGTTATGATAAATCACAGAGAAAAAAATGTGACAATGAGTGTGTATATGTCCATGAATGACTGAAAAATTGTGCTGAACACTGGAATTTGACACAACACTGTAAAATGATTATGAATCAATAAAAAAAAACGAAAAATCCCCTTGCTGAATCCTCCTATAGTGCATTCTAATTTTCTTTGATTGCAGCCAGCATGCTTGTATTTTCAAGGAATTTGTCCATTTCATCTAAGTGATCAAACTTATTAGTATAAAATTGTTTATATTCCCTTGTTATCCTTTCTTCCCCTAAATTCTTTAATTTATTCAATGAAAATATAGTCTACTGGGGGACCACTAAGGTAGAGAACTTATTATCCTTTTAGTGTCTGTAGGGTCTGTAGCAATGCTTCCTTTTTTGTTCCTGATAATGATAATTTGTGTTTATTCTTTTTTTCCTGATTAGTTTTGCTAGGGGCCAATCAATTTTATTAATCTTCTTTAAGTACCAACCTATGGCTTTGTTCTTTTTCTCTCTTTTCTGTTTTCTATTTCATTGATTTGTGGTCTTATCTTTATTTTATTCTTTCTTCCAGTTACCATGTGTTTCATTGGCTCTTCTTATCCTCGCTTCTTAAGATGGAAGCTTAGGTCATCAATTTTAAACTTTTATCTTCTAATAAGCACTGAAAGCTATACATTTCCATCTAACCACTGCTTTAACTGCATCCCACACATTTTGATATATTGAGATTTATTATCATTAAATTAGAAATATTCTGTTTCCCTTGTGGATTTTTCCTATGACCCATTGGTTATTTAGAAGTGTCACTTAATTTCCAAACATTTGGATTTGGATAGCTTATTGTTAGTGATTTTTAATTTAATTCCTTTGTGCTCAGAGAATATACTCCATGTAATTTTAATTTCTTGAAATTTAGTGATACTTTTTTTTAAAATGCACCTAAAATGAAAGTGCACTCTGTAGTTGCTTGGTATAATATTCTGTAAATATCAACTAGATTAGGTCAGGGTGGTTTGCAGAACATGCTTGAATTTACTGAATTCACCCAGAGTGCAGGGAGGGGTCTGCAATGTCTCCTGCAGTTTCCCAGTGCCTACCAGAGTGCTTGGCACACAGTGAACCATATATATTTCTTGAATGTCTGACCTGAAAGCCAAAGAACATTCATTCAGTCTATTTTTGTGGCTCTCATACACTCAGTCTATTCCTGGGTGTGTATGAGACAGAGTTAGGAGAGATTCCTGGTTTGTTTTATGCCATCAACTGATTCATGAGTGTCACCAAGGGCTCAGGATTGTGTTGGGTGCAGGGGATGCTGTGGTGAAGGAAACATCTCCTGTACTTGGGAGATCAGAGTTCAGTGAAACAGTCAGACAAGCAGACGATGAGAGTCTGGTTGGTGAAGTGCTGTGATGGAGGCTGTCACCGAGGGGAGTTCTTCACTTAGTTTCAGTGAGTTCAGGGAAGGCTTCTGGGAGGAGGTGATATCTGACTCTAAAAGCCTGAGAAGGAGACGGAGGAAGGACGTTCTAGGTAAAGGGAATAGTATGAGGGAAGGGCCTTGGATGTATGTAAGGACTTCATCCTGGGAGTGTCTAATATGGTGCAGGAATCTATAAACTTGGAATTTTGAATTCAGAAAAATAGCCACATATACCTGTCCTGGTCGGCTATCACACAGATGATGCCTTGAAGATACAGGACTGAGGAGTCATGGGAAGGGTAAAGGGGAAGCAGTGAGGGATGGTGACTCTCTGGGCTCAGGGGACTGTTAGCAGCCAGGCCTGAAGTTGCTGGGGTGGAGGAAGCAGTCCTGGAACTTGGAGAGAGCTGGAGTGGCAGGCTTGGGTAGAGAGAGGCAGACCAAGAGGGCAGGAGCCAGGGAATATATACCTAGACTTCCCTCTCCTCCAGCCCTCAGATTTCCTACCAGGGCTGAACCCAACTTGAAATGAGAGGAAATGCAGCCAAGTTGACCTGGCGTGTAGCTATCAGCCTCCCACCCCACCTTGGCCATGGAGCAGTACAGGGAATGGTGGAGAATAGCTCTGGTGGGACCAACACTGCCAAGTACACACCGAATCCTTTGGTTATAATTTCAAGGAATCCCTGACCTCCAGAAGCCGCTCTGCCAACTCCCCATGGTCATAAGAACCCCGGGCTAATATTTTAGGCCAATATGACAAAGGGCAGAGGGACCCTGAACGATGTGGCCTGTGCTGACTGCTCCCATCTCTTCTCTGGCCACTCCCCTCACACACCCCATCCTCAACTCCCTTTTGCCCCTTGAACTCTGAGTGCCATTGACCTCAGAGCACTGTTCTTTCTACTTACTGCTTCTCTCTTCTACTTCAAATCTGAGCATCAATGCCCCCTCCGTGGAGAAGCTTTCCCTGACTCCACCCAGGTGAAACAAGCCACTCCAGCTACCCACCTAGTACTTACTTCTGGCACCTGTGACTACCTGAAATCATTTAGTGGAGCAGAACTAGGATGACAGCTCTGCCAGGACATTGATGGTGTCTGTTTCATTCACAGGGTCACTAAGTACATTTTGTTGAATACTTGGGGAGGGAGAAGAGGGTTTTGTTTAATTGAGGGAAACAAGAATTGCCCATTCACCCCAGACAACAGTGAAAATGATGGAGTCAGTAGCTCGACGGGCCTGTACCTCCACAGAAACATCACCAAATCGAGCAAAAATAGTAAGAATTGTAACAAGGAACTTCTGCATAGCACAGGGAACTATATTCAACTTCTTGTAATAATGTACAATGGAAAAGAATCTGAAAACTGTATATATGTAGTATATGCATAACTGAATCACTTTGATGTACACGGGAAACTAACATTGTAAATCAACTACACTTTGATAAAAAAACCAGTTTTAAAAATGCTGAGAATCAGCTCTAACCCAACTCTGGGAAACAGCTAAAGGTTTACACCAATTAAAGGAAGGCTGAATCAAGAAAAGGCACCTTGAATGGGGCAGCAAAGCTTTGCGGCGTTTCCTCTGCTCTTTCCTCATCTCCTTCCCCAGCACAGTGGAGGCCTTGAAGACAGCAGCCTGTGTCCCCAGGATGGGGCCCTGGTCCCCCAGTTCCTGAGAGCAGCCCCCATTCTCACAGTTTTGTGTGTGTTCTCATATGTCTGGGGGTTACATGCAGGATTAATTTCAGGTACTTGTCTGTTAAACCGAGAATACATTCCTGGAAAACACTGTCAGGCAAAGGAAGAACCCACCACTCTCTGGGGCACAAAATTACAATTGAAAACAACAGAGATGCCAAAAGCTGGGACAAAAAGCTGGGATGAGCGTTTCTTTGGGTAACTAAGGCATTCAAATCACCCATATATTTCTTATAGTAACCTACAATGAAAAAGAGTATGTATGGCTGAACTATTATGCTGTACACCAGAAATTAACACAACATTATAAGCTGACTATATTTAAATTAAAAAAAAAGAAAAAAAGTTAAAAAAAGAAACCCGAATATACTGAGGAATTTAGAAAGCAGTGTGCATGCTCAAGGCAGGACAAATGCTCAGAAAAGACCTGAGAAGACCCTAATGTTTCATCTCTGGCTGATTTCTAAGCTTGGTGTAATCAAGAAGAGAGGGCTAAGGCAGAGTTGTAAACACCCAGGTGAAATACTGAAGGTGTGCCCCACCATAGATCAGCAAAGAGTGGGAGAGGTTTTTTATCATTACTTTTTCTTTTCTCCTTTTTCTTTCTATAATATATAAATAATTCTTATAGCTAAACAACAATAAAAACATGCCAATTTAAAAATGGGCAAAAGCCTGAAAGACATTTCTCCAAAGAAGATATATAAATGGCCAATAAGCACATGAAAAGATGCTCAAGATCCTTAGGAAAATGCAAGTCAGTATCACTATGAGATACAATCTAACACCCATTAGGATGGCTATACCAAAAATAAAATGGAAAATAACAAGTGTTGATGGGAATCTGGAGAAATTGGAACCCTCATACATGGTTGGTGGGAATGTAAAATGGTGCAGCCACTGAGGGGAAGTTTGGCAGTTCCTCAAGAAGTTAAGCATAGAATTACCATATGACCCAGCAATTTCACTCTTAGGTATACATCCCAAAGAACTGAAGGCAGATACTCAAACAAATACACATACATATGTATTCCTAGTAGCACTATTCACAATAGCCAAAGGTGGAAATTACCCAAGTGTCCATCAACAGATGAATGGATAAACTGTGGTATATCCATACAATGAAATACTACTCAGCCATAAAAAGGAATACTGATAGATGCTATGATGATGAACCTTAAAAACATTATGCTAAGTGAAAGAAGCCAGACACAAATGGTCACACATCCCATTTATATGAAATATCCAGAATTGATAATTCCACAGAGTCAGAGTTGTGGTTGCTAGAAGCTGGGGTGATGGGGGAATGAGGACTATCTGTTTAATGGGTACAAGGTTTCCTTTGGGGTTGATGAAAATGTTTTGGAAGTGGGCAGGAATAGTGGTTGCATAGCATTGTGACTATATTAAATGCCAGTGGGTTGTTCACTTAAAATGGTTAATTTTATGTTATGTGATTTTCACCTCATTTTTAAAAATCCACTTAAAAAAGTTATCACCCATTCTCCACAACAACTTCAAAATGTCCAAGTAGTGAGTCTGAATGATAGAAAAAGTTGGAATAAAAGGAATACCAAATGTGACCATACATAATCCTTGACATTACAGAGTGGTTTTACTTCCCTAAGCTCAACAAATGCAAGTAACAGCTGACAGCCACCGAAGAGTAACTGTCACCACCTGCCAACCTCTCTGTCTTCTCTTGACTCAAAATTTCCATCTGAACTTTTTTTTTTTAATCACCAGAGTACATTTCTCCAATGACGTCTTTGCTTATCTGCTTTCCAGCAGGAGGTCGCCTCCAAGTCCTCCTAAGTCAGATTGAGAGGTTAACTGGCGGCAAGACCAGTGGAGGGCGATAAACCTGGAATACAATAGATGATATACACTGAGGGCCTATGATGTGCCAAGCACTAAACAAGCATCATCTCACTTAATCTTCACAACAGCCCAAAGAAGTAGGAGTCAGCAGAGAAAAGCCGAGAAGAGTGTGGGCTTGGGAACCGGGTTGCCTAGTTCAAATCAGGCCCATGCTTTACTTGAGGCAATCATTCCTCTGGGCCTCAATTTCCTCATCCGTAAAATGGGGATGATGCTAGTCCTACTTCATTGGGCTGTCGGTTCTTCTTACCCTGGGCCACTTCATTGTTTACCTGCTGGACCCCAAGCTTGAGACCCTTGGGGTGCAGGGTGAGGCCGCATCCCTCTACTGACTATGCAAGAAATGCAGAGCACTCATCAGCCATGCCTCACCTAATTCTCATCACTCCCAATTTACAGGCGAGGAAACTGACAATGTGATGGTTCTAAGGTTCGAAGGTAATGATAAGTCAGACATGGGACTTGGGGCCAAACTCACACCAGAAACAAGACGAAACCCTCGTTAATATAAGAAGTTTTCCACCTCGCCTGTTTTTTTTTAATGTGCCAGCCCTACGGGTCGCGTGCAGGCCATGCCCAGCCTCTATTTTCTACCCGCTATACCAAGACTGGATATCCCAAAGGTCGTCGCGCGCGGGGAACTCTGGGAAAACCGCAGGAAGGACCCGGCCGCCTCCACCACAGTTGTCTTAACTTTAGCCTGAGAAGAATGTAGACTATGGTATTTATTTATGTAATTTTCACCCGCCAGATTTTGGGATTAGAAGTGGAGGCTTTTCGAAGAAAAAGTCTGTATACGGCCGAGTGTTTTTAGGCACATCAGGCATTCATTCGGGCAGCTAGGCTCTCAGGGGGTCCTTCACGCCTGGCTCCGCGGGCTTCGGACTAAGGAAAGAAGCGGCTGCCAATGAGCTCCGCCGAGTAGCAGAGGGGGCAGGGCTAGCCCTTAAAGGAACCACGACCTGTCAGTAGACCAGAGGGTGACCCGGATGATGGCGGCCAGCGCGGCCCTAGCCTTGGCCTTGTGGCTACTACTGCCGCCAGTGAGGGTAGGAGGGGCAGGGCCCCCGCCGATCCAGGACGGCGAGTTCACGTTCCTGCTGCCTGCGGGGCGGAAGCAGTGTTTCTATCAGTCTGCGCCGGCCAATGCAAGCCTTGAGGCTGAGTACCAGGTAGAGGGTCCCGGGCCGAGGATAGAGCCGAGCCAGGGAAAGAGGGCGTGGCCAAATACGGCAAGCTTTGCATGTATTAAAGAGGGAAGGGGGAGGAGCCCGTGCGTAGGAGCGCGGGGGCGGAGCCAGGGAGAGCGAGACAGAGGGGGCGGGGATGACGCGTGGGAGCGGAAGGGGTGGGAGTAATGGCAGAAGGCGGAGCTAGAATGAGAGCCGGAGACGGGGGGCCATCGGGAGAAAAGAGGGAGTCCTTCAGAAGGCAGGAGTCTCGCGAGTGGGCATGGCCAAAAAGGTTGGGTTCATTGAAGGTGTTGGGGGTGCTTGATCAGCATGCTGCGCCATAAAAGGCGTGGCCAAACTGAGGATTTCTCGGGGGTTGGGCTAAGGGAAAGAGGCGGGGCTCAGTTATCTCCTTTGGGTGTGGCCAAACCGGGGCGTGGTCAGGTAAACGCAGATCAAGGACTTTCGTCGCGCGGGGTGTGGGGGGGTGCGTGACCAGATAAAAGAGCTGATCGCTGGGGCGTGGTATCAATAGGGGCGGAGCCAGGACGAGCGCAGCCAGAGGGGACCGGAGAGGGTAGGACTCACTTGCAGGTGTAGGTGTCAGAGTTCAGGTAGACCCCTGGTGGTGGTCTGTATGGGTCTGTGCTGGTTGGTCCAGCCCTGGCCTTCTCTAGCAGGTGTCTTTGGCCTACCCCTAGCCCTCCACCCGCTCTTACCTGCCCCCCAGGTGATCGGAGGTGCTGGGTTGGACGTGGATTTCACGCTGGAGAGCCCTCAGGGAGTGCTGCTGGTCAGCGAGTCCCGCAAGGCAGACGGGGTGCACACGTGAGTTAAGTCCTTCAGGCTGCCCGGGTTCAGTTACAACCCTGCCCCTCCTCAGTGGCCTCGGGTTACTACTCTGCCTGCCTGGCAAAGTCCGGCTGGCTGGCCACTGAGGGTCATGTCTGTGTGTCTATCTGCCCAGGGTGGAGCCCACGGAGGCCGGGGACTACAAGCTGTGCTTTGACAATTCCTTTAGCACAATCTCGGAGAAGCTGGTGTTCTTCGAACTCATCTTTGACAGCCTGCAGGATGACGAGGAGTTGGAGGGCTGGGCAGAGGCTGTGGAGCCCGAGGAGATGCTGGATGTCAAGATGGAAGACATCAAGGTGCGCCCAGGTTGAGCTCTCTGGCATTGGGCCCTGCCCTCTCGCCTTGGCTGGAGTCTCCCTAGGCCTGACCCAGACTTTGTTACATATTGGTGCCTCCAACTTAGTAACAGAACATTTCTAGGTTTACAAACCTGGTTTTAAGGGCTTAAATAACTCATTAAATATCCATAACCGTCTTGTACATAGGTAGTGTGCTCTAATTATACCCTATTTTACAGTTGGAGAAACTGAGGTCCAGAGAGGTTAATTAACTTGCTCCTGGTGACACAGCCAGTGAGTGGCAGAGGGAGGATTTAGAGTCAGGCAGCCTGGCCACCGAGTCTGTGCTCTGGGCTCTCCCTTCCACTCCCCTGCAACATGAACTGTCACCCCATTCTATAGGACAAAGGCTTGACCCTGCTTCTCCTTCTGTGCCATAGGAGTCCATCGAGACTACAAGGACCCGGCTCGAGCGCAGCATCCAAATGCTGACTCTGCTGCGAGCCTTTGAGGCACGTGACCGCAACCTGCAAGAGGGTAACCTGGAACGGGTCAACTTTTGGTCAGCCGTGAACGTGGCCGTGTTGCTGCTCGTGGCCGTGCTGCAAGTCTGCACGCTCAAGCGCTTCTTTCAGGACAAGCGCCCAGTGCCTACGTAGCCCCCTGCCACAGAACAACAGGGGAAAGGAGGGGCAGCAAGGCGCATGTGTGTGCAACTTGGGGGAGGGTTCCTTCTCCAACTGAGTTTCCTACGAGAAGGGAGGCTGTGCAGTCTGGGCCTGAGGTGTGGCCCTCATGCAGCTCCTCCATTTCTGGGGCCAGGCAGGGAACACTGGCTGGCTCACAGGCCTGGGCCCTCCAGGAGAGGTGGCTCAGTGGCTGCACCTGTTTTCCTGGAAGTTGTGCACGGGGGGGCACTGCAGTGTTTGAATGCAACCCTTGAATTTTCTGGCCCGGCCTCTGTCCCCTACTGTAATTGTGCCTTAGCTGGAGTCTTCCAGCCTGCACCAGCACCGCGTGGTGTGGAGCGGGGCCCAGAAGCAAACTTCCCCTTCCTTTCCCCACTGGCCCTCTGAGGCAGGTCACAGTAGGAGGGGGCTTGCTGCTATGGGATCCCATGCCTGCCTTCCTTCTCCTTGTGGCTCCACCCGAGGCCTGTGCTGCTGCTGGGGGTAGCCTGCTCATGCCAGGGTCCGGGAAGGAGACGTAGCTGCAGTGTTCTTGCCAGAACAGTCACTTTATTGACAGGAAGGGGCCTGGCCCCTCGGCCCAGCGGGGGGCGGGCCTGGTGTGAGGTCTGGTAATAGAATTCCAGGATCGGGACCTGCAGACCACCCGCCCCTCCCGCTCTCCCTGCAGGGGCCCCAGACAGAGCTGAGGGTGGCCCAGCCAAAGCCTGTACTGGAGCCTCACAGAACAAAAGGCGGTCTGGCTTGGGCACCAGAGTCAATAAATTATGGTCAGAAAAATCACAGAGCCTGGTGACTGGGGCTCAGGGACACCGGCCAGGACAGACCTGCCCCCAAGGGGGCAGCCAGGCAGGCGGGAGGGGTCTCCCACGAAGCTCAGAAGAAAGGTCGGGCAGGAGCCGATGGAGGTGGTCGCCTGGGCACAAGAGAAAAATCAGAAAGCAAAGTTTAACTGTGTCCCCGGCTGGGCCAGAAGGCCTGGGCCCCCAAGAGGGCGAAGGGGGAACCTCGGGGGTAAGTCCTCAAGACTGCAGGGGCGGGGAGAGGCCTGACCATTGTTGCAGTTTGAGGTGGAGGGCCAGGATCCCCTCTCCCCTCAGTAATTCGGATGCCCAGCCCAGGCCCCCACCCTGGCCTCCATTAGCAGTGAGGTGGTCAGGGGCTCCCACCAGGCCTCTGTGGGTGGGGGTAGAATGGGGGGGGGTACTTGTTAAGGAGAGTAAAGGCTCTCCCCGCTAGAAGAAGTGAACCCTCCCAAGAGCAGCGCCCCAGTGAGTGAGGTGTGGGGGAGCCCATGCTGGGATGGGTAAGGGGAGTCCTTGTGGGAGGCCCTCTGGGGGAAGGCCAGCACCCATGTCCTCAGCCTGAACATCAACACAAAAGGCTCACACAGCAGCCACCAGAAGCGTCTTCCCTTTATTTTAGTTTATTAATAGGATACAGAGCGCAGGCACTTACAGTGGTCAAACTGAGCGAGTGAGAAGATCTACTCACAGAGAGGCCGCCCGGGGCCCACCCTGTAGGGGAGGCCTGGGTGGGAGCCAAGAGGCCCCCAAAGCTTCCCCACCCACTCAGCCCTGAGCCCAGGCCGTCCAGGACCCAGGAGGAGGAGGGGACCCTGGGAGGAGAGAACGAGGTTGGCCGGGGCCGAATGTTTCGGACCTGGCAAAGGCACCTCTGGCAGCCGAGGCTGGGCCGTGCGGTTAATACGGCCAAGGAAGGAATATGTACAACCTGGGCAGGCGGGTGGCACGGGGCCCGCTGGGCCTGGCTCACCACTGGGAGCTCCCACTGCTGAGAAGCAGACACACTCCTTGTGTCCCCAGCGAGGACTGGGGGCTACAGACACCCTTGGTGCCATTTCTAGAAGGCCTGGTCTACTCAGGCTTTCCTGGCCAGAGAAGCCCCTGAGTGAGTCCCCTGACCCCAGCCTGGATCCCTCATTCAAGATGGCACGCAGGATGCAGGTGCCGCCTCTGCTACCCAAGACCCTATCCCCCAAAGTGCAACACCCCAGCTCCACTCATCCTGAGGCTACAGGGCCCCTCCATTCAGTGCTGTGTCCATCTGGGGATGGGGGCCAGGGTTAGGGAAGAGTCAGGGGCTGCCTGCAAGGAGCCTGGTCCTGCATGAGGATGGGAGGGCCAGGGGTGGCAGATGGGCCCAGACCACCGAAGCTCCTGCACCGAGGGTGCTCGAGGACCCCCGAGAACATCCCCCCCGCAGCCTAGTCGAGCAGGGATGGCTCGGCTGGGCGGATAATGGTGGGCCGGCTGGGCGCAGCAGGGGGTCTTCTGCTGCAAAGAGAATAAAGACAGACGAGGGGGAGACGGCAGTGAGGCCTGAAGCAGGGCAAGGACAAGGACCCAGGGCCCACCACCCCGCCCCAGGGTGCTGCCTGAGGCTGGATGCTCCTCTGAAGGCCGCCAGGATGCTGGGAATGAGGGCGCCAAGCCCAGGCATCAGTACCCCCACCGCCACTCCCTTGTTCTGTGGCCCTGGGCAAATTGCCTGCCCACCCTGGACCTAAGGTTACTCACAGGAGAAGCGGGGAGGAAAGAGCCTGGCCTGCAGGGTGGGGCGAGGCAGGGCAGGGGTGTGCAATGACTTGACGTTATGTGTCCTCAGAAGGGAAACAGGTCAAAATCAGAAGAAGGGGCTCTGTGTGAGGGGTTGCGAGCTATGTGGTGGGCCCACTGCTCAGGTAGAGGACGGGCCTGGGAGTCCAGGAGTCACCGTGACTCCACCACTCTGTGAACTTGGACTCTCTGGGCCTCTGTCTCCCTACCAGCCCAATAGGGATGCCAGTGACGCCTCCACTAACTGCAGGGCCGAAGTGGGTGGTTCTAGAGGCAGACAGCAAGGGGGGGTCCAGCCTTACCTGGGCACGCCGGGGGGGATGCCAGGTGGAATCCGAGCCGGCCGAGATGGGATCTGAGGTGGGGCCGAGAAGGGGTCATTGTTGGCAAACACGGCAGGATGGGGTCCGGGCCGGGATGGGATAGGGGGTGCTGAGAAGGAGGCTGCTGCTCCCACCGGCACAGGAATCAAGGGTGGCCCCGGGGTGGGGCCCCTCACTGCTGGGGGCCGGCCCGGGGGGTGCACGCTGGACACAGGTCGGCGCTGCGGAGTGGGGCTGTGGAGGAAGAAGAGGGTGTGAACTGAAGAAGGTGGGCGGGAGCACTGGCCATGGCAGTGTGGCTGCAGAAGCCCGAGGCGGGGCATGGGGTGCTGGCCACTGTGGCCTTCTCTGTCACATGGGCTGGCACCAGCTACCACCCAGGGAGATGCAGATGAGTGTCTGGTCCGGGCCAAGGGGCAGCACAGAAGCACTGGGACCCTCCGTCCACCCCTAAAACCCTGAGCCAGGAGTCCAGTGCCTGTCCTTGGCCACAAAGGGCTTCTGTTTCCCTCTGGCCTTGCTCCCTCAGGCATTTCCCTCTCACTGGTCCCACCTGGGCCTCCCTACCTCCTCCAATCCATCCCCTGTAGCCAGAAATCTTTCCAGAGCCCAGCCCTGTCAAATGCCTCCAGAGGCTGCAAACTGTCCAGGTGCCCCACAAACTTCCCCTGGGACTGAGCACCTGCTGCCCCACCAGGCTGGATGCTGTGCCCTCCTCCCAAGGAACTCCAAGGCTCCCTGAGGTCTTGGTAGGGCTGGGACCTTCTGAGTTTTCCCTGACTCTCTCCCCCTGCCACCTGCACTGTCACTGCTTAGGTGTCCCTGCCTGATGCTCTGGCTTGCCCATGCCAGGGCCTCATTTCCAGCTCAGCTCTAGGGTGGTCAGGGCAGGGGATGCTGGGTATACTCATGTGTCCCCCCAGATCCTCCCCTGCCCACCGTTCTTAGCTGTGCTCTGTGCTCCAAGAGGCTCACCCCTATGGCTGGGGTCACTCAGGCCTCTTGCCCTCTTTGGCTTCCATGTGGGCTTAGCCAGGGGAAGGCACCAGGAGACAGGCAGGCCTTAAACTCTTCTCTCTCCCAGTCCCTCCAGGCCTAGGTGGGGTAGCAGCCCCCACTGTGGCTAACCCTGGGTGCTGTGCCATTGTGGTCAGAGCCCTGCATCCGGCCCACCCTGTGTGTGCCCTGACGGACACAAGGGAGGTGGGGGGGAGCTGGGAACCTGCAGGGGGCAGTCTCTGCAGCCTGCTGGTGACCGGGCCTCACGGACCTATGGCTGCTGCTGCTCTGGAGCCAGGTGTCGTCAACGGGCGGGGGGACAGGCGTGGACACGGTGCTGGTGCTAATGTCCCCGATGATGTTGAGCGCCTCCTTGAGCGCGTGGTACATGCGCAGCATGTCGTCCCGCCGCTGGGCCTGGTCAGCTGACTCCTCCATGAGGCTGCTCTGGTCCGCCGACGAGTACAGGTAGGCCAGCAGCTCGTGGTGGATGAAGGCCTTCGTCTGGGGGGCAAGGGGCGGAGAGGTCAGGGCTGGCCACCACCCCAGCCAGGAACTCAGCCGGGCACTGCGACTGGCTGCAGGAGCAGCCGCACCCTCGGCGGGGCTCTGTCTTTAACTGAACCGCAGAACGTGGGAGAGGTTTACGACAGGATGCGTTTTCCAGTCGGTTGTTTCTCGGGTCCCTCAAGGGTGCCTGCAAGTATTCTTCCAACCCATTTCATGAGATTCCTATGAAACTTTCTCCTGATATTTTTTCTCTGGCTTTGGTTTAAAAACTGCTGGTTTCTGTTCATTAATTTTATACTTTCTCCCTTCCTGAATCTTCCTGCAGGATATAATAGTTTTTCAGTTACTTTTCTTGGGGTTTCTAGGTACACACACTCACACGTACATGAGCTTCTAAAAATAGGAACAATTTTTCCTATTTTCCTATCACACCTTTAAGTTATTTTTCTTGTCTAACTGCATTGGCTAGTAATGCTACAGAAAGGTTAAATGAAAGTGGAAATGGCCAACTTCTTGATTTTGGAGGGGATGTTTCCAGAGCTTCCTCATTAGGGGCAAGAGCAGCTTTGAGACTAAAATATATCAATTCAATGGGTATATGATATAACAGAATTCTTTTTCTACAATTGTCTTTTTAAGAATAGATATTGACTTTTCTCAAACTTTCAACATGTGGAAATATGATAATGCTGGATAGTTTTTGATTTGCAAACCATGTAAATGCATTAGCTACTCAAACACTAAGATTTTGAAAAGCTGGTAAAAGGGAAAATAAAATATAACCAAAAGATACAGTGAAAACTCCTTTGTCCACTCTGGCCTCCTTAGGCTCCCTGTTTCCTTTCTAGAAAGTAACTGGTCACCAGGTTCTTATATAAACTTCCAGAGATCTCTAGGCATTTCCCTTGTGTTTCTTCACAAATGGAGCTTTCCTGATTATTCTCTTATATCCCATACCTTTTCCACTTAATAATCGAAGTTATTATACACCTGGAGATAGTCCTCATCCTTTTGTTTCTTGGGGTATTTTGGGGGGGAAGGTTGCAATAAAATGGATATTTATTTAATTGATTGTAATAAATGGATAGAGATATCCAATCTTTGGCCATTATAAAACAATGCTGAAAAGAATAACCATGCATGTGCTCAATTTGCACAATGGCAAATGTCTCTGGGAAAAACTTCTGCAAGCAGAATTGCAACTGCTAGGTCAAAGCATACGTGCATTTTAAATTGCATATCTGCAGCACACCGTATAACACAAGTACCACCTGTATGTCAACTGCACCAGGACACCAATGAAACTTAACACTGATCACCAAGGAGGAGACTGAAGAATGTAGCGAAAGGGAAGGGACATGGGATTTCTACTTTAGACCCCGTCACATTAAGAGCTTTTCCACAGTCTCAACACAAACCAAACCTGATCTATACAGCTTTCTGAGTGCCTGGTGCTGAGCCCAGGGCCTGGGGCACGAAGCCCCTAAATCCTCCCAGCAGCCCAGAGCAGGAGACACTAGTACAGCTGTATTTCACCAAACAGAAGCCTAAAGCCTTGAGAGGCTCGGGAGCCCTGTGGGTGGCAGGTAACACCCTTGGGTGAAGGCAGGCTGGGCTGCAGGCCATCAGGAGGCCACTGCTGGGGACAGACTCAGCTTGGGTTTGAATCCCACCTCTCACGCTTCTGAGTGACTCGGGCAGGTTCTTGACCTCTCTACGCCTCTGTTTTCCTGTTTATAAAAGGAGGGTGACAGCAGTCCCTCTCCTAGGGTTACTGTAAGGCTGAAGAAATTTAGAGAAACTGCACATGCATGATGTTAGCTTCAACGACCTGATTAAACAGGGTGTGAGCCCTGTGTGCCTGGACCTTCCTACTTCCCAAGAGAGGCTGGGGATCCTGATTTTATGTTTAAAAGGTGGCGACCCACTCTAGTTTTTAACTTTATACAGACCGTGTTCAGGGCAAATCTGGCAGTGACTGGCCCTGGGGTCCCTGGAGAGGCAGGCACTCACGTTGTTGATCATGAGGTGCATGATGGTCTTTGGCATGAGGTCGCGGATGGACTTGTTGATGATGGCCACATACGAGTCCACCAGGTTGCGAATGGTTTCCACCTGCCGCTCCAGCTGCGGGTCCATAGAGAAGGTGTTCTCCTGGGCTCCATCCTCGTTTTCTGCCTGCAAGTGGGGAAGGGAGGCAGTGAGGGGTGACTGAGCCTAAGATGAGTGTGGGGAGCCCCATTCGCTGGGGATTGCTTGCCCTATCCCACCCACCACTGACCCCCTGGGGCTGGCCCCTGATGGCCACATTGGCACCATGTGACCCTGCCTGCCCCTGGCCTAAGCAGCCCAGGCCTGGGGTGGCCACAGCCCAGGCAGGCTAGATCTCTCATCCGGGGACTGGACCATGTTACTTTGGAGGTCGTGTTCACTCCGCCTCAACAACAGGCCAGAAAGAGAGAACAAAGCCAAGAGAGGTCCCAGTCCATGTGTATCCCTGTCCTAGACTTCAGCTGGAGAGCTTTCTGGGCGCTGATGACAAAACCTTCTCCCCTTTCTGCTTTGTTTGTTCAAGAGGGTATAGGCTACTTGCCTTCAAGGCATTCTGGTAAACATAGCCTGAAATGACCCATCCCTGGAGATGCTGGCCCCCTGTCTTCTCCCAGGTGGAGTCAGCTCAGCTCAAGGTGTGTGGGCTCGGCCAGGCTGGGTGGCCCCTCACCTGGTCCTTCTCAGGGTAGACCCCGGCTCGGAGGAATGAGGCCTTCCAGCTGTCCACGTCCTCCTGGGAGTCACAGGCCAGCTCGATCTGCCGCAGGTCTTTGTAGACGTTCCTGAGGTGAGAGGG
Source organism: Vicugna pacos (assembly GCF_048564905.1). NCBI lineage: Eukaryota > Metazoa > Chordata > Mammalia > Artiodactyla > Camelidae > Vicugna > Vicugna pacos. The sequence continues at coordinate 26,452,616 of NC_133008.1, read as the reverse complement.
AGGGAGGAAAAGACATGTGATTGACCCTGCCCACAGGCCCGGCAGGTGCAGTGAGCTGGCGCACAGGCTCTGGGGTCGGCCTGACAGACCATGATCACATGGGTCTGGGCCATGTGACCCAGGCACTCAAGACCAGAGGCCCCATGATGGCAGCAGCCCCTGAATCCCATCGGGCCAATGGAAGTGCCATAAATTCATGCCTATAGCACCAAAAACCGTACCAAGAGCAGGGGGTACCCAGCGAGTCCCTGCATCTAGCAGCATCCACGGTGTTTTATCTGTGGGCTCAGTCACTCCTCACTTTCCCCTGGGAACAGCCCATCCTTCCTTTATGCTCTCCTGTGGGGGCCAAAGGCTGCCAACAACCCCTCAGAAGTGGGCAGTGTCCACGACACCCTCCCCCAGTTGGGAAGCTCGCGTGTCTGTTTTCAGAGAGGCTGCAGCGACGTCATCCAAAAGAACGTTCTGTGACGGTGCAGACGTTCTCTACCGGCGCTGCCCGACAAGGTGCTTGTTTCTGAGCACCAGGAATGGGATCAGGATGGCCGAGAAAGTGAATTTCAATCAATTTACATTTAAGTAGTCACATGTGACTAGTGGCTACTGCCTTGGACAGTGAAGGTCTAGCTTGGGCCCTGATTAGGTGGGTGGAGCTGTCCAGGGACAGGACCAAGACTCCCAGCAAAGGCTTGTGAAATGCTAGACAAATATGGGTCTGTGAACGGAAGAAAGGTGCAGAGCCACAAGGCTGGAGGAGAAACAGATGGACACCAACCAGCGCTTATGGACAGTATTCTGTATCTACATGCCAGGACTCATGCCATCCTGTCCCAGAAGGCAGGTGTGGCTGAGACGGCTAAGCTGTTGCAAAGCCTTTGAGTGAGACTTGGGTTTGAGGTTAGGCATAAATGGCCTCATGAGACTGCTCTGGACAACCGGCAGTCAAGTGAGTGGTTGCCCTGAGCCTTCTGGAAAGAGCTGAGAGTGAGGCTGGGGGGCATGCTTTGTTGCTCCTCCTCCACCTTCCTGCTGCCTGAAACATCATCACGATGGCAGCCATCTTGGACAAAGAGGAGGAAGTCTGAGAAAGGAGGAGGAGGGCCTGGGCCTAGATAACTGTGGAGTTGCTCAGTGTGCCCAGAATAATCAAAGGCTGGACTTAACTTACGTTAAAAAATAAATAAAGAAAATAAAGAAAAAAAACCTTCTATCTTGTTTCCACTACTATCATTCTGGGTTTCCTGGACTCATCCCTAAATGATACATTAGGTAGTATCTTCACCCCCCTGCACTGGGGAATCACAGGGCCAGGGAGGTGGGATTGTTGCCCAACATCACAAAGCCAGGAAGAGCTGGCCAGGGGGCCTGTCGTATCGCAGAGCCTGGGTTCTCCTGCACACCCTAGGGCTTCTTAGGCAGGGGAGGTGGGGGTGGGGAGCAATGATCATAAATGGGCTATAAAGGTTTCTGGAGCTAGCTGATGGCCAAAGTGGGTCTCAGAATTTTAAGCCAGTCCAGAACAAATATTCTTGCACAAAACAGGTGACTCAGCTGAAAGTGGAGGGTGTGGATGCGCAGTGGGGAAGGTGGTCCTGGGGCCAGCAGGGAGGATGTCAGTGCCTGCCGGCCAGTCATGAAGACCCACCAGGCCCTGGCTGATTTGGGTGGTCCCTCGTTCCCGGATGAGGGTGTGAGTCTGGGCAGGCCCCCTTCCGAGGTCCATGCTCAGCCCTGCCTCCTGCTCTCAGACCTGCTGCCACCTGGGTCTCTTCCTGAGTGAGAGAAGTGCCTTTGCTTTTGCTAAGTCTCCCACCAAAGCACCTTGCGATGGATATACCGAGAGCCTCTTGGGCCCTTCTCTTCTCTGTCTATACTGGCCCAGAGATCTCATCCCATCTAGACTTTAACACCACCACAAAATGAGAACTCCCCAATTCGCATTCCTACCTGGAGCACATTCCTGATCACCAGCTCTTATACCTACCCAGCTGCCTCCTCCACGCCCCATGTGGTGTCTCACAGGCCTCTCTCCCTCAGCATGGCCCAAGCCTGCCTCAGACTGCCCAGGCCTACTCTGCCTCTGCCCCCCTACGTCAGCCGATGGCAGCCCTACAAGAGCTCAGGGTCTGCAGTCACGCCTTTCTCGTTCTCACACACACATCTACCAGAGGTTCTACTGGAATCCGCCCTCCCCCACTTCTCTGTGTCCCAGGCCCCAGCTGGGTCCAGCCCCACCATCTAACACCTGGACCTGTGCAGTTGCTGCCCTCATCCTCACCTCCTCAGTCTGTTCCACTCAAGGCCACCAGGGGGCGCGAGTGAATACAAGTCAGGTCTGGTGGCTCCTGGGCTCAGAAGCCTCCACAGCTCCTGTTATCATTTCATCTTTATTTCAACTCAGAGGGGTGTTCTCTGACCACCCAACAGAAGCATTTTTCTATTTCTTGACTGACTCCCTTTCTGGAATGTGAGACCCCAGGGTAGGGACTGTTCAGAGCAAGCACCTCACCTCTGCTCTGTGTTGAAGATGGCGAAGACGTGCTTGTTGGACATGAAGCCCTTCTCCACGTCACGGATTTTGAGGTTGTCCAGAGGCAGCATGTACTTCTTCTCTTTCTCCTGAGGGTGGAAGGGGAGGGGTCATTATGGGCTGTTCAACTGGGGACCTGAGGATGCCCTGGGCTGGACTCCACCACAAGGACCACTGCCAACATCGGACACCTCCTGTGGTCCTTGCTTTACTTGAACTCATCCACCACCACCCCTTGCCCTTGCCCACCTGTCCCAGTCACTCTGGCTTCTCTGGACATCTCAGAGGCCAGCTTCTACCACAGGGCTTTTGCATCTGGAATGCTCCACGCCTCCTCATGCCCACATGGTTCCCTCCTTGCCTCCTTTGTGCAGAGGGACCCTCCGGGCAAGGCCTGCCCTGACCCATCCCAAACGCTCCCTTGACTTTTCCCCTTGGCGCTTCCCCTTATATATACACACCACTAATGACACACCACTAATCTTGCTTATTGATCTAGGACACCATCTGTCACCCAGACCGACGTGTCAGATCCTAGCCGGCAGGGGCTCCTGTCTATTTGGTTTACTGCTGACACACATTGGATACTCAAAACTGGCTGGGTCTGACTCTCCCCAGAATGCACCCACTGAGTGAATGAAACCGTTAACTGGACTACATCTTCACAGTGAGCCTGTGAGTGATGCACCAGTATGACTCCAATTTAGAGGGGGAGACTGAGGCACAAAGGGGCAGGCAGTGAGTAGGGGCAAAGCTGGAAAGTGAGGCCCCCTCGAGCCGATACCTGAGTCCCAAAGCCAGGGTGGCCCTGTTTAGAAAGTGCTGAGGGCCAGCATGGCAGTCCTGATGGCGGTGGGGGAAAAGCAGCTCAGAGAGGGCCCATCTCTCAGCCAAAGGCACGGGCCTGGTGAGTCTCAGAGCTGAGAGTCGAACCCCAGAGCCCAGCACTCACCCACCACTGTAGACTAAGCACATACAATGGACCCCAACAAGTGCACCGTCATTAGTGTTGTGGTGGGGGTAGGGGGGTGTGCAGTGCATTAACTAGGTTTTCAACATCAGGAAACCAAAGCCCAGCGTCAGGGTCCCCCAACTCCCACGCAACCCACAGTAGCTCAAAGAGCCCTCTCGCACATCCCTGTCAGGGAAGCATGGTGCTCAGAGAGGGAGGCTGGCAGCCCAGGGCCACACAGCAGGGACTTCCAAAGCCCGGTCTGTGTGCTGTAAAGCCAGGTTCTCCCCACTGCCCTCCTGGCCTCTTACCTCCTGGGTGTCTTTGGAGGAGGGAGACCTGCCTCCTCACATAGCAGCTTGCTTCCTTCCCCCGTCTTACCCTGTCCTTTGGAAGGCCCCAGAACAAAGTCTGACCTGGCTGTTGCTTCCAAATTCCAGAGCAATCACAGTGGTGGAAGGGAAGGGGGCCAGGGGCTCCCAGCCAGTGGAGCCCCGCTGAGACTTTCAGAATGACGGAAGGGGAGGCAGGAGTGAGTGACAGGCTTGGTGCTGGGGCTCAGTCCTGAGTCATCAGGAGCCTGTATGGGCCCAGCCCCTCCCCAGCCGTGTGACCTTCGGCAAATCACTTCCTCTCTCTGCCTCAGTTTCCTTGGCTGTCAGAGGTGAGCAGGAGTCTCACCCTCCTGGGGCGAGGTGAGGACAGGCACAACGTGTGAACGTTCTGAGCACGCGCCCATCCCAGAGCTGGTGCTCACGAGGCACCAGGGGGTTTCTTTTGTCTGTCTGTCACCTGTGGGGCTCCAGGGTTGGTCCACCAGGCTCCAGGCAAGGAAGAAGCAAGGCAGAGAGCTCCTCCAGGCCAGGACGCAGTGAGAAGGAAGAGGAGGAGCCCAGTGGCCACAGAATTGGGAACCCCCATTCATGCTGCAGACATCGGAGCCCAAGTGGGCCAGGTAACGCAGGGCCCAGGGCCCTCCAAGCTCTCAGTGAAGAGTCTGGGGGGCTTTAGAAGGGGCCAGGGCAGGAGATGCCGGCTGGGAAGTCTGTGGAAGAGCCAGTGCTGCCCCCACCCTATCAAGTCATGAGGCAGGAAGCTTCTAGTCGGCTGGCCAGGCCAAGGAACTGAGTCACAGTCCATTCCGGCCCCGAGTGAGACGCCACATCTGGAACTGTTTATAGTGTGATTCCGCCCAGAGCGCAGCGGCGGTCTTCCTGATGCTGCCGGCATGCACACTCACACACACACACACACACACACACAGACGCATGCATGTACCCCGCCCCCGCTCCGACCCCCAAAGAGACCTTCTCCTGCGCACAGAGGCCACGGACCCAAACCCGCCCTCCCCTCCACCCCACCCGCTTCCCCCACCCCCACCGCCTCCTTAGGATTTCCTGAAAACCCACAACTTTCTCCAGATGCGAGCTGGCCCCAGCCCTGCCACGTCAGAAGAGACGGAGCAGATCGGCGCGGGCGGCGCAGGGGCTTCCTTGCCTGCTCGGAGGGGCTGAGGTGCGGTGGCCCTGCTGCTGCCCAAGGGGGCCCGCGGGATGGACAGCCGGCCCCGCCAACCCAGTGTTCAGACTACCTGTTCAGGGGGCTCTGAAGGTGTACAGTAGTCTGCACATTGGTTAGGCTGGGCTCGGGCAAGCAGCGCGTCGGGACGGGCCCCCCAAACTTGCTGCCACCTCCAGCCCCAGTGAGGCAGACCCGGAGGTGAGTGTCATTGCCCACCACCCTGTTTCCCACGGGGTAGAGACTTGGACAGAAGATTCTGGAATAAAGAAGAAGGGCCTGGGTGGGAAAAGAGGTGCCAGGGAAAGGCAAGGGAGCCCCGACACTGGCGTAGGGGTTGGGAGTCCTGGCCAAATCGCTCCCCTGCGCCTACCCTCCTGTAACCACCTCTTCTTGCTGATCTGTTAAATAAAGAAATGCTGCTGTCTTGCCTCTCTCTGAGGCGTCTCTAAGAAGGCGGCCTGACCCCAGGGGTGGCCACCCACTGTGTGATTCTGAGGGTCCTTGCTAGGATCCTAACTTGGGGGGTGGGGAGGAGGATGGACACACAGACAGGATTTCGCTCCTGCCCCTCCTGATCTCAGGCTGCTTTGTGTCTGGGGCACGCGCACACAGGGCCCCATTCACGGGTCTGCTGGTTCTCATTACCGCCGGCGGGTGTCCGACCCTCCTCCCAACACTTCCCCTGCCTCTGGGCTGGGCCCCAAGGGAGGGTCTGGGGTTCCTGCTTTCAACGCCTAGATGGAAGGAGAAACGAAAGGCCCCTTCTTGAGCTAAAAATGGGGCTCGCCATGGTGCCATGCAGCACACCACCAGGCTGGGCTTTGGGCCCAGAAGCCCCTCTCTAAGTGCCCAAGGCTGTCGTGGGGCCTGGCGTTCCCACCCCGGGCACCCCAAAGGCGCAAACCAGCTTTCAGCTTGTCTGACAGCTGACGCACTGCAGAGCAGACTGGGTTTCAGACTGCGGGGGCGGAAAGAGAGGGAGAGAATGTGACAGCGTCATCCTCACCGCCCCCGTTCACCACGGCCATTTTGAGGAGCAGATCTGGCCACGCAGGTTCCTTGAGGAACGCCTGACCCTGCCCTCCCCCTCTGTGTCTCAGCCCGGGACGGCTCTGGGGTCCTGGAAACCGTATCCCCTCCCAGTTTAGAAGCAGCCACCCAGAACAGGTCCCCTGGGAGACATGGGGCTCCCAAGACATTCCAGGAATGGGTCTTTGGCCTCGTGGAGTGGGGTGATGATATTTCACCCAGAAACACCCTCCCCTCAGTGGAACTCCTCTGGCCTTGGTGGTGGGGAAAGGTCAGGTGTGGGGCTGAAGTGCCTCAGGTCAGAGAGCATATGCCCTGCATCAACCATGAGGGGACCCTTCCCCACTCTGTGGGGGCAAGTCCCTGCTCAGAGCCTGTTTCCTCACCTAATGGAGTGTGAGGATTCACTGAGGAGGAGGAGAACGCCCTCCACATGTGGCCATGGTGGCCTCTCCTCACCAGTGAGCTTGGCACGGGGCAGGGGCTTCTTAAACAGGAAGGCTACGCAGAGGTCCCGACAGAGCTCTCCCTGCCTTCTCTCTGAGCCTGGAGGGAAACACACACAGCCGGGCACAGGCCTGCTGGTCCGGGGACAAGGTCAGCTGCCAGTGAGGCCCCAGGTGTGGGGGTCATCCCAAGCCCCTCAAGATGGGACAGCCAGGTGGGGCAGCTCCAGGGGTGACGAAAGAAGCCAGACCTCTCCTCCAAGGGCGTGTGGGCCACGGTGGGGGCTGTGCCGGCCCAGGTGAGTGAAACATACAGTGGCTGTGTGACCAGACTTGGGGGCACGTGAGCAGAGCGATGTGTGTGCCTTCCTCGTCAGATGCCTCTTTCCCTTCACTGGGCCACGAGGTGATGGGCATAGGGGCAGCCCTCCTGGACCACAAGGAGCAGCTACGTGTGAAGGCGGCAACGGGAGGTGGAGCCTGGGCCCTGGACAGCCTCACACTCATGGGGATGCAGGCGAAACAGACTGTCTTTGTAAGTGCCTTCATCTGGGGGCCTCTGTCCCAAAGCCAAATCGACAGCCACCTAATAAATACCACCTTGACGACAGGAAGAGCCTGTGGGCCTCTCACTGGGCAATCCAGGAAAGTGAGAGAAACACGGGGCCCGTCACTGGTGACCCACAGAAGCCTGGGGCAGAGTGGCAGCGGGCAGTCACACCAAAGGAGTGGCTTCACTCCCAGGCCGCTGAGTCATGGTAACGTTCTGATAAGAGAACTAAGTGATGAAACGGGACACTCAGGATGGGCTAAGGTGGAGGAGGGACCTGGACCGCAGTGCCCGGGGGTGGGGTGCTCATAACCCCACCCACAGGCTCCTGGAGAGCCCCGCCCAAGGCGGCGGGCAACCCCGCTCCCTGTACTCACTAACCCTGGTGCTGTTCCCAGAGGCCTCCCTATCCTTGACGGGGACAAGCACATGTAGAACATTCTAAACACAGGCACTGTGATTAAGCACCTCATGGCTGCAAGGGCCATTCTACCTCACTTCGCAGATGGGAAACTGAGGCCCACAGAGGCTAAGGGCCTGGCTGAGCCTGTGTAAGTTGTAGACAACGGTACCTCAGTGGCCTGGCTGTGAGCCTGAGTCCCTGACCCCAGGCTGTGACTTGGGAGGGTGGGATCAGTTTCGAGCCTGCTGGTGGCTCCCCTTCCCCCACACCCCTTTTCTCCTCAGGGAGCCCAGCCCCCACGAGGGGCTGGGACACAACGCATGGCACCTTCACACACCCCCCAGCCCTGGCTGGTACCATCCTAAGGGTGAGCTCTGGGGAACAGTGGTGCTCGGGGAGCCTTTTCAGAATGAACAAGCAAGTGCATGAGAGAGAAGCAGGTGTGGGGACCGCCCCACCCCCCGCCAGCTACTCACCTCCTCATCCTTGTACCAGGACAGTGACTCGGCTGTCAGCACGAACCAGTACTCCTTGGAGCCGCCCTTCATCAGACTGATGTTGTTGATGGTCAGCCAGCCCCTGCGGATCACCTGGGGGGGAGGGCGTGGCTCAGCGGGGGACAGCAGCCACCACCCAGCCCTGCCTGCCCCAGTGCAGTGGCCAGCGCCCTTGCCCCCAGCAAAGTGGGAAACCAGGGACCACGGTAGAGACACCTCCAGCCCAAAGCCAAGCAACCCAACTCCACCTTGCCCCAAGCACTTCCAGCCAAAAACCAATGTGGGGCCCTTGGGGAGACAGATGCAGACTCCCTCACAGGACTTGGGGTGATGGGGCACTGGGGCTCCGGGGAGTCCCTCTGCGCCTGGGGTTAGGTTGAATTAGCACAGGTGGCAAAAGGTAGGCCTAGCTAGAAGGGGCCCAGAGGAGGGGTTCTCAGGCTTGTGGGGGAATGGGCCATGTCACGTGGGATGTGACACTGAAGGAATACACTTGTCTTGGAGAGATTCGGGTACCAAGGACACCCTGGGGCTCTGCCCCTCATGCCTTCTCTGGAAGGCAGCTGTTGATGGAGGCTTGGAGGAGCTGCCCAGGCAACGGAGTAGTTCCTCCTCTCCTTTCAGGGGCCAGTCGGAATAGGCTTGACATGCAGCCTCAACTATGCTGCCCAGCTCACTGAGGCAGGTGCTGGGTGGGCACAGGGACCCACTCTGACTGGGAATCCAGGCCAGCCCCCGCCCCAGGGCTCCCCTCCCCATAGACTTTTTTCAGAATATAAAGATAAAGGGAAACTCCGCCCAGAGAGCTGGGCACAGAGGTTTAAGCCTGGGGGACTTGCCAAGGGTCTTGCCCCACGCTGGCTTCAAGCCAGGTGTCGACACATCTGGGTTCTGAGCTGGGAGACCCACTGGATGGGGCTCATCTGGCAGTGGCTGTCATCTGAACAGGAGGCAGAACCCAGGCCTGCATGGGGCACTCACCTGACAGCTAAATGAAGTCACCCTGGCGGGGGGGGCACACTCCCAAATTCCCTCAGCCATGGAGACACTTGTGGGCCGGAGTCCCCCACCACTCTGGACTGGGGACCCTGGGGCAGCGGGAAGCAAGCGGAGGCACAGGCTTGGACGCTTGGTGCCAAGGCAGCAACAAACTGGGCCAAGCTGCAGAAAGTGGGCTGCGAGGGGCCGTGGATGGCTGGGAAGGGCTAGCACTGCAGCCCCCTGGGCGAGGTGGGGCAGGGTACCCAAGATGGAGCTTTGGGGCTGCCTCTGGGGTCTCAGGAGGGACGCTTCATCCTGTCTACCCTGACCCGCCCCAGACCAGCAAATCTTCACAGGGCCACCACACTCTTGTGGATAGAAGTAAGCTCTGAGCCTGAGAGACCATGAAGGTAGAGGCAGCCACAGGGTGCCCAGGGACTCCTGTGCGACATAGAAATCCCTACCCAGGCTGGGGACACCATGAGATGCCACCTGGCAGCCCTGGCTAAGGCCAAGGGTATAGACTTCTCCCTCCCTGGGACAACGACAGCATTTAGGACTCTCACAGCGTCAGGGAGCAGGCAGAGACTGTCAGCCCCAGCAAGGTCATGGTCTCCTTCCTGGGAGCAGGGCGACTGACTCACCCTGGTTTGCCCAGGATGTTGTGGTTTAGCACTGAAGGCCCTGGGAAGGAGCCCCCCTGCATCTGGCAACCGCCCCCAGCGCCAGAGCTTTGCGGGTGTGGGTCCATGCCTGCTTCCTCGCTCCCCTGGGAGTAGGGCAGAGTCTGCCTAGTCTTAGTCCAGGCCCAGAGTGAGTGCTTCTAAACTTCAGTCATTGATCGATAGCTATGGGGCGGGGGAGGCCATGCGTGCTCTGCAGAGGAGAAATTCTCACATGGCAAGGCCTCCACGCTCCCAGGCCCAGCCTAGCTCTCAAGGGGGCAGACGTCTCCCTCCCTCACCTCGGTGGCCTGGCTTGCCTGCCTCCACCCTTGGTTAGTTGAGGTCAGAGCTGGCAGACGGGGGGTTCTGGGGGCTCTCATCGTGCTCCAGGGCATGGGGCACAGGGTAGGGGAAGGGCCCTTCTGAGTCTCAGGGCAAGATGCTGCCAGTCAGGCCTTGAGAAGCCCAGAGGTCCTTTTGCCCTTGAGCCACTCAGAGAGCTGCCTGCATGGGAGCCCAAGGGGATGCAGAGACAAAAATCCCACCCTGGGGAGGAGCAAACTGCAGGCAACAGACACAGGCGCTGAGTCTAAAGGAAAAGGAGCGATTGGGCCTCCTTGTCTGAAAGCCAGACTTGTGCCCAAGGGGCTGGGCTTAGGAAAGGGGAGGCAGTGGGGGAGGGGTGGGAGAAGGGTAAGTGAGGGAGAGGGGGAGATGGAAGAGGCAGGCGGAGCTCCCAGGCTCCAGGCACATGGTGCGGGGGGGCAGGAGAAAGGGCGGCCCAGAAGCAGCAAGGGCAGCAGGCAAGAAGCAACACAGCTGGGCCCGCCTCCTCCCTGGGTGAGGGTCCCGCCTGAGTCTCTTGGGCAGGGACGGAAACCACGGCTGCGAGACCCAAGAGCCACAACCACGTACAAGGCAGGGCTGGGTTTTGCGGCTGGGGGTGCGGAATCTGGCTGGAAAAGAAATGACTAAGCCTCTCAGGGTCTGGGGTGTGGAGAGAAGCACGTCCCTGGGCTGTCTGGAGGGTGGAAACCATCCGGTTCAAAGGGGATTAGGGACGACACATGGGGAAAGTGAGTAACATGGGCCCAAGGACAATCTATTCCTTCCGCCCCTGCCTCCCCTCATGCCAAGCTTTGGCCCTTTTCTATCTTCCAGGTCCTGGTATAGGATCAGCTCGGCTATTGGAAAGATCCTGGGGTCACAGAATATCCCTGCCAGATGGCAGCAGTAGGGCCTACCCAGTGCCTCAGTGGCTGGAGGTGGGAGAGCATCCAGGATAACGAGGCCTCTGTCAGGGTAGGTGGCCCAGGCTGTGATCTCCAAAGTGGAGTGCTGGGGCTGAACCCAAAGGTGAGCACCTTGAAAAGAGCTCAACTCTCGGACATGAGCAGTGCCTGCTCCCTGCTAGGCTGGCTGGGCTGGGCTACACACAGAGGAGGTGTTACCTACAGCAGGGATGGCAAATACCATTCACCGACACCAGTGGGTAGGAACTGCCTGAAGCACTGTGGTGAGAAAGTGGGCACTGTAGGAAAGGATGCTAGGATCAATGAGTGATGTCTGCCAGAGGCAAAGGGACAGGGGCAAGTGGAACAGAACAGCCTAATCCATCTCCACCTGTGCTATGGAGGCAAGAGGACAGTGGCAGCAACAAGGAGAGAGTTCCCTGATCAATTAGTCACGTCTGTCATAGGTACAGAAGGGGTGTCACTTGCAAAGCTATTAAGTGGGAAAAAAAATGCTAAGATTGATTAGTGATGTCTGCCACGGACACAGGAGGTTCTCCATAGTGGCATCTGCACTGGACACACAGTGGTCGCAGTGGCAAGAACATGTTCTAGAAGAGCTTGAGCAAAATCTTCCCACTGCCAGGAATGTGAAAGGAGAAAAGCCTGGGGTGTTAGCTGAGTATTTGCCATCCCTGATCTATAGGAAACTAGGTAAATGTGTCAGGAGCAGGCGGTCAGGTTAGTGTCCGTGTGATTTAGCTTACGCCCAGGGCTACATGAAGTCCAGCATGTATCAGCCACAGCAGGGGGTTTCTGAGTTAGCTTGATTTTTAGTTGTTCTGTTATTGGGGGGGGCAGGGAATATTATGGGATGGCAGGGTCTCCACCACTACCAGGTTCTCTAATGTTTGCTTCCACACTAAGTGAGTACTTACCAAGATCTCCCCCTTTGAAAATGCAAAGTTAGGGTTGTGGGTAAATCAAAGAAGAGCAGGCGAAGGAAAAGAGACGTAAGGGACACGAGGGAATGGAGAAAAAGCAGGAAAAGCACAAAAATGAGAAGAGAGAAGAGCAGGGAGAAAAAACAGCAAAAGAAAAAAAATTACATGCTATTAATTATACTCATGGTGTTAATATTTAATTCATTATCATCTCCCGAAACAAAAAAGCAACAACATATGTATTACCCATGGCAAGCGCAAAAAATCATGCAGTGGTTACATTGCTTTTTCCCAGAGGGCTCTGCGATCGTGCAAGATAAATAGCAGAGCCCCCACCCCAACCCCGCCCGATGTGGAGAAGACAGGGGACACCAGCAGAAATTTTTGCAAAGGTAATTTGTTTTCTTAAGAAGGAAAAAAAAAAGGCATCTAATACTGGCATACATAAAGCTGCTCGTATTTCACAAGGTCTCTGGCTAGGGCATGACATCAAGGTAGAAAACCCTGTATATTGCTCTGGCCTTCGGGTACAGGAATCAAAGCACCCCCAGACTCCCAGAACCGCTTGTCACGACCAGCCTCCTGCCTGACCCCTTCGCACCAGCTCCGAGTCTCTGGGGCCGGGAACCAAATGTGGCTGCACACACCACAGGGATTGGTCTGGCCTTGTCCTTAGTGTCAAGTTCTAGCCGCGGCCTTGGATGTCAGACAAGGCCTTCTGCGTGTGAGCAATTTGCCCCCTGCACCCTGCTGGGGCTTCCACTCAAAGAACGGTTTCCCAAAATTGCAAAAACTAAGTGGAACTGAGAGGCTAGAGGGGAGGGGGATGCTATGAGCCAGGCACTATCACTGGACTCAGTGGTCCCCTAGCGCCCTCCCGTCCCCCAGGGTGGAGCTGCGGGCCGCGCAGGGGTGAGCTACCTGGTTGGGGATGGCTCTCTTCTTGTTCAGCTGCGTGTTCCTCTGCTGGGCGCTGAAACCAAAGCACAGAGAGGGCTCATGCGGCAGGACGCCCGGGGGGACGAGGAGCAAGAGGCCCTCGTGGCTCAGGTGGGGTTCTCTCTCCAATGAGGGTGCCAAGCCCGTCTGCACACAAAGGGCTGCCCCAGGGAAAGAGTGCGGGCCATGGGACAAGAAATCATATCGAGTTAAACCGTGGCTTCGAGGCCCTGATCTCAGCCATCCCTGAGAGCTAGAGCTAATTCCAAGAATCCCTGGGTCTCGGAGCCTCCAAGAGGGCCTATGGGAAGCTGGAGTCCCAGGTGCTACCTCCATGCTGGCTTCGGAAAAACCTTCAGTGCTTGGGGGTCTAACGTGAGGCTTCTGCCTGCTTTTTCCTCCTACCCCTGACCCAGCACCAGGTCCCGAGTGGTCTGACCACAGGGCTGTCCGGCCTGGGAGGTCAGACTATGGGACAGCTGCTCGCCATGAAACTGCCACTCCTCTTCTCTTGGATGGCTCCTGACCCAGTGCAGAGGACAGTCAAGGTCAAGGTGTTTCTACAAGGTCCCTTATCTACCTACAGTCTGAGATCTCTTTTCTTCTTCATCTACGCTGTCTCCTGACTAGCGTGTGCCGAAGTCCCCTGTATCACGTACACAGACACCTGCTCAACTCCCTCCCTCGACTGTCCTAGTACATCTTCTACTTGGACTATCGTAACATCACCTGCGAACAACTGATCTCTCCTGTTACTCAGGGGTCATGTTTTCTTTTCTTATCGTACTGTTTTAGCTGGAAATTTGGATCAACATGAAAAGGCAAACCACCTTGTTTCATTCATTCGTTTACTGACTGCCTCTGCGGTTTTACCTCAAGGTTCAAGTCGGCTGCTGGATCGGGCAGAGTGTGTGTGCGTGTGTGTGTGCACGTGTGTGTGTGTGTGCACGTATTTGTGTTAAGGAAATAGGCTTCTGTTCATAGATCAGTAAAGGGTGGAACCTTAAGAATGGAAACATAGTTTTATCCAGTGAGTTTCCTAAGAGTCACCACATTCACTATAAGGGCTTTTTCTCCAGGCCCTGTTCTTAGTGTTTAGAGGGCAGTGAGAAAGCACCCGAGAACCTCTAAGCATAGGAAGGAGTTTCATCAACAGTGTCTGAAGGAGACAGAGCTACGCCGCTCACAGTGATGCTGAGGGCTGGTGAGTACCCAGATGCCCTACTCCCTGGGTTTTACCCACGCCAGGCAGCCCACACGGCTGCCCCTGTCCCGTGCCTGCATCCAGAGATGGCCCACTGCTCCTGCGCGTGTGCGTGGATGTGTGAGGGGCAAAGTCCAAAGTCTTCCCCCTGGCCTGCAGGTCCTCCTGGCAATGAGGCCTTGACCTCTCACCTCCACCTTGCCTTGGTTTCCCCACACTCCTGCTTCTCAGCCTTCCTTCTCTACCTCTGATGTTCTCTGCCCAAATCTGTCCCTGCCACATGGCTGTCATGACTTCCTTGGGAAGGTGTCTACAAGCCTCACCCCTCACTCCCCTTTCCCACAGCCTCTCCACCTACCCTCCTTTCCAATTCTCATTTTCCTTAGGACAACTGGCTCAACGACCATGTGTTCTGAGCCTGCGGGCTCTGAAAGCACAAGGCCCAAGTCTGGGGCTTGTTCTCTGTCCTAGTCCAAAGGCCTGGCACTAGGCATGGCATTGAGACAGTGTCATGGCTCTTCAGTGGGCCCCTGCAATGTCCCACCCACAGCCGGGGCCTAGGCCCAGGCCGGGTGGAGCCAGGCACCCTGGGCCCCGCCCCCAGCCTGGCATCCCCCGTTCACACACCAGGGAAAAGGCACACAGCAGGCAATACCCACCCGGTCACCAGCTGCTCAGTATAGTAACAGCTGGGGGAAGTGGGAAGGCCCAGGAATCCAGAGGAAAGAGTGGAGTGGTCAAAGGAAAAACAGGAGAGATTGTGAGAAGGAACTGTGGATGAAGTGTGAGAAGCAGAGACATCAAGGTGAGGAAAACAGCAGCAAACCGAAGGGGGGACCAGCATTTTCAGCCCCCATACCTGGCTGCTGAGGGAACAAGAGCAGGAGGGGCAGCCTCCCCAGGCTTGGAGAGCCCACCTGAGAAGTGGTCCCCGGCCAGGGCCCCTCGGCCCTCCCCAAGCAGGCACAGTCCGGCCAGGGCCCTCGGCTCATCTGAGCTGGAGGGGCAGCTTCTGACTGTGCCCCACTCATTCTCTCATTCATTCGTTCCACTCACCTACCACATGTCCAGCACAAAAGAGCTGTGTGCACTGATAAATGTCTACCCAGGTAACTACCTGGCCAGCAGAGACCCTGGACGGGGAGGCCCTCTGGCCCAGCATGCTAGCCTGAGACTGGCTCTCCAGGCCCCTCGACAAGGCAGCCTCCCTGCACCCTCAAGGCCAGGCCGCAAGGTTACCCTCTGGATTCCCACGGGCCGTGCACAGCCCCCGCCCCAGCACTGACCACAATGCATCTTAACTGCCTGGGTGCATGTCTGTCCCTGGCACAGGGCTTTCCTTTGAGGATGGAGACCTGGGTCTGTGCTTGCTCAGTGCTGTATCACAGAGCCTGGTGCAGAGAGAGCACACCAGCAGCATTTGCCAAACAAATACCAGGAAGCTGGCTGCCCACGCCTGCCCTACATCAGCTCCAGCAAGAAGACCTTCATGAGCCATAGGCACAATCTGTGTGACACTCAAGCTCACTGAGGCGGGGGCCCAGGGGCTAATGCCTGAAGCCACCAGCATTTATATTTACATCCCGCTGAAATCAGAGCTTCCCGCTCCGGCCCCTTATCCGAGTGCTATGGAAGGTTCTGGTTTTAAATCTACAGTGTATGGACGGAAGCCAGGCAGATCGTGGAAGCACTTCTGAAAGAGCAGCCCGAGACGCTCCGTGAACGGGCCCAGTGCGTATGGGGAGTCTGGGAAAGGCTCTGAGAAGTCCTGCAGGAAAGGAAGCACTGAATGCTAGTTAGTCTCACCAGTTCCGGAAGCACCTGACCATAGCACTGCCCTTTCCTCCTTAAACTAGCCACTGGGGTGCCCTGTCGGAGATGCGTTGGGGATAACGAGGATGGGGACTGCTGTTAGCCAAGGCAAGCTTCCAGATACGCAGATGGCTCCATTCTTCTCCCGGACAGAGGCCCCTGTGCCCTGGCCCAGGGGGAATCCCAGCTCGACCACCTCCCTCAGGGCCGGGCTCTGAAGGTGGACACTGGTGCCGCCTCGCCAGCTGCTATTCTGAAAAGTACATACTTGGCAAATCCAATGAAGTCCTCGTGGTTCGTGTTGATGTAGGACTGCTCAATATCGATCAGGAGAAGAATCTGGGGGGAAGCAGGGTTCACCATCAGTGAAGCGTGGAGGGAGGGGCAGCTGCGGGAGCACTTCCTGCACCTGCCAGCAGAGGTGGCCCAGAACCACGCTGCTTCTCACGCAGGAGAACAGAGGCCCCCCACCCCTTTCCATATCCTGGGGTACACCTGCATGGGTGCTTCCAAATGTCAAAGACTCACAGATAAGCAAGCCTGGGACAACAGAGCCGAGCGAAGCAGCCCAGTGTGGTGGTCACAAACATGGCCTCTGGGGTGACCCACTGGGGTTGCAGTCTCTGGCCAGCCTTGTGAACTTGGGCCTCCTGTTACTGAGGTGTGGAGTGGGGCAACAAGACCCAATGGCAAAGGGTTAAGTAAGTCACAATCTGCAGTGTTTAGAGTAGCGCCTGGCATGTTCTAAGGACCTCATTAAAACAGCAAAGGTCATTTGACCAGGTGAGGACATTAAAATGAAACACACTGGCACGCAGGCACCCACCAACCAGCTGGGATGTCATCTCAGATAAGGGACCGGCCCTCAAACAGTCCCCTGCCCTTCCCGTCACTTGAACTCTCTGAACCCGCAAGCATAAAAGGGGCCAGATACTAGGTTCTTGGGGGATTGTTGGAAAATGCCATGTGCTCTATCCGTGGGAGCCACTGTTACTGGTTTAAAACACCTGAGTTCTATTGCCCTGGAGCCCTCAGATCAAGCCCGGCAGTGTCGACAGTGGGGCCACCGGGGGCTATGGTGTATCTGGAAGGGACAGTAGCTTCTTGCCAATGACAACAAAGCAGACTGGAATCACTCGAGCTTTTCACAAAACTCCCAGGTTACAGAAGCTACAAGGGAACGGGGTGCAGGCTGAATGGGGGACCCTCCAAAGGGCAAATGAGCCAGTTCCTTCTCCATCAATGTCAAGGGGGGAGGGACTGTTCCAAACAAGGCGTTCTCACGAGTAGGCTTATTTCAGCTCCAGTCTGAACAAACTGCCAGGAGATCAGAGCAGACCACCAGCAGCAGTGACCCAGACCAGGTGTCAGGCCATATGAAGGCAGAATGAATGACAGTCCTGAGCTGAGTAGGTGACAGCTGAGACCCATGCTGCGGCTGGGTGGGGGCACCCCACTCTCTACCTTGTATGGGCTTGGACAGTCTTCACAAGAAAAACTTAAAACACAAAAAGCTCCCAAACGTGTTCTGGCAGGTGAGAGGATAAACAGGCTGCGGTCCATGTTTTTTAACCCTACCAGGCGATCAAGGATGCACTTTGGATGCAGCACAAACATCAGGGATGAATCCCAAGGCACCATGCCAAGCGGAGGGGACAGAGTCAAGAGGCTACTAGAGCCGGAGTCTGTTCACATGACATTCTGGAAAAGGCAGACTGTGTGGACAGGGAGCAGCCCAGTGGTTGACAGGGCCTGGGAGCTGGGGAGGGACTGACGACAGAGGGACACAAGGATGGGGATCTTGGGGAGTGACAGAACTGTTCCATATATGACTGAAATGCTATATGCATTTGACACTCACATAATTGCATAACCAAGGTTCACTGCACATAAAATACACCTGAAAATGAGACAAAAAGCCAGTACCTGGTCCTTGGTTCTCCCCTCCCGTTCCCGGATGTAAGTGGTGACAATTCGTTCTGTCTCTTCTCGCAACCGGGGGTAGGAGCTGAGCTAGGGGGAAATCAGAGTGGCAGCATTGGCTGGGTCCCCATGGCACCGAAGCAATGTGAACCAAACAGAAAACACAGGGGAAGAGGGGTGACGGGGGGGGGCCCACCGAGTCCCCACCCTACTCCCATCTCACAGCTGCTTCAGCTGAGAGACAGGAAGGAGATGGTGGGGGGACGGCGGGCCAGAGAGACTGAGAGTGCCCACGCGCAAGCAGAGATGCTTTTCAGGAATGCAATTCAGAGGAGGCAAGTGGCAGAGAAAGCAGGTGATGGCCATCCTCCCACATCCCCATAGCACTGGATGAGCGTGAGGACACAGTTTAACTAAAGCCGCTGGGCCACCAGGGCGGGGGCCCCCCGCTCAGCACCTGTTCTAGGAGTGGGGGTGCAGCATCCGGGCCGTCTACCTCAGAGGGACCCCCTTGCGGAAAACCCCGATCAACTCTCCTTTGGGATCCACTCCTCCCACACCTCCACTGCCCCAGCCTCTGCAGCAGCAACCAAACCCAACGCACAGGAGCCCACCTTCCACAGACTGGGTTAAGTCCACAAGTTGGGGAAAACTGAGCAAGTGGTCAAAATTACTCGTGGAAAACCTCCTAAGTGCCCCATGATGTCAGAATATGGAGGTCTGCCACTGGTGATGCGTTTCACCATGCTGGTGACAGGTTAGAAACCCACTTTCTCAAGGTGTTCCAGGGATGGGCACTGGACTCTCATCCCTGCTGCCTGCTTAGTGAATGCATCTGGCAACAGCAAAGGCTTCCTGTCCCCGACAGTGGCCCAAACGGCAAAGGTGGAATCCGTGTGGGATTGGACCCCCCACCTTGTGTCTGCTGAGGCAAAGCTGAGATGTCCCCGTGAAAACATTGGCCCGCGGAAGGGGGTTCCTGCTGAGGCAGAGCTTCCCAGATGCTCGGGTTAAGACTAACAATGGGAAGGAGAAAATGAGGGACAAATGCATAGGTGATAATAACGAAACCTTCCGTTACCTTCTCGGCACACTTTTTAATGACTGTGGCCAGTTCTGAGACCACGAGATCAACACACTTCAGACTCGGCTCTTTGAGTTTTACAATCTGTTTTTTCACAATGGCTTCAAAGGCCATGTCGGGGGTGAAGAGCCCCGTCCTGGGTCATGCGGAGGGCGGGATGAGGTAGAAAGACACCCAGGGGAAGTGCAGGCCACACACACGGGACGAGGGACGGGAGACAGAGAGAGAAGAAACGAGAGTCAGCTGGTTAGTGACATGCAAGGAGGAGCCTGCGCCCGCATTTGCCCCAGAAGCTGCTTCGGATCAAGAGGTGTCCTCGGTCCAAGGGATGGGCCTGGTCTGGGGTTTAATTATGGAAGTCCTACGGGTCAGTGTCAGGGTACGGACAGCCCAGGGCAGGGGGAGGCCCTTCAATTCTTATTTGTGACAATGGGCTCTGGGACAGTAGTCTCCAAACCACCTATATTTCTTTCTTCCTTTCTTTCTTTTTTTTCCCAATCTGGGTTTCTTTCCTCTCCTTTTTCCAATCGAAGAAGCTTAAGAAGCAAATGTGGGCTTTTCCAGACTGAGAACAGAAGGATCAAGCAGATATTCTGCCTCAAAGGCCGACCCAGAGCTCCACGGCCATCGCAGACGTGCAAGCGCAAACCGCCCACCGGGAAGCGCTTCAGCTGCTTGGCCAAGGCGTGCCCCCCTGGGCAGCGGCCCATGGAGAGCCGGCGTGTCCTGCCAGGGGAAGGCAGTGGCCTGTGACCACGGGCACAAGGGTGCTGGTGACCTAGGGGATCAGAGGACAGGCTGCCTGGGGGGACAGCACCGCTCCTGAGGCTGAAGGTGGAGGGCAGGGGAGCTGGTAGAGACCATTAGGGGCTGAGCCTGGGATGGAGCGCTCATGATGCTGTTGGTGTTCTGGCCTTTCTCAGCATCTCCGAGACAGAGAAGTGGCTGACCCCAGGAAAGCCTGAGGGCGCCAGGCATTTTCAAGGAGGGGTGAGGGGCAGGGAGGCTCAGGGAGCTTGGCCTCCAGCAGGTGACGCGAGGTCCCTCTCCGCTACCCAGAAGACAGCAAAGCGACAGCCCAACAAAACCCCCATCACATGCTAAGCTTGGTATCAGGGTCCCAGGGAGCCCCGTCCACCAGTCTGGAGTCTGGAGGCCTGGTACCTCCAAAGTTGCACCCAGGCCGAAATGCTCCCGCCCCAGCCTCTGGGAAGAGGTCATGTTCTTGGAAACGGAGCCAATCTGGGAAGGAGAGGTAGGGGACTAGCGGGGCAAAGGCTTAACAGCACTGGGAGCCTGATACCAAACCCCCGTAGCCCCGTTTCCACAAGGCCAGGAGTCACCCTGCCGAGGGTCCAATACCTTACTGGTACACTGCCTAACTGTATTGATTAGCTCCTGGATAACCAGGTCGACACATTTCAGACAGGGCTCTTTCAGCTTGACGACCTGCTTTTTCACAATGGCCTCGAATGCCAAGTCCGGGGTGAAGAGCCCGGTCCTAAAAGCATCCGTACCCGGGGGCAGGGGAGATAAGTCAGAGAGAAACAAAGCACGGTCAGCAATTTCACAGGCACCAGCCGGGTTCCCGAGAAAGCCAAGGTCGCAGCAAGTCTAGGGGTTTGACGAGGATGCCTGCGTCCACTACCTGGAGCCCCCGGGGGTGACGTGAGGACCCCGCGGTGATGCAAGACAGGAGGATGGGAGTGATGATTTTTGCTGGAATACAGTGGGGACCCAGGAGGCTCACGGGGCATCCGAGATGGGGACAAATGCTGGGTTCCTGTGATTGGATCCTGACTCAGCTCTGACTCCCTCCCCACCCCCCAGGGCACTTCTGCAGTGAGCTTTCTTACTTCACTGACCATGGTGACTGGGTGGTTTAACCAATGTTTAACCCAAGGGCAGTGGACAGCCCGGGGACCTACGACACCCACGCAGAACTAAGCACATCTACCCTCAAGTGCCCTGGGAGAGCCAGAGGGAGAGACTTGCAGCTACTGAAAACCACCTTGGTGCCCTCTCCAGGTCTCACAATCGGTGCCCAGAGGTCTGGGGAGACTGACTGGCTGCAGGATGGCACCGTGAAGGCAAAGGGAACATGGCAACTCTCCCCGTGGAACTTGCCTGACTCCGTGGATGTTCTTAATGGCGTAGCTGATCTCCCGCCGTAAGTCTTTCTCATCGAACTCCATCTGAGAATAGACAAACCAAACACATGCAAGGAGGTCCCTGGGGCACCCCAATACTAGGCCTGTATTCGGGGAATGTTATCTTCTGTGTACCATTCGTATTCACGTGGTAGAATATATATATTTTTTAATTTGTTTATTTTTTGGTGGGGGAGGTAATTCAGTTTGTTTATTTATTTATTTAATTAATTGGAGGTCCTGGGGATTGATCCCAGGACCTTGTGCATGCTAAGCAGGCACTCTACCACTGAGCTATACCCCCACACCTAGAATATTTAATTGGCCAAAAAATTTAAAAACACTAAAACTCGATTTCAGCAAGGATGTTCTGAAACTAACATTCATGCTCGTTTGGAAAGAGAATCAACTCGTAGAAATTTTCTTCTGTGCTATTTGACAGTACAAAGAAAGAACCTCTAAAAACATACCTATATAGACGCCAGATAGTTTTAAATGCTCTAGAAATACATCTTGAGAAATTAATCAAGAATTACCAACAGTCACAAAACTATCCAGAATTGCCGAAAGACATGCAAACACCGTAATGTCCAACAATGGGAGACTGGTTAAATGCATGATGAGACAACCATAAAATAAGATAGTATTTTGCGATTCACAATGCACAAAATGTAATTTGAAAAGACGGCCGCCATATGAAAGGACCACAGTATCAAGATACATTTTTTTTTGTAATATATATGCACACGCAGGCATGGATGAACGTAAGTGCTGTGTCTGTGGAGATTTTGCCTGCATTTGCACAGGAATAATTCTCCAAGGACACACACCCATGTGCTAAATGGCATCATCTTTGGGTATTAGGATTATGGGTGTTTTTCTCCTGTTAGCTTTTGTTCTCCTATTGAAAAGAACTTGACTGGTGTTTACAACGGTGATATGTGCTCACTGTAAAAAGTGTAAAACTTCAAGCAACTAAAAAAAAGAAAAAAGAAAAAAGAAAATCTCCAGTCCTAGCACCCAGAGCTGACACTTTTGTGAATATCTTTGCAGCTCTGCTCTGCTAAGACACACATCTAGATGCGTGCGTACGATTTCATACAAAGGATGCTATAAATATCATCTGTACGTTATGCTGTGCATGCTGGCTCCAGAATCTGCTTTTTCCCTTTCAACCACATGCTGGGAACATTTTCTCAAGTGACTTCACCTCTATTTTTTACGTATTCTGCAAAGAACATGTATTGGTTTTTGTCAGAAGAAAAAAATGGGACTCTTCATATAGCTCTGCTGGAAACCTCTAAGCTGTCCGCTCAGAGAAGGAGGCCTGTGGGGATACCTCCCCAGAGCTGTACTCGGCCCACAGCAGGCTTGGGCCTGGAGGCAGGGGGGTGCCTGCCCACTGACAAGAGGTCCCAGCCCGTGGAGCGCTACCTTCACCAGCTCGAAGGGAAACCGCTCATGGAAGATGCGATTGATTCGGGCGCCCCCAGAGAGCTCCAGTGTGTCCACTTGGTCTCCAGAGCCTTCGATCCGCTTTTCGAAGTCCACCCCAAACTGCTGGACCATCCTACCAGGAAAAAGAAAACCCGAACATCAAAGCAGAGCTTCTGGATTATGTCCGAGTCAAGTCACAGTTTACTTTCCTCTTTTCAGTTTTTAGCAGCAAAACGTATGTGTGGGTCCCCAAAATAAAACAAAATCCAGGAGCTGCCAATGGCAAGTACTTGCCACACACCAGGCCTGCTACAATTCTTCATTCACTGAACTGGGGGTGGGGAGCGGTTATAACTCCCACTTTGCAGATGGCAAGAGTGAGGTGCGGGGTTTGGGGGGGTGGTAAGGGTCATAGCTTAGCAACCTTCACCGTGAGACTTGGCCTGATCCGTCAGGACCACGACATGAAAAGGCAGCCCCTCCACACAATTCAATTCTACTGGTTCCTGCCAAATTCCAGGTCCAGACTCCACCACTGAGGGGCTGGGAGGCCTTGGACAGGTGGCTCTGTCCTCTGAGCCACAGTTTCTTCATCTGCAAAGTGGGTTGATTGTAACAGCACATCCACACAAGGTCCATGGAAGGATCTAAGGAGTTTCTAGATTTCATCAACTCAAAGAAGGCACCAGCCCTCATTAGTCCGTACACCCATGAAAAAGGAAAATGCTGCCAATAGTAATTCACCTGAATCTTCTGATTTGAGAAATTAAAAGTGCACACATCATTGATGAAATGTGGTAACGCCATGCATGTCCCTTCAGAACCCAGCCCTCAGAAAGTGTCTCTAAGTGCTGCTGGCTAGTACCGTGACAAGGTGAGCAGCGAAGAACTAAGATATTTATTAGTGCTCTGGTTTTCTTTAGCATTTCTCATTGCTTCCCCTAGTTCCTTGCACTGTCTGCTTTAATAATTTCCCCACTTCCATTCTTCAAATTCTTAATTTCACGTAGTGTGTGGAGTTTCCCCAGAAGGGGAGCTGCTCCAATGGGCACAAGCCCCCCACTGGGCCTGCAGTTCTGCAGCACAGGGAAGTCCAGCTCTTACGGGCAAATACGGCTGATGCCTGCAGGCTGCCAGGGCGGTGAGGCTGGGCCACCAATGAATGGGGTTCTCCCTGAATACCCAGGGGGTCACTCACAGGGTGTCCCAGATCCCCAGAAGCAATCTGCCCACTGGAAGCAGACAGTGTGCACATCTGACTTCCTTCCCAAAGACACACAATGGCCTATGTTAAATGCTGCACTTGGGCTTGGGACCTTGAATGGTGGCTAAACCAGGGCCAAGGTTGTAAAACGCTTAGTGCTACAGCAAAGACAGACCACAGAGCGGGAGAGTGGTTCAGGGCCAGGATGGAGCCTCCGCCACCTGCCACCAGCCTCGGAAGGGGAAAGATGCAGCACACGTGAGCCCCAGCCTCCTGGGGGCCCTGGAGTCGGAGCTGCACTCGTGGAGCCTCTACCAACTGTCATGAGTTGAACAGGGCCCCCCCCAAATTCACGTTGATGTCCTAACCGCCGGTACCTCAGAATGTGAACTTACTGCAGACAGCATCTTTGCAGATGTCATTGGTTAAGATGAGGTTGTATTGGAGGAGGGTGGGCCCCTGAGCCAATGTGACTGGTGTCCTTAGAAAAAGGGGAAATTTGGACGCACATTTGAGGGATAACGTTATGTGAAGATAAGACAGAGACCAGGAACCCCAACGTTGCCAGTAAGCCACCAGAAGCCCTCAGAAGGAACCAACCCGGCGGACACCTTGATTTTGGACATTCAGCGTACAGAACTATGAGATGACAGCTCTCTAATTTAGTTTAAGCTACCTAGTTCACGGTACACAGGAGCCACAGCAAATGAATACACCCAAGCCTGGCAAGGAAAATACCTACAGACAACCAGCACGCACTAGAGACGAAGAGTCCTGAGTTTAGAGCCACAACTGCACATCTAGGGAACACACATTCCTGCTCCGAGTTCTAGAAGGAGAGAGCACCAGATGCAAAGCACAAAAGCCAAGGGACTAGGGCTGGTCTGAAAAATTCCCCCAATCATCTTGGCTGGGGAAAGAACCTGCCAGGGTTTTAAGTGACCTGTGTTCTAGTCACAGGATGGAGCGAGGGGTGAAGGTCATGCTGGTTCCCTGACACAGAGCAACGACTAAGCTGCACCTGGGAGGAGAAAGCCAGGCCCAGAACAACCTATCATGGTAACAATGTTGATAAAAGTAAAAGCAGTGAGCTTTTCCATCACTGGCTCCAACTGAGACCCATTCTGTTCATACTGGGCCCATGTGGGAGCCGGGGGAATGCGCCCAGTAACCAGTCCATGCTATCAACTCAAATTCAAGTGCTCCTCAAGCCAGCCATCCCTCTTGTAGGAGTCAGCCCTGCAGAAATCCTGGCCTTGTGCTCAACGGTGAACTTGAGAAGCCTCTACTGAAGCAAAAAAAATACCCGCATGTCCCCTACGGGCAGCCACAGGAAATGCAAGGTTCTCAATGATGCTTCCACCGCCTACAAAAGGGCAGAACTGGGGGAAGGTCTGGTGCCACTGCGCTCATTCTCTTGTAAGGCGAGAGCCTGAAGGCGGGAACCAGGGTGCGGGGGGGGGGGGTAGTTTTCAAAGCCAACCCTTTGTACACGTGAAGGCAGCCATCTTATAACAGAGGCCGAGGAGGATGTCACCCAACAAGCCATTCAAAGGGACACCCGCTGGCAAGGAAGGGAGAAGCAAAGGCCCCTGCTCGTCGCTGGTCTGTGCGGCCCGCAGCCAGCAGGAGGATCTGGGACCACAGATAAATGCTAAAGCAGGAACAGCAGGCCTCACTGAGGGGCCGCAGATGACAGCCGTGCACCCTACTGTGAGGTCAAAACCAGCCGGACAGGGTCGCAGAGCACTGGGGAGAGAGCACACAAGGTGTTAGGCCCCAGGGGATGGGGACCGTTTGTGGAGGGTGTTCCCTGGGCAGTCTCGGTCAAGGGCCCCAAGAGCAGCATTTTCACAAGGTTCCCCAATGGCCATGTGATATGATGGCTGCTACTGTCTTCCTTTTAGGGGCGAGGAAAGCAAGGAAGGCCCAGAGACCTCTGGCCACCGGCCTGTGGTTGCCCAGCAGGCCCAGGTTCAGCCCCAGGCCACAGCCTCTGAAGGACATGCTAGACCAAATAGCCACCTGAAGTCTGCAAGGGGCCAGCTTGGGCTCTGCAGAAAGCTTTTTGGAATGCAGTTGAGGCTGTCTGATTCTCACCCTGGATCCTACCACTGTGCGTGGCCACGTGGCAGAGAGGATGGGGGGACATCAGGTCTATGATGGCCATAGAGGACAGTGTCCCCCTAGTGTGCCCGTGGGAGGGGTCTTGTGCATGGCACCATCTGAACTGCCAAGGAGCTTCTGGATCCCACTTTAGTGCTGAGGGTCCCTGGCAGGGCAGAAACCAGGAATGTGGAAGCAGGAGAGGCCCTGGGTAAGAACCCAGGATCGTGGGGTACACCCACTCCTCCACCTCATACCTACTGCTCCATCTCACAGCTGGCAGCTGCAGGGAGCACTTTCTTAGATTCAGGGTGAGGATTCTAAGAAATCAAGCAGAAGTTGCCGACAACTCGGCATGGCTCCCTCCCCCATGTCTGTTCTTCCTACAGCAGCCAGAGGGTGCCCGTGAGCATCTGAGTCAGGCCATGTCCTGCCAGTGCTCAGAAACCTCCACGGCTCCTACCTGACTCAGAGCAAAAGCCAAAGTCCTCCCCATGGCACACAAGGCCCTGCAGGCTCCACCCTATTCCCTCCTTGCCTTTACCTCCTCCCAATCTCACCTTGCTCACTCTGCTCCAGCCACATGGGCCTCCTCTAACAGCTGGACACAGTCCTGCCTCAGGGCCTTTGCACTGGCTGGGCCCCATCCCCAGGACCCTGCATGGCCCCCTTCCTCACCTCTTTAGGTCTTTGCCTACCTCACTATCTCAGGGAGGCCTTCACTGACCACTCTATTTTATTTATTCATTTATTTATTTTTTTAATGGAGGTACTGGGGCTTGAATCCAGGACCTCATGCATGATAAACATGTGCTCTACCTCTGAGCCATATCCTCCCCCCAACCACTATATTTTAAATGGCATCCCCATGTCTACCCTTGCACTCCTTAGCCCCTTTCCCCACTTCAACACTGCAGCACTTAGCACACATGATACATGTTCTTATTTACTTATTTTGTTTCCTCCCTCCTCTTCTCCCCTTTCTGAGCACATGGGGTGCCTGCCCAGTTTGCTGGGGTAACCCCAGTGCTCCGGACAGGGCCTAGCACCCCGGAGACTCTGGACAAGTCTTTGTGGAACAAAAGGAGGGAAGACTGAGGATGGGCACCCAGCCTGGCAGCGGGAGCCTGCGGCTGGGTGGAGGCCCCTGTGCGCCAGGCTGGAGGCCGGTCACGTACTGTAGCAGGGCTTTGGTCTTGCGCGTGGGGTCGTCGGGCCGAAAGTTCTTGTACTCCTCCACCTCCTTCTCCAGGGACAGCAACTGGCTCTGAAGCTTGCTGCGCAGGGCCGGCAGTGACTCCCGGATGTGATTGGTCAGTTGCTGTGGGAGAGACGCCAGAGGTCAGAGGTCAGCATGGGCAGGAAGCTGAGAAAGGGCAGGCCGGCTCCGCCTGCCGAGGGCCCATTCATTGATGTGCCCCCAAGCCCAGCACAGTCTCCAGCCGCAAGAGCTGGAGTCACACTTGCACGAGGGGCAGAGAGATGGGGCACAGCTTGGCCCACAGCCTTGAGATGCCGCCAGCAGCTCACGAGGCCTTGGAAGGGCAGATCAACTGGGCTGCTCACACCACGGACCACAGGTAACTGTTTCCAAGTACCAGGCAGAGGGACCCAAATGCTGACCCAGAACAGCCTCCCATAAGAGCAAATTGCCACTCAGTGATAAAAGCCTAGGAAGCCACCGCAGGACCCAGGCACGGAAAGACTGCCACACGGATGATGATGCGTCCACACCATGGGACACTGGTTCGGGGAAGGCACACAGGCACAGGCCAAACTGAGATGGAAACAGCTCACCAAAAAGGACAGAAAACATACATATGATGTGCTCCCTTCCATAAAGACAGGGAGAAAGTCAGAACATCGTTTCATTTGCTCAAACAGAGTGAGGGATGGGTCATGAGAGAAGGGCAGAACGGAGCAGGCGGGAAGGAAGACCCCTCACTGCCGCCCCCTCTCCTCTGCAGTTCTGCTTCTGAACCACATGGACTTGTCAATTATTCACAGATTTTAAAAGGAAGCAGTGGTGCAGAAAAGGTTAGGCAGGCAGCCTCAAGATGGGTCAGTGGAGAAAAAGCTGGATACAGAACAGTGGGTAAAGACATTGCTGTTCAGGTGGGAGAAGGGAAGGAAAAGCGAGGCAGGAGGAAGCGGGGAAGGCAGGAGGGGCACTTTGGCCTCTCCAGTGTCTGGACTGTCTCTAGGAGGCCTGGGAAGTGGTGACACTGGCTGCCTCTGGGGAAGGGACATGTCACAGGGTGGGAGGAAGTGGGACATTCACTATATTTGGACTGTCTTTTTTTTTTTTAACTACAATAAAAAAAGAGAAAAAGAAAATGGCAAAACAAAAGCCATAAAATCAGCTAAAACCCCTAAAATCAGCTAAAACCCCAAAAGTGAGGAGCAGCGTCCTGTGACCAACTGTCATATAATACCAAAGAAATTACAAACTATCCATCAAGCTGGGAAAGAGGTGTGAAGGAGACTCACACTCTGTGGCATGCACCAGATGGTCACCCCAAAGTCCTGTGGCCCCCCCCATGGAAGCTGCAAGCCCCCAAGGGTGGGGATCCACTCCGGTTCCCGAGAGCATCCCGGCCCATTACAGCTGCCCCACTTAGCTCATGGGGCACCAGAGGGGCTGGGGACCACTGCTGCAGGAAGCACCAGGATGTGGGGCCAAGCCCCCGGGAGGCCAGCTGGGCTGCTTGCCTGCGGCTCTGAGGAGGCCCCAGACACCTGCGGGGAGTTTTACTTCCCTTCCTCTCTCTCCGCCCCCTGCCCAGGCAGACCCCTGCTTCCTTTCCTGGAGGGCCCCTTACTTCCCTCTTCGTTCTCCAGAGCTGCCTTCTGGCCACCCTGCCCCGCACCAGCCCTCTTCCCAGGCCCCGTCACTGCCAAGCCCTTGGTCGTGTGTTTATCTGAGGACCTGTTCCGAGTCGGTGCCCCCAGTTAGAAATACACCTTCCCCAAGGACAAGGCCTAGCTCCCACGTTGCCACATGGCCACTGCACGCATGAGGGACTCTCAGGTTGCCGTTTTTAGGCCCTGCCCCCATCCAGGATGCTACCACACAGCATCAAGGGGGAGTTCCTTGCGAGCCCGGGCCACTTGAGACAGCTCTAAGAACCTTGCTCCCTGCTACCATGCAGCTACGTAATTTGGGGACTTCATTCCCCGGAGAAATCGATGGACTGGCACGTGTGCAAAGTGATGTCGTTAACGGCAGCCTTTTACTGACTAGGAACATGAGAAACCAGCCAAGCGGCCCTCCCAAAAGAGCCTGGGTAAACAGACTAGGACCCATGTGTTCAAGGACGACCACACGGTCATGAAAAAGATGGGGAAAGGTTTCTGTTCAGCAGGGACAGAGCCCCAGGAGATATTGCTGAGGGGAAAAAAAAAAGCCAGGGGGAGGGTACCCACAACTATGTGATCATCTATAGTAAGAAAGGGAGAAATATGATTCTCAAAAGTCCTTTTAGATTTTATAGACAGAAAGAAACTCAGGCGGTATTAACAGTGGTGACCTAAAGGGAAGTGCAGGGCGCTTCACCATAGACTTTTAAATACTGGTTTTGTTTATGAACCTTGTGAATATACTACCTGTGGGAAAAAAGAGTAAGAGAAAAGCAATGAAATACTCGAGTTGCCAGCACTGGATACGTCCTGCATTTCATGCAGCACATGCAATGAACACTTAGCAGACGCCAGCCTGAGAGGCAGGGATGGTGGTAACTCCCAATTGATGGACAGGGGAGGGAGGCTCAGAAAGGCTGGGCTAAGCTTTGGATTCAAGAAAGTCAGGCCCTAAAGTCCTCTTGCTTACCTACCATCTAGTGCCACCAGCCTCTCTACCTTGATTCAGGTGAGGCATTCGTAACCCAGGTCATCAGTGTCAGGAACTGTATGCAAACTTCTGGGTATGTGACTAAATAATTACAGTGGTAATTAAAGTAACAGTAACCGTAGTAGTGATGGGAATAAGAGTACTGGTGCCAACTTCCTGAACACCCACTCTTCACCAGGTCCTGAGTCCAATGTCAGCTGAACCTATTTTGCTAAAACAAGTGTTGCTCTAGACCAAGGCCAGTGCCACTGTGGACTGCAGCTGTTGTGCAGTGCACAGCCTGAACAACTGCACAGAACCTTCACTGTACCTGGTTCAGAGTCTTCTGCAGGTGTGGGGTGCCCATGCGGTCAGCCATGTGCCGGTAGGCCGGGTGGGAGAGGAAAAACTTCCTCTCGGCCGCCAGTGCCGCGCGGATGTCCTTCTTGCCCTCGATGTCCTTCTGGCTGCGGTTCACAACGCCGATGTAGCCTGTGGGGAGAGAGAGTCAGGGCAGGGCAGTGCAGGCCAGCCAAGATGCTCAGACACCACTACGAACCAGCCATGAGGCCGGGCAAGGTGCCAGTGGAGACAGGGATCCTGCCCTACAAGTCACTCACAGACTGGGTGACAAGCCGTATTCATGACTCGAAAGCAACACAGAGGATGCAGAACAGTCCCGAAAAGCAACATAAGTGCTGGGAAGAAGGAGATATCACATCTGTCCTGGCATGAGGGGCTGGAGAGAGAAAAGCTTTAGAGAAGATGAAATCCACAGACTGAGCTTTAAACACAAAAAACAATTTCAGAGAGAAGGGCAATGGGGGATGGCTAATCTTGCTGGTACTAATAACTATTCTGAAGCTACTATATTTGAAGAAGTTGGGTTTGTCAGGTCATGTAGGTCCTGAGAGATGCATGAAACAGAAGAGAAAGTCCAAAACGACATCCACTAACTAAGACTCAAATCCAGTGGAGGAAAGCTTGATTATCCAAGGGTCACTGTTGGCAAAGAAACCCAGCTCGGGGTGCCCGCCAAGATGAACTCTCAACAACTCATAGATTTACACATAAAACATAAAACTAGAAATACTTGAAGAAAGCATGGGTGACTTTTCAAATTACTGTATTTGTGTTCCAATCTTCTGAATGGAAATAAGAAAGTTACTGGTGACGACATTAGACGTGAGACTTAGGGGAAGAGGGGCAGAGAGACAGATTCCAGTACCATTCTGCAATGTTTTTAAGCATGAAAAACTGTTTTTGGGATAAAAATGCCAGTTTGAAGAAAAGAGCTACAATATTTAGACATAAGGGAATTGGAAGAGGAAGAGGGAAGGCGGTGGAATTCAAAAAGCCAGAACACGGGGCAGCCCACAGTACAGGTGTACAGATGGGAGTCGTGGGAAGCAGAGAACTTAGCCCTTAGTGGCCCACCCGTGGCGGGTGCTTAGTACAAATGTGGCTGTTGTTATTCACATAATTAAAGCTGGAAAGTGGATTGGGCATAGGTGGCAAAAGGCCTGAAGTCATGAACACACGTATGAACCCCCTTTTCTTAGTGGGGGTCATTTGACATTTTGGGGGGTGGAGGGGGAATGGCACTGGCTGTTTCTTGTCAAGTCTTATGTGGACCTGACTTTTTGTCCTCTCCGTGACTGTCATCATGGCCATTTCACAGATGAGGGAACTGAGGCACACCAAGGAGGGGCCCCTTGCCCAAGGTCTCGGAGAGGATCAGGAGAACCCAGATCTGTGGGAAGCCCAAACTCACAACTGCCTGGGTAACAGGGAGCAGAAAGAAACAGCAGGGGTAGAGACAGTGTCTGCTTTGGTTTGTTTCCTTTGAAGGAGCAGGGGTCCTGAGTCTTTTGTAAGCCAAGAAAAAGGATCCAGTTGGAGGGATTTGGAAAGCCATGGGGTGGAGGAGGAAACAGAGAGAAAGCCTGAGGTTTTAAGTCAGGATGAAGCGTGCAAGGGAGCGGGGAGAGGATGAGTCATTGTTCTTGGAAACACACAGGGGGGCAGAGGAGGGAAGACGAGCACAAGTGTGAGTGGAGGAAGGAAGCTGGGAGGGCCAGCACAGCCACCTACTCGGGGGGCAACGCTGAGCCCAGCTAGGGTCACTCGCGGTCTAAGATGCTGGCCAAAGACAAGTGCAGGGAGCGCAGGGTTGGGGTGACTGTGGAGGGTATGGGGGTGAGGGGGGTCCTGCTTTCCTCTTCAGCACTGAGCCTTCCTGCCTAAACCTCCAAACATGGGCTCGCTCTTCAGCCCCTGATCCCCGCAGCCAAACGGAATTTTGGGTTTTGCCCCTGATCTTGCTCTATCCTGATCCAGGGCTACCCCTTGCTGCTCATATCCCTGCAGAGAGGGGGGCAGGTGGAAACCAAGGTCAGACGATTTTCCCACACCTGGGATGTCACAGGCACCCCAGAAGCAAAAGAAATGACCTAAATGATGCTGGCAAGGCCCGAGGGCCAAAAAGGGCTTACACTGCGAGCAGATCCCAGACAGGAGGACAGGCAAAGGGAAACAGTCACAGAAGAAATGGCCTAAAGAACAAATAAAAACCTCACTGGACACTCAACACTGCGCCACCGTGACAAACGGGGATTGACCTAAGTGTCCAACAAATGGGGACTGAGTACTGGCCCATGCACCCCCATATGAAGGACCCCTCAGGACTTTTAAAGCCATTTTGAAGAGGGTTTGCCTCTCATGGGGATATATTCTGCTAAGTGAAATGGTAAAGCAGGTCACAAAGTGGCATGGCACTGGAGACGATGGTGTCCAAATCAGCTTTGTGAGCTGGCGCGAGGGATCTAGCCTCTCTGTGCCTCAGTCATTTCATCCATAAAACAGGGATAACAGAGCCACTGCTTTGGATCATTATCGGGATTAAACAGGTTCTTCCACGCCAAGAGCGCAGAACAGTGCCTGATATGTAATAGATACTTAGTGTTTGCTAGTCTCATCTTTTAAAAATAAAGTTCCTTAGGCTACTCCTGTCAGAAGGTCTGAACCTGAACCTGAGTCTAACTGGGCTCCCGTCTAGGTCTAATGTCCCCTCACAGGGAACTACAACTGGCCAGATCCTGAGTGTGCGACACGATCTGGTTTCTTCCACAAACAGGCCATAAAGACAGAGCGGCTGGAGGGGGAGCTGTTTGCACAGAAACTTAAGTATTTATGTGCAAAACGATACGCTGCCTAGGATTCACCCGGGAAGGAGAGGACACCAGGAGCGGGTATGCCAGGGTGGGTGCGGTCAGGGATTGAGGATTAGCTGCGTGTGACAAGCAGGGAGGCTGGGCCAGGAGCTCCTCGCACTTTCCCTTCCACTTTCAAGACTGAGAATGTTCCTGACAGAGAGCAAGTACGAACGTTAATAAGAGTCAAAATCCCAGGAACTTCTGGGAAGGAGAGCCGCAGGGTAGTAACTAGGGGGAGAAGTCGGCTGTGGACAATTTCAGTTTCCTTTCTCTGGACACCTGTTTATGTTCCCAAGATGAGTAGCTGTTTGCCTGGCAACTGAAAAATGAATGTATACAAATTAGGAGAGACAGATACCTGTGTTCACTCGGGCAGAGAAAAGAGAAGGGCTGACAATGGAACGGAAAAACAGCTCCTTCTGGGCAACGGGGAAGGGATGTCACTGAGTGTATCTGTGAGCATTTGCTGAGGTTTCAATAAAAGTAACAAAAACTGTTTTCCAAAGAGAGGTGCACCAGCTCTCCTGCCCCTCCAGCCCACCTGTCTTGCATGACCTCCCCGCCCCCACCGGCCCCCTGACCCCGTGGCCCCCCAGCTGTACCTCTTCTCAAGGGGAGCAGTTTGTTCTCCAGGACGTCCCTGGCATCGGTGCCTTCGTCCATCAGGTCGAGCTTGGTGATGACGCCGATGGTCCGCAGCCCTGAAAGAGCAGAGGTCAGAGGGCGCCATGAGGAAGCAGCACGGGCTGGCGACCCTGGGCCACTTGGGGTCCACTTGGGCCCCCCACTTTCACGCCATGTAATCAGGGACAAGCCGTAACATCACCTGCCTGGACCCTAGTTTCCCTCAGGTCAAATGAAGACAGTAACACAACAGTCTAAGGGGGTGGTCCATGAGGATAAGCCTAGCACGGGGCAAACGTTCAACCAGGAAACGCGGACCACCACCGTCACTGGTACGATCAGCACCAGCATCTTGCTGCTGCAGCGTCAGAGAGAAACCTCATGGAACTTGAACCCCAGGTCAGAATCTCCATGCTGTGTTCTCTGGGTTGCGTGCAAAGTCCCAATGTAACGTGCAAACCCACGACGACTGTTTCTAGGGTAACTTCTCACCTGAATGGCCAAAATTCCACTCTGGAACCCATGGAATTCCTCCTCGCTGCAGTTTGCCCAGAATCAAGGGAACCCTGCCGATCAGCTGCCCCCACCGGTGCCTGAGGGGCCCTCTGTGCTAGCCGTGTGTGTGTGTGTGTGTGTGTGTGTGTGTGTGTGTGTGTGTGTGTGCCTGAGGGGCCCTCTGTGCTAGCCGTGTGTGTGTGTGTGTGTGTGTGTGTGTGTGTGTGTGTGTGTGTGTGTGTGTGTGTGTGTGTGTGTGTGTGTGTAAGTACATACGTACATACAGAGGGAAGCCTAGGGAGACCCCTGGTGGGTGCTAAGATGGGTGTTACAGGGGTGATGGCCATGGGCACTGGCATCACCTTTCTGGAGAGTAAAGGAGCCACCACCATGAATACCCACAAAGTTTGTGCCAGGTGGGGAAGGGAGAGGCAGCTCGAAACAGAGAGATTTAACTGGGGAAGGGGTCTAGGGGTATCGACTCTATAGAAAATGTTCACCTCCCCTGTCCTTCCTCTTGGTCACCTGGCTCTAGCCACGCACTGGCCTCCCTGCTGTGTCCTGGGCACCCCAGGGTCAAAGTACACCCCGCTTCTTTAGCACCCACTGTTCGTCTTGCTGAATTTTGCTTCTTTTCATCATTTTGGTCTTGTATAAAACCTCATATCTTCAGAGGCTCCTGACCCCCATCCCACCCTGGCCACCCTTAAAGGGTTCTCTTTTCTTCCAGTGCTGTCCACCACCTGAAGTTATCCCAATGGCTTATTTCCTTGCTGGATTCTGTCTCCCATACCAGAAGGGCCCCAGTCAATTCTGTCCCCAAGGTGGAAACAGAGCCTGGCACATAGCAGGTGCTTAACTGGCATTTACTAAAAGAATGGCCAGGGGAAAAGTTTGACCCAGAATGCCCTGAGCCAGAGATGCCACAGTCTCTACTACTCCCTACTGCCCCAACTTGCTCCATTACCTCATCATTCTTTCCCCTTCCCTGCCTGACCCCTGAGCAGTTATGGAGAGATCTCCAGTCCTCTCAGCATCTCTACAAGTTAGGATTGCTGTTCCCACTCCTGCAGGAGGGACCAAGCCTCAGGGAAACTTCTAGAGGTGGGATTTGGACTCACATTGTACCCAAGGAGGGCTGAGCTTTTCCCAGCCCCCTAAACTAGGTTTCTGCACAGGTGAAGCAGGGACCACCGTGCCCAAGGAGGAATGCCAACTCTCACACAAAGGCCTCCTAGGGGAATGCCCCCTCATCACTGCCAGCCCTCGTGGGAAATGCTGGGTCCCAGGCTTTTTCCCAGGGAGGCCATGTGCCAAACAGAACGCCAGTGACTTGGAATGAAGGAAGCAGGGCAAGTCGCAGTGCTCTGAGGCGCGAGGATAGGGGAGAAGCTGCTGTGGGGCTTGGTGGCTACCTTGTGGGTCGACCTCCTTGGCCAGCTTGAGGGCATCTGAGTTGGCCAGGTCCATGTTGGCGGGGGTGACAGCGAGGATGAGGCTGCTTTCCCGGCTGATGAACTGCAGGATCATGTCCTTGATCTGGTACTCGATGTCTGGGGGCTGGTCCCCCACAGGCACCTTGGTGATGCCCGGGAGGTCGATGAGGGTCAGGTTCAGCACTGGGAGGGAAACCAGAGGGAAAGGCCATCAGAGCCGGGGGAGGGGAGGCACGCACAGCCCTGCAGGGACCTGGCCCCCTTCCCCAAGCACTGGGGGTCAGGCCTCAGGACTTCTCCGGCTGCTCCAACTGGATCCTGACTTTTGACCCAATAGCTCCTTGTAGGATCCCATCCTACAGACACCCTCCCTGCGCTCTATTTCAGTGATACAGGTTTCTATTGGTGGGGGAATTAGGTGTTATTTATTTATTTAATGGAGGTACTGGGGATCAAACCCAGGACTTTGTATATGCTAAGCACACACTCTACCAACTGAGCTATACCCCTCTGCCCATTTTTTTTTTTTAATGAAGTGACTCTTTTTTTTAATTGAAGTATAGCTGATGTACAATAGTACATAAGTTACAGGTGTACAACACAGTAATGCAGAGGTTATACTCCACAGTTATTTTCTGAGGTTATACTCCACAGTTATTATCAGTGACAGTTTTAAACCTGGACGTTTGCATTTGCAGATTGCAATTGCTCTCAATGGCTAAATAAACTGCAGCTTGTCGATTCAGCCAATACCAAGCAATTATTAAAAACAAAAAGATGACATTCTGGTAAGAAACACACTGAGATGCATTTATACAAAAAAGAGGCATCAACGATTTTTATTTTATGCTACGATGTGAGTAGAAGTGGTGGCCCACACAGAACTGCCTACTTATGCATCATGTATCATTTAAAGAACATAGAATATATCTGTA
Source organism: Vicugna pacos (assembly GCF_048564905.1). Taxonomy (NCBI): domain Eukaryota; kingdom Metazoa; phylum Chordata; class Mammalia; order Artiodactyla; family Camelidae; genus Vicugna; species Vicugna pacos. The sequence continues at coordinate 26,416,473 of NC_133008.1, read as the reverse complement.
ATATCGGGGGTAGGGTAGGTTTTTGCTTTTATAACTTTTGAATATGAGCCAGGTATAGGCATCATTTATTCAAAAATTAAAAACATTTAAAAACTCATCACAGAGAACCCACAGTGAGGCGTTAAGAGCTGGCTGGAAGATTCACCAGATGCCATCTCAGTTAGCAATCCCTGCCACTGCGCCAGATTGTACACGGTTACAGGCTGCTTGTTCTGTTTAAATGATGCAGTTTTCAGATCAGGACCTTATGCAGAAAAATTTCTGGCTTTCTGGCTCCTTTTAAGGAACAAGAGGACTTGGCTGCCTTGGGCTGGCATCGCTGTGTGGCCATCATTCACTTGGGAGCCAAGCCGCAGCTGCCTCTTTGAAAGGAACAGACCAGCTGCATTTTGCCCCTGTCCCCACCACTCCCTACAGTCCTGGCATGCTGTTTTCCTTCGAGCTGCGATCGATTTCTCAGTACCCTGTTCTGATCACAAATGGGAAGATACAGATCAAGAGGGCTGCCTGCTGGTGAAGGAAAACAGGAGGGGGCATATTCTTTGCGAGAGTGAGGCTGACCTGACCCATGACCACCCGGGACCTGCCCCCACGTGGCAGGCCCCTTGCTGCCTACCATGTGGCGAGTAGACCCGCAGGTTGATGGGTACTGGGGAGATGCCTTTGTTGGTCCCCGTGACCCTGTCGGTCTCCGTTTCGATCTCCTGTCGTACTTCATCAAAGTCTGTAAACTTTTTGGACTTGCAGTGCAAAAACTCGGCATATTCTGAAAAGGGAGGAAAGATACTCAAAATGAGGAAGAGAAGCAGTCTCACTGTGGGTGGGGAGCAGACAGCCTGGGACATGTGCTTTGTCCAGCAGAGAAAATGAAGACTCAGTCCCAGGCCCTCTAGGAATGCGGGGAGCAACAGATTCATTCTCTCGGCAAGTATCTGAAGGGGTCCTCCTGAGACCGAGCCCCCTTCTAGACCTTGGGGATTCCACAAGGTACAAAAACTGGCAAAAAACCATAATTCAGGGGAACGGACATTCTCCTGAAGCATTCTGCAAAACTACATGTCATGACACATTATAAGTGAAAAAATAAAACAAAACCACCACCAAGGTGGGTGTGACCAGCACTTACTCTTTTTTTTCCCCCTTTTTTCTTCATGAACGGAACACAAGAGAAATACAAGCATACATCACCCGGAGCGTGGTGATGTACGTTTGATGATGGTGATGGAGCATCTCCCTCGCTGTGGATCAGTCAAGAGAGACACGAACCGCTGCCCTACTGGGACTCTGAGCCGCCAGCGCCCTCCAGTCTCACGAGCCCCCTGGCTTGTGTCCGTGGGACTCATTGTCCTCCTTCTCCAAGGCCCTCGTGCACGATGGGGAACAGGACGCCACTGCTGACCTGGCTAAAGCTCACCTCAGTCTCATGGGGCCCCCTTGACCTAGATGTGAACCCCTCAGGAGACATGTTTTCTGGCCTCTTCAGGGCTTCTGAGCCCAGGGTGTCGGAAAGCTGTCATTAACACTGAGATGAAGGGTAATTTTAAAAGTGACTAAAAGTTCTGGTCCTACCATTAAGCTAGAGAAATCCAAAGCACAGATACGGATAAAGCGGGAATTAAAAAACATTCATCACAGGCGCTGAGTCTATAGGCGTTTATTGTATGATTCCTCGACTTATATAGGTTTGGATTTTCATAGTAAATATTGGAGAGGGGGGACCTTCTAGGCCCAGAGATCATGGCTTCTGTAGTGATGACAGAAAAAATGGAAGTAAGTCTCGCTGACCAACAGCCTAAAAACCTGGCCCACAGCAGAGACGTAGAGGTGTGCACTGCAGCTCTGTGTCTAAGAGTGAAATAGCCTCGATGTCCACCAGGAGGAGACCTGGCTACAGAAATCACAGCACAGATGAACCAGCTGCCTCCAAAGGATGCAGAAAGAGTCTGTGACAGGGAAAGGCCAGGCAGGACTAGAATCTCTACCCAGAGGATTTAACACAGCATAAAGAAATGAATGCAAGGAGGTTCGCCATCCCACCACCAGACCTTAACAAACTGTGGCCAATAGTCAGCCCTTGCTTCTGGTCAGGACCGGCACATGGTCCCCTTTGCACCTCACGAGTGAGCACCTTAGCAGGCAGGCATCTCCATAAAGCCCGTATCACAGATGAGGACACTGAGGTCAGAGAGTTTGTGAAGCGATCTGGCTCAAGGTCAATGGTGGGGCTGGGGTTTGGAATTCAGAGGTAATCTGTCTCCAGGAAGTGATTCTCAAGTCACATGGCCTTTGTGAAGCACAGGAAGGCTCTGCACCTCTCTGAACCTCCACTGCAGGGCTCAGGGGGACTCTGTGGGCTCAGGTCACTGAGGATCTTGTCTGATACGGGCACTGGCCACTCAGGAGCAGGGCAGTGAGGACACTGGCTGGAGGGTGCAGGATCAACCACCCCACTCCCATCAGCTGACCCAGTTCCCAAAGACAGTCATGCTCCAGCCCTCCACAGGGACAAGAGGAAATACTCAGCTGCTCTTCCTGCAGCAGTCACCAAAAATGGAACAGTCCCCCACCCCCCCAAAGCAAACATCAGCTTTCTTCCGGTTCAAGGCCCTGGGCTCAGCACTCGTAAGATACCACCCTCCTTCCAGGACTGTAGGGGAATGTAGGATGAGACAGGGGCTGAGTACCAGGACACAGGCCCTGCCCCTCCAAACCTGCCAGGACTCACCTCCTCCTCCTCCAAGGCCAGCCTGCCTGTTGCCTCTTCCAGGGAGCCTTCACTGACTCCACACCACCTGGCACCCCATCCTACATTTTGGGCCTCCTGCCCTGTCAGAACCAGACTACCCTGGCTCGTGTTTATGGGACGAGAACCTGCCAGCTGAGGCCTCCCAGAGCCCAGTGTGCTGGCAGCCTTCCCTTCTGCTAAGCCCTTTATGCGAGTGAAAGATGTGCAGGAGACGGTGCTGTAAAGCCACGCCTTCTTCCCCAGAGGGTCAGTGGACAGCAGAAACCATACCCTCTGTGCCCAAGAGGAAGGTCCAGGAGCCAGCCAGGTCCACCCTCACCGCCTGCGGTCTTTACTGGGCTCTTCACTTTGGAAACGTGCTAGATTCCAGGGTCACATCAAGGTAAGAAAGCTTCCACCAACCACGCTTCCCCACCGCCCCCAAGAACTGACCCCCCTTAAAGCCAGACCTTGGCCTCCTCTACTTGAAACCCTCCACAGCTCCCACCTCAACCCAGTAAAAGCCATGTGCCCAGGGCCCTGCAAAATTTCCTCCCCCTACCCCCAACTTTGGACCTCAGTTCACTCCCCTCCAGCTACACTGGCTCCCCTGGTTTCTCATACTCCCAGCCCCCTATTCCTGCCTCAGGGCCTTTGCACTGGCTCTCCCCTCTGACTACAGACACCCTTACGGCCCCTTCCCTCTCCTCCTCAGGTTTCTGCTTGAGTGTCACCTTCTCCTTCTCTGTGAGACCTGCCCTGACCCCTAAGTGAGATGACAAACCTCCTCAGTCTCTTTCCCCCCTCCCTTATGATATTCCAAGCACTCGCCACCTTCTAATATAGTTTACCTTATGATTCTGCGTATTTTCTCTGATCCCCATGAGAAGGTCCACCCTACGGGGCAGGGATCTGAATCTATGCTGTTTTGTGTTCCAGGGAGGGGCACAGTGAGCTCACAGTAGGTGCTTCATAATTATGAGCACAACTGAATGGCTCTGCCGGCAAGGTAATACGGCTCCTACTTCAGCTTTTGAGGTGGCCCAGCACCCCCAAGGCCACCAAGCTGGATATGTGGGAGGCTGGACAGGAATAGGGTCTGGTGGGCACACCTGTTGCCTTCCCCTCCCCACCTCCATCCCAAAGCACTTCCTGACAACACAGGCCCAGCCTGGAGCCGGGCTCTGAAGGGGAAGATGGACACAGCACAAGCGAGGCACAGCAGGTGCCAGAGGTGCTCAGAAAAGAGACCTAACATACCAGGAAGCGGAAGGCGCCTCCTGGAGGGGTGGCCTGTCTGACTCAACCCTGGCACACCCCAATGTGACGGAGGCAGGCAAGGGCAGGGGTGGGCAGTGGGCCCGTGCCTGCAATGACCACTCTGAAGTGGGGCCAGTGAACACACTTGCGGTACTTCTAGAAGGAGGTTCTGCCCTCCACCCAGGACTTGCTCCCTGCCTCCCTCAGGTCTCGGCTGAGGCCCCCGCTGAGCACATGGGCTTCAGCAGGGCCACCACCCAGCCCTGTCGCGGCTCTCCACACACCAACATACCATGTGCTCGTGTATCCCCTGCTAAAGGCAAAGTTAGTTGCAAGAGAAGGACTACAGGGGAATTGGTTTTGGTCTCTGCTCTCCCTGGTTGCCGCTTAATGAAACGGAATTATCAAGTGGCCTGCTACAAAGCATCAGGTGCTCAAGTCTAGGAGGACACCCCCAACCCCGTGACTCCCACGTGGGTCCCCACGGTGCTCAACAGCCAAGCCCCCACCTCGAGCAACCCCCAAGCATGCTCTTCAAGAAGGGGCTCTCAGAAGGGAGGTGACAAGCGCAGGCCGCCACCTTCTCGGGGTTAGGGTGCTCAGGCACAAGGAAGCAGCCCCATGGCAGAGGCCACGGCTCCCTCAGCCTGACTTCTCATGGGGTCTCTGGGCCATCCTGGTTTTTGTTTTTGTTTTTATTGAAGTACTGTTGATTTACAACGATGTGTTAGTTTCTGGTGTACAGCAAAGTGATTCAGTCATATATCCATTCTTTTTCAGATTCTTTTCCATTACAGGTCATTACAAGAAATTGAATATAGTTCCCTGTGCAGGACTCTACTGTTTATCTACTTTATATATAGTAGTTAGTATCTGTTAATTTTCAGCTCCTAATTCACAAAACACAAACAGACTCACAGACATAGAAAGCAAACTTATGGTTACCAGAGCAAAAGGGTGGGGGGAGGGATAAATTCAGAGCTTGGCCCTCCTGTTTTAAAGGAGCTCAAGGAGGCACAGTCAGCTCACCCTCCCTACCCGAAAGGCAGACCAGGCCACGTGCCCCTTAGCATTTCTTAAGAATCACCAAGTATCAAGGTTCTGGTGGGACAACTTGCCTTCAGCCAGCCCTGCCCCTCAGGTGTGGAGAGGGCAAGTTGGGCACCACAGCATGATCTGGGGAGGGGACAGGAAGAGAGGGACATGGGAGTACCTAGCCATGCCCACAATGGAACAGGACAACACAGAACCCAGCATTAAGGGTTATGTGATAAAGCAATCGAATTCCATAGTGCCTGGGCCACAGAGGGCGTGCAACTTCCGAGGCTGTCTGGGGTCTCAGTGCTTTGAATGAGGTTTGGGGAGGTTCTGCCCTGATCTCTGTGGACATATTCCATGCTTTATCCACTCTCAACCCAGCAAAGAACAGAAGACCCAGGGTGACCCCTGGCAGCGGAGATGGGGTCTGCCTTCTCCAATCTGTCGACAAATGTGCTGGTCTGGTCGATACGATCCAGGAGGACCAACCTGGGGCTCAAACACCCTTGGGAGACCCCGAGGACCACATAATCAAAGGGACCTGAACTTGAGGGACTTCCAGAGCTTTTAGTCGACCAGAAAGGGGGCAAAACATGTGGCATCTCTCATGTTTGAATCCGTTTGGTTCCCCAGATTTGAGACAATCCTTGAATACCTCCCATTCTAGGATGCCACCGGGAAGATGTGACACTGCGATTTACAATAAGAAGTATGTACCTGGTCTTCCCTCCATTTCTGACCCAGAGCTTCTAAAATCCTTGCAATGTTCCAGTGATAGGAGTGATAAAGGAGTCTTGATATTCACAGGCCCCTTTCAACCACACCTGAGTTTATGTTAGTGTGGTAACTTGGAAAGCACCTGAGGATGGGGGAGTTGGTTGTCAGGGAAACCAAGGATGTGATTAGAAGGCTGGAACTTTCAGTCCCTTGACCTTCGGGGCTAGAGGCTGAATCAAGCACTAAAGTGAATGATTTAATCAACATTCCTACCTGATAAGGGCTCCATAAAACTCCAAAAGGATGGGGTTCAGAGAACTTCTAGGTTGGTGAGCAGGTGCAGGGGCTGGGGAGAGCGGCAAGTTCAAAGAGGGCATGGAAGTTCCGCAGCCCTTTCCCTATGCATCTCTTCCATCTGGCTCTTCCTGAGTTACATACATTCTTTTATAATAAAACGGGAATCCGGGGGGTAAAAGGTTTCTCTGAGTTCTATGGGCCATCTAGAAAATTGATAGAACCCAAGAAGGGGCTCACAGGAACCTCTGATCGACAGCTGGTCGGTCAGAAGCACAAGTGACAGCCCTGGCATCTGAAGGAGGTAGGGGTACAGCCTGGTGGGACTGAGCCCTTAAGCTGCAGGATTTGATGCTGCCTCCAGGCAGGCAGTGTCAGAACTGAGTTAACTTGAAGGACCCCCAATCCGTGTCCACTGGGAATTGGAGACCTGCTGGGAGATGTGGGGAAAAACACACACCAGAGAAGATGACAGCCCCAGGCTGGCCCCCCGGCTGGCCCCCACCTGACCCTCACCAGCTCCCAGCTTGGTTTCCTCATGGAGACACAAGGCCGTGCCCCGCCTGCTGCAGGGTCTATAGGTTTTATAGAACGGGGGCCCTGCCAGGCCCAGGCTCCCGGGAAAGGTGCAGCATGCACAGTTGCAGATAATCCCACCTCAGGGGCACAGCAGCATCCCTTATGGCACGCCAGGCACCAGCCCTGAGCTGATGGGGCCTGTACGGCATGGGAGGCCCTGGGCCGGGCACGGGGGAGAGCAAAGGACAAAGCAATCGGCAGCCCTGCTCTGGGGGCACTGATGTTGAAGCAGGGGGAGAGAGAGACCATCAGAAACACAAAAGAGCAGGACAGTGTCTCATAACACACGCTGCAGAGGAACTAAGGCAGCAGGGCTGGCGGTGGGGCTGACCCGAGGGGGGAGGGGGAGGAGGGGAGGAGGGGGAGGGGAGGAGGGGGAGGAGGAGGGGGAGGGGGAGGAGGCGGCGGCGGCGGCCTGGTGTTCCAGGCAGGAAGCAGAGTGAGGGCGAAGGTCCGGAGGCGGGAACAACCCAGTTGGTCTGGAGGATGAGATCTGGGCACCAAGAGGAGGTGAGGTCCCAGAGGCCATGAAGCCTCAAGAAGAAGGCCGAGAGCCAAGTCCTGACACCTCCTCTCTGGCTCCTGTGAGCCCCAGCCAAAGACAAGGCTGGGAGGGGAGCCTTAGGAGGCCTGGTTGTCCACATTCCACACAAGAACAGTCTCCAGCACCCAGAGTTTACAAGGCCCAGGAGTGGCTCCCAAGGAGGAGCAGGTTCACCCATGAGCCACCAAACTTCCTGGTGGCTGTGGTCTGAGGTAATTTTTAAACCAAGCCGATTAGTAACAGCTCACAGAGACCTGCCTGGATGGGGAGAAGCCGGGTGCCCCTAGGCAATGCAGGAGTCAGAGAGTTAGGGCCCCGTAGTACTAGGGACACCAGACCCCACAGGATGTTACGGCCACACCACAGCCTCATGGGGTGCCACGGGGTGCCAGGGCCACAAGGGCATCACCACTCTCACCCCCATTTAACAGACGAGGGGGCCAAGGCAGAGAGGGAAGCCACTTGCCTGAGGCCCCAAATAGGTAGGGGTGGCAGCCTGGCTCCGGAGTCCTGTCCCTGAGACCCAGCTGAACAGTCCAGTCTCTAGCAGCAATGCAGCCCTGCGCAGCCCCAGCCCTCACTGCACCCTGTGCTGTGCTCAGCTTCCCCACTCTTACAAGCAGGGCGTCTTCCCCAGCCCAGGGGCCTCGGTCATCCATACCTGGGCTCCCCACCATGAGGTCACTCCAGACTGCGCTCACCCCCACCATGACACCGCCCTGGGCCAGGCCCCATCACCTCTCACCTGGTGCCAGGCTAACCTCTCCCTGGCCTCCCCACCCACACTCCTGTCCCTGCCTGTCCCTCCTCCACAAGGCAGCCAGTGGGCTAAGCCAGTCTCTCCATACCCTTAATGCCACTTAGGATCCTAATCCCTGAATTCCCTCACCACACCTGCCAGGATGTGCCACCTCGCACTTGACCGCTCCCCAGCCTCACCTCGCAGCTTCACAACACAGTTGTTGCCCTGCCTAGAACGTCCTCCCTGGGCCCCTGGCCCAAAGTAGACCCAATGCGCGATATACTATCCCACAATGGCCTGAGCTTCACCCTCCTAGCCCGACCATAGCAACCTCATGTCTGCCGCATCCAGTAGGCTGAGCTCAGGGAGGGCCAAGACCCTCAGCATGCTCACACTGCCTCCCTGGCTTTTGGTCAAGGCCCAGCAAAAATCTACTTGGGGCATTAAGACACTGGGAATGCCATGGCCAGGCCAGGGAGGGGGAGTATGCAAGCTGGGACACAGCAAGGAAAGCTTCCATGTAGGACACCCTGGACCCTGCTCCCCCATCGCTCCTCCCAGCCCCAGCCCAGCAGGATCCAACTACGTCTCCATCTCCACGGATGCCACTCCATCCTCGCCTGCCTCAGGGTACCTGCTCCCACCTCCTCTTGGGTCCCTCTGCCCCAGCACAGCTCCCTGTGGTCTCTCCTCCACCAGTGGCCACAGAATCTGGTCGAATCACACCTTGGCCTAAGGCCACACCCCTAAGAATGCATTTAAAACTAGGCTTTCAAGATGACCTCCTGTGTGCCCTCAGGCAAGTGGCTTGGAAGTCTGCTCCCTCCTCTGTAAAACAGGGTGGCAGGAATGGAGATTTCAACATCAATCCAGGTCAGGCACTGGGCAGATGTGCACCCACAGTTCCTGCCCTCAGAGTTCCCACTGGGCTGTCACTTGTCATGTGCTTCTCCTCCCTTCCCCCACACCCAAGGAATTTCAGTTCCTCCACGGTGGGCATCACACTTCAGGGTCTTCACACATAGCACTCTCTGCTAGGAAAGAGAGCTCCCCCTGCCCAGACACACCCCGAAGCACCTGTCAGCGTCAGCTGTAACATCACCTCCTCAGACAAGCCCGGTGATACCCCCACCCCTCCAGGACGCAGTTAGTCACCCTCCCCCCACACCACACACACTCCCATGTGGTGAAGGTCATGCCTACGTGTCTCCCTTCTGGACTCACCCCAAGTCTCCCCCTGTATTGTCCCCCAGCACTGACAGGAGTGCCAAGAGAGAAGGTGACAGGTGGTGGCAGAGGCCCTGAACCGGCTTGCGGCATGCAGTAAGTGCTCACTGGACCACCGCTGGGTGACAGCCACTGTGGAGGTGATAGGGGAGCCCTCCCACTATGACAACACCAGAGACCTTCTAGTGCTGGAAGCCAGCCAACCTGTTCTCCCAGCAAGCTGTCTCCAAACAGGCCAGCAGCAAGCACAGAACACTGGAATGGCACCACTCAGCAAGGGGCTGGAGTGTGCCAGGCACTGTTCTACAGTGAAGAACACGGTCTTCACGGCAACCCACAAAGGCGGTACTATTATTATCTTCACTGTCCAGACAGGAAACACGGCTGTGACCAACAGTCCTTCCCCAGGGACCAGACAGCCAGTAAGCCACAGAATCAGTATCTGAATCTGGGCAATATTAGCTCCCAGACCCCACCCACCAGGGCAGAGGTTTTCCCAGTGTGGCCAGGGCCCAAAAGCATCAGCATCACCTGGAAATTCATTAAAAATGCAGATTCTTACTCCCTACCTCCTACCAACAGACTGAATGGAAAACAAAAACCCAACGGGACAAGCCCTACATGACTGTGATCTCGCTGGCATCTGAAAACCACGGCTCTGTCATTGCCCTTCCCGGCACAGCTGACTGGACACCGGAACTCAGAAACCCAGAGGAGGCAGCCCATCACCTTTCCCCTGGCCTACGATATGGCAGAGCTCACAAAGGGGACGTACTGGACCAATCAGCTGCTGTCTCTCACTAGTGCCACGCCCCCCCCGCAGGTGCGTTGGGCAAAGTCTGAAGATGAAGGCAAGAGGGTGCGGCTAGGGCCAGCTCAGAGTGTAGTCGGAGGCCTGATCCAGCCTGGGCGCCCACTAGAAAGGCAGGTAACCTGGCTAAGCCTCAGTTTCCCTGTCTGTGAAATGGGAGAGTATGTCAGTTGCCTTCCCAGCATGGGGGTGTTTAACATGACCCGTGGTGCTGCTGGCACACACCTAGCGCTGAACAGATCAGTGCTGATATTTCAGGTCAGTGGGGAAGCAGCATAGAGACCCCTGGGGGCCCTGGAGAAAAGAAAGGCCCCCTCCCCAACAGCTCCCCCCTCCCCTTCCAGCTTCTGACTTGAGATGCTTTCCAAGGAGGCTTGACTGGGTTTCATGCTGGGAAACATCCCCATTATTTTTTCAGATTTGTGTGGGAAGAACAGAAATAAACCGAAAGGACAGGAAAAAAATCTGTATGTGGGTCATTCTATATTCAACAGGCCGAGTCTCTTCCAAAAGTCAATGTTGTAGTTAAAAAGGAAATGGTGGGAATGCTGCTCTGATGAAAAGAGGAGACTGGACAATGAAGGATAACATGGATTGATTGGAGCAGCTGCAGAACCAGCCAGGGAAGATATGCAGAGGACAATTGGCAACATGCTTATGGACTGGGCATTAGATAACATGCAGGAATGACTTTTCTTGGGTGTGGTCTGTGAGTGTAAGAGAGTGCTTTTACTGCAAGGGGAGGTGCACTGAAGCATTTCTGGCTGACATATCACAATGTCTGCTACTGATTTTGAAAGCGTTCAGCAGAAACATGTCATCTTCAATAGAGCAAGAAACATGGCACCTGGTGGCCTGGTCACAGCTGAGGACACTAGGGGTGGGTGGAGGTTGGAATCAATGAACTGTGCTTCAACTTCCCGGCACATGTGGGAAATGTGAACCCAAACCCAAATGGCAGCCCAAGACCCGAGGCTCATCATAAGCCCCCTGGCTCCTGCGGGGCACCGCATCCACGACCGTTTCCGGTTGCAGCTGTGAGCCTCCCCATCGTACCTGTTTTTGAGTAGATGAGCTGCAGAATGAGAGGCCGCCGAGTGACAATTCCTGAACCTCGGGGAAGGAAGTCCCTGTGGGAGGGGAAAGGGACAGAAATTACTCATGAGGCCGGCTTGTGGGGGCAGGAAGTGTGACCACATATGGTGGAGCAATCCCCTCTTGCAATCTGGGCGACCTCAGCAAAGACACCAACCCCAGCAGGGCACCAGGAAACACTCTGGCCTTGGAGGGTTCTGAGGCCAAGGAGGGGCAGTGGAGGGACTGGATTGAAGGTTGGTGACAAATGGAACCATTTCCCTTTGGCTGGGTATGCTCCAGTCCCAGCATGCCCAAGGGGCTCTTTCCTTGACAAATATTTGGAACATCTCCCCCAGGCCCAAAAGAGATCAGTACATTTTTTACATACATTTTTAAGATTAATATAATGCCATATGTCTGATATAGAGACTCAAATAAAAGAAAAGTACTTAATGACAAAATGTGATGTGTTTCATGTCCCAGAAAGACAAATCGATAGAGGCAGGAAGTGGATCAGTGGTTGCCCCGGGGGGTGGGAAAGAAAGTGGGGGAGCTTTCTAGGGTGATGGAAATGTTCTAAAACTGCACTGCGGTAATGTTTACTAACACTTACTATAAATTGACTAAAAACCCACTGCATTTGAAATGAGTGCATTTCCTAGCATGTAAATGATCCCTCAATAAAACTGTTTTATTGTTTAAAAAATCCTATGTACTTCACTATGGAAATACTCAGGCACTGCCTGCACTGACCTACACTAACACGCCTACAGTCACGCAAAGTGGGAAGACCGGAAGCCACCCTGGACCACTAAGAAAGGAAAGCAAAAGAGCAGGGGTCCAGGTTGGCACAGAAGTAGAAGCGGCATTTTCAGAGATCACTAACGCCGTGCAAAGGATTCTTCATTCTTTTGTGTAAAATGGAGAAAGGTTCTAGACTCAGGGAATTTTAAACAAGGTTTGCATCCAGATAAATGTTTAGATTACATGGTATTTGTGCAGAACTTGGGCAGGTGCGACTCGCAGAGGCAAGCATCCTTGGTGCTATCTTGCTCCCAGTACTGTGACAACCCCTGTGTCTGGAACCCCTCATGGGGACTCTGAGGAGCCCCAGAGGAGGTTGCTGGTCCTCAGTCTGGGCTGGGAGCCAGAACCCCCGAGAACCAGTTATCCCAATGGGCGGATAAGGGAGGAGGCGCACCCTCACCACACACCACATACTAGGGGGTGCAAGGCCCATTGGCCTGTGGGCGGTCCCACCACACTTATGCAGCACCTCCTCTGGCTGGGCACGAGGACGTAGTGGTGACCACACGCACAGCAGGCTGGCCTGCAAGATGAGGAGCCCTCCACAGGCTGCATGGCTCTGGAGGTCCCATGGGAGCACGGCTAGTAAACAGAGTAGACAGGCCCCAGGATGGGTGGCGGTGAGCAGAGAAGGCAGTCAGGAGGCAACCGTGCTGGTCAAGGCAAGTAACAACCGGGGCTGGACTGGGGGATGGCAAGGACAGAGGGCAGTCAACAGACATTGGACAGAGTCAAGAGGAGTTTCAGAGCCAGCCGGCCATGATGAGGGGACAGGTCGCATGGAGAACCTCAGAGGAAGGGAAGGGCCAAAACAGAGGGAAGAATGCCGCAAGGGCACACACACAAGCCCCCGTGGGGTGAAGCCTGCTGCCTCTGGCAGCAGTCAACCCTCCACACCTTGGGTGCTACCCACAGGGCCACGTTCCTGACGATGACAAACAACCCAGGGGCCACAATGGCCCTGCTCAGAGCACTTCCCGCCCACTTCACATAGCACAACATACCCTGATTGTGACTCCCATTCTCCCATTTGGCAGATAAGGAGATTGAGGAGCAGGGAGGATTCGTGACCTGGCCAAGGTCACGAGCTTGTCCCACTCAAGTACCACTCACATCTACTGAGCACATGGAAGGTGCTGGGGAGACAAGCACAGAAATCCTGACGAGGACCACATGAGATTGGGGGGGCCAAAGGAGACACACTCTGGGGGTAAGAGGGCTTGGGGGCCAGATGGTCAGGGAAGGTCTCTCTGAGAAGGGAAAACAAAGGACCTTCATGTAATTGGGTGCGGAGTGGGCAGGGCTGGGAAACAGCAAGGGGCCACGTGCAGGTCACCAGACCCCGAAGTCAGCTTTTTACCACCGCCCCTTCACAGCGCAAGCAGCAGCCCTGCAGAGCACCTGGAGCACAGGTGGCCTTGGTCCTGGCTCCCTGGGGCCCTTGGCCACCTGGCTCACAGGCAGAGACCCAGGAGGCAGGGACAGGAGACACCTGTGCATCAGAGATGAGGCAGGTCAGAAACCATGGGCGCCGGTCTCCGGCACTGAATCACAACAGCAGCATTGACCGTGTGCAGGTCCTTCCCAAGAATCTCCCGCTCCACCTCTTCCACGTGAGTGGAACGTTTGTCAACGACCAAACAAGACAGGAGCAGTGTGGAAGTAGAATCCCCAGGGTCCCACCGACGTGGCTCCTCCTCGCTGCTGTGCATCATCAGGGATTCCCTTTCCTTGCTGACCCACACTCCACTGCAAGGACGGACCACAGTTTGTTCATCTGCTTACTAACTGATGGGGTTTGGGAGTCTTCCCTGTTGGGGAACAAATAAAGCTGCTATGAACATTTGCATGCATGCCTTTGGTTGACATACGCCCTCGTTTCTCTTGCTGAGTCATAAGGTAGACCTGACCTTGATCAGGCAAAACTCGTCTCTGTTGATAGGTATCAGAGCAGTTGGTTCCCTCTGGGGGAACAGAAGAATTTTCTGGCATAATGACAAGGTCCTCTATCTTGATCTGACCAGTGCACACATTTATTTCAAAAATGAAGGTATACACTTAAGATTAGGACAATATACCATATCTAAATTAAATCTCAAGAAGGTCACAAGTACAAACAAGTCCAGGAAGAAATGTACATGAAGACTCAGATACACAAGCAGAGAGAGAAGACTCCATTAAAATTTTCCCAAGGAGGAAGGACATAGCTCAGTGGTAGAGTGTGTGCCTAGCATGCACAAGGTCCTAGGTTCAATCCCCAGTACCTCCATGAAAATAAATACATAAATAAAATAAAACCGTTACCTCCCTCTTCCCCTAGCCCCTCCCCCCAAAAAAAGAAAAGAAAAGAAAGAAAATTTGCCCATGGAAACAGCACAATCTTGCTAGTTTCCCAGTAAGAAGAAAAGTTCAGATCTAAAGAACTTTAAAGCCCCTGGGGGAGACTTAACTAAATAAATGATGGTCCATCTACGTCACTGTGCAGCCACACACACAAAAATGCTCTTTATCTCCTGACATAGAACGGAACTTCCTTCTGGGTGTACTTAGTGATGAAAACAAAAGGTGCAGAAGAGCGTATGTCTGTGTTTTGCAACTGAAGAAAATAAAAAGCCTCAAAACAGAGCCCAGGGAGGCTGGGGCCCGCTGGGAGGGAGAGTCATTGCATGTCCCGGAACATCTTTGAATTTTGCATCATCCACATGGATTACTGACTCCAAAAAAATCATTTGTTTTAGAGTAGCTAACAGTTGTTGAGAGTTCCCTGTATGCCAGGCAGAAAGCTGAGTTCTTTCTGTGGATTTAACCCATTTAATTATGACAAGATCCAAAGAGGTGGGTCTGTGAGCTCCATTTTATGGATGTAACCAGGCCCAGAGGTTGGGCACCTGCCCACAGTCACTCAAGTCCAGGAGTGGCAGGGGTGTGGACTGAAAACCAAGGGTCTGAACCTCTGACCACCAGGCCCACTGGCCTCTGGGCCTGTCTGTCCGCTGTGGAAGCCGCAGGCATCTCCCTGGCCAGGACCAGGCTTTCCGCCACTGGCGTTGGCACGTGCTGTCCTATGACTGCTCTGGGTGTGTGTGGGGGCCCAGGCCCCATAAGCACATTGGTGACACCACAGACAACAGACAAGGAGAGCCTCAGAAGAACACGAGGGCCAGCGTGATGCCCAAGAGAATTCCAAAAGCTCTGGGCCCTCGCAGGGGAAAGTGGCTTTCTGGGACTGGGATGCGGTGGCAAGTGGGACCTTGCACACCAGGCCTGGGAGTGCCAGGAGCCCTGGGATTCGCTCAATTGTGTTTCCAGAAGCTCCCAGACTGTTGAGTAAAAAGAGTAGCACCACCTACTCTTGGTCTGGACAGCAGCCCCCCCAGAAATCCCTGAGGGGCTCAGTGAGGAGGGGCCTGTCCAGCTGTGCCACCCAAAGGGCTTCCTGGCATACGGCAGCAGAAATACTCTTGGGGCTTTCCTGGCCTGGATGTTGGAAAAAAACTGCCTCTCCCAGACAGCTCTGCCCAGACACGGAGTGTCTACTTATCTGGAGGCAACTTTCAAGCCTCAGTCATCTACTTCCTCCTCCTCCACCCCACCCACACTCCCCAAGTCACCAAGTCCCTCCCTCTGACTCAAGGTGCCCAACTCCTTCCTCTCTCTTCCCTGCTGCCACAAGGGCCACTGTGCACCCAGGCTGCCCTGAATACTGTGTGCCCTTGGGCCAACTTCCCTACCTCTCTGATCTGGGTTTCCCAGTCAGTAATGGGGAAACTCCTCCCACCTCAGAGCGCAGCTGGGTACCAGACAAACAGGAACCCTAGGACTCCCCGCTGCTCTGGCTTGAATGACACCTCTCTAGGGAGATTTCTTCCACTCTCATTCACATCTCCAACCCCTCATATCTCCCTCCTGCACCTCATTTTTCTCCAAAGCACTAACCCTCTATATGTTACCTACCTGCCCCTTTCTGCCCCTCCCCGTCATGTCAGCTCCCCAGAACAGGATCTGGGGTTTATTCTGCTCCTTGGCACACAGTAGGTGCTCAATAAGTGTTAACTATGATAATCTCTGCTCAATTTCTGGTCTCTAATCCATTGGGCCCAGGCCTGGCCCCGGGCCTCTGACCCATCCACCTCCCAAGTTATATGTGTTTATCCTCCTAAAACAGAGACCAGGGCCTCCAAGCCTCCCTAATCTAGAGGCCACATGCCCAATTCCAGGACTGGCAGGGTCCCCCCAGCCCATACCACGAACCCCAGTGCTGTCCCATCCCTAGCTGCCACCCCCAACCTCAGCCTCTGGATCTCCCTTGCACTTCTGGCCTACAAGCCTTTGCAAGGGCTGTTCCCTCTGCCAGTAAACCCTTCCCCTCAGGCTCTGCCCTCCTACCTGCGGGCAGATGTGGTGGACTGCACCCCGCCCTCCTAAATGCAAGCCCCTTCCCACTCCCACCAACGTGGCCTCCAGTGGGGGTCTAGTCCTGTGACAGGACTTTACCCGGACTGGTCACCCCTGGCTCCCCAGCACCTAGAACAGTGCCTGCCATACAGCAGGTGCTCATTAACTATTTGTACGAGGGAAGGAGAAGGAATGTGGACTCTGGAGCCAGACAGCCTGGACTCAAAGCCCAGATCTGCTCCCACCCTGGGCAGGTCTCTGTCCTCTATGGGAACTAGATCAGCCATCTGTGGGACAGGATGCCACCCATCCACCAGGATGCGTGACCTGGCATGAGTCACTCCATACTCTTGGAGCCTCAGTCTCCAGGCTTAACATGGGCCACCTCCCCTTAGAAGGTGACGAGGGCTCTGGGAAAGGCAGCAGGGGCAGGGAGGGAAGGGACTGGCAGGAGGCAGCACCAGGGGCCAGTCAGAACTGCAGGCTGTTTGTTTACTGTCTTCTGAGCAGAGGACAAAGCCTCTCCAGGAACCCTTTGACTTCCAGCCCCCAGGAGGGTGGAGAACGCAGGAACAAAGGAGATCAAAACCCCAGGAGAGGGGAAACATACAGATAGGCCAGCAGAGGACAAGTCAGCCACCCTCACCGGAGCAGCCTGAGGGCAGAAGGCAAGGCAAGCACCCTCGATTGGGATGCCTTCCTCATCATCACAGACTCGAAGGGTCACCTAAAGCCTTGGTGTGGCTGGAAGACCTCCAGCCACAGGAAGAGCCCCTGGGCCAGAGCTCCACGCCCAGCCTGCTCTCTCAGGCTCTGACAAGAACCCATAAAGGGAACAGTGGCCGCCTGCCCAGCCCAGCTCCAACCCCATCTTGGGTAACGTCTCGGCAAACCCAGTAACCCCCAACCACCTGGGCGGCCTTTGTAGTTTTGCTAGAACAGAAATAGAGGTAGTCACTCAGTCTCCAAGGCCTCAACATTCAGCCTGTGCACACTGCATTGGTCCTAGCCCCAGTCCTGCTTCTTTATCCACTCCCCCTCTCAACACCATCCGACAGTAACCATTGGTAACCCAGAGCCCAGCCTGCATTCAGTGTCCCTAGGCAGGTGCCACTGTGTCCTTATGGTCACCCCAAGGGCCAGGCAGGGTGGTTACACCCTGACTCAGACCACAGACCAGGGGATCCTCCTGCCTCTCACCCCCAACCCTGCTCAGCAAGTCCTGCTGGGTCCACCTCCACGCAGCCTGAACGGGCCCATTTCTCTCCACGTCCAAGGCCTTGGGCCTGGCCCACCAGCACTTGCCTGGACCAGCACAATGGCTGCCTATGGACACCAAGGCAGGGCATGGTCCCCTCTGTTCAGAGCCCTCCCAGGCTCCTATTTCACTCAGGTTAAAAGCTCAAGTCCTCCCTGCAGCCCACACAGCCCTCCCCACGTGATCTTCCCAGTCACCTCTCTGCCCTCTCCTCCCCCTACTCTCCGCTCGCTCACTTAGTTCCTGCCACACTGGCCTTCTCCATGTTCCCCAAACACACCAGGCATGGTTCTGCCTCAGGGCCTTTGCACTGGCTGCTCCCTGGACCTGGAACCCTCTCCCTGCAGCATTCACAAGGCCAGCTGGCAACTCCTGGTCAAATGGTCTCCTCCCCATCCCCAACCCTGCTGTGGAGCCGCTCCCTCTCCATCATACACCATCCTGCTCAGCTCTCTACTCATCACTGCCATCTTCTAGTGGTCTGCCCCTTCCCACCCAGCTAGCCATTAGAGTGGCAGCCTCACTGGGACTGGCAGGTTCTCAGGTCTCTCCCCAGATCCCAACACAGAGCCAGTCATGAAGCAGGTGATCAATACTTGCGGGATGAAGGACCGAAACTGCCATTGTACAGATGAGGCAACTGAGGACAATGGGACAGGTCATGGGCGCCTCACTGCCTTTCACAATCCCACACCGGGGTGACACCCTTCACAAAATCCCCAGCAGGCGCTTCCCTGCTCAGGAATCCTGCAGGTTACAGAGCCAGCCCCGCCCTGGGCACTCAGCCAGAGTGTCACCTGCTCCACGGTCTCATATGGCAACCAGGCCAGGAGCAAAAGCAGGAAGTGGCCCTGGGGACCTGGCAGCCCTGACTCTGGGCCTCTCAGACCCAGGCTGGAATCCAGGGGCTGCCATTTCCTTTCTGGACACTCTGTGCAGGTCAGGTCACATCTTTTTGTCTCAGTTTCCTCATCTGTTAAATGAGGACAATGTCACCTGCCTTATAAGGTAGTTTGAAGGGTTTAGAAAAGTTCTTACCATGGTGCCCAAAAGAGACCATCTGCCCCAGACAATCAAAGGAAAACTAGACACAATATGAATCAGATCACATCCCTCCTCTGATCCAAAGTGCTCCCCGTGACCTCCGAGACCCTGAGTAATCACCCTATTACCTCCCTGCCCTCACCCCCACCTCTATCTTGCTCACGACCTTCGGCCACACTGGTGGTTAAGGTACAGCTAGCAGGCCAAACCTACTCCTGCCCCAGGGCCTTTGCACATGCTCGATCCTTTTCTGCCTGGAATGACCATCTCCTCTGAGCCTTTCCACAATCCCGGCTTCCTTTGGTCACTCAAGTCTCAACTCACCTCCTCTCAGAGGCCTGACTGTCCTCTACTGACCCTCCCTGCCCCATGTCACCCAGGCTTCACTCTCCTGAGTGAGTTTGCAAGGACGGCCACTCCCTGAGGCAGTGCTTTTCAGAGTGAAACTGGTTAACCCCTAGAGGTCCATCAGCAGGGAATTGGCTAATCAACCTTGGAACTGGCCCAGGGAGCAATCCAGGCTAAAGCGCTGATAGCAAAGTGTGACATGCAGAACACTGCGTGTCCTCCAATTTTTCTTCCCTGCCTTTGTGGGGACAGTAAGTGTGGAGGTGACACCCTGAGGCCTTCACGGAGGTTGTCTATGGAGTGAGTCTGGGAAACTTTCTGTTCTATAATCTCCAATGCAATATGGATTTTGGTCTTTTAAATTTTTTCCAATAACTTTTATAACATGCAAGTATTAATTTGTAACTTTTCGGTTGTACCAAGGCCCCAAAGCAACTGGTCAGCCAGACTGCATTTCCAAAGGTGATAGGGAAACCACCAGTATTTTGGGAGCCGCGCTCTCAACCCCACCCTCCTCGGGGGCTCCACAGAAACCACCCATGGCTCTGCTATGTGACCTTGGCAGCAAGGTCACTGACATCCTGGGCCCAGTGTCCTTATCTGTGAAACCAGATGTGGTGGAAGCAGGTGGAGACAGTGCAGGTGCCAGGGAGGTAGTGAGCGCTCACCGCGTCTCTATAGGCAGTGAATGGTGGTCAGCCCCACGTGTATTTCTAGCTTTTCGTATGTGATCGCCCAGAGGGGCCCAACTGAACCTGGGCGCAGGATGCTCGTAAATACATAGAAAGGAAAGCCAGGCAGGGCACCGCCCCATTCTCAGCATTCCAGAACCATCCTCCTTGCAGGATTCCTTCCAAGCAAGAGTGTAGGCATTGGCCTCCGGGAACAAGTGCATCTCTCCCCTCCTTCCCAGAGCCTCTCTCAGCACGATGGGGTGTCAGGCTATGAGGAACTGTCAAAGCAGACAGGGGCACAGGGGCACACAAGACAGGACGGCCTTCCTGCCTTTCCCGGGGTCATCTCTTTCCCATCCCCGAAGCCCATCCCTTAGCAAATCCTGTCGCTAACTTCATCATACCCAGATACATCCCCTTCTACCCTACTCAGTCCCAACACGCTTAGTCTAAGTCCCCTGGGTCACAGCCACACTCCCCCACCCCCATCTCCCTGCCCCTGCCCCATGTGTTCTCAGCCCAGCAGCCAGGGAGAGCTTTCCAAACCAGAAGTCAGATCCCGCTGCACAAGTGCTTAAGGCCCACCTGTAGCTTCCAGCATACTTGGATCAAGGTCAGCGTCCTCCTGGAAGCCCACAAGGCCCTGCCTGCAACAGCAGCCTGTCACACTCTGCCATTCCCTGCTGGCTCCCTCCACAAGCCCCTGCTGGCTGATGCCTCCACCTGGGCTCCTCTGCCACCAGACACCCCTGCAGTGTCCTCTACTCTGCCTTTGGACACTGGATGGATGGCCACCTGTGAGAGGTGAACACCACCTCAGGCTGGGCTCTGCGCTCTCTCCATGCTTCCTTCCTGCTTACTGGTCCCTTCCTAGGCCATAAGCTCTACGGAGACAGGAATTCCTGTCTGCTTTGTTCACTGCCGATGTCTGGCACACAGCAGGTGCTCAACAAATGCTTGCTGAGGAGTCAACAGCAAGAGCGGCTGGCATTCCCGGGGTACACATGACACACAAGCGCTGCACTGAGCTCTGTGCATGCAAGTCCCACATCACTCACGGCACGCTTACCAACCCCATTTGTCAGCTGGGGAAACCGAGGTGAGAGAGATTAGGTTACCCGAACCTAAGTCACACCCCTTCCCCAACCAGCAAGGCACCAATCCATCAATTGGCCTCGTTCCTGTCCCTACTACCGGGCACCATCCCAGTTTACCACACCATATATCCAGGAATGAAGACAGAAAGGAGCCCGTGAATGCTGAAGGCAGGATGGCTGGTTGTGGCCGCCTGGAGGGACAACTGGTAAGCTGACCATGATGGCAGAGAACACAGAGTCTGCAGCCGGACAGCTCAGCCACAGCCTTGCTGTGTGACCTGGATAAGGGTTGTCACTTCCTCTGACCACAGTTTCTCCTGGGGTCATAACAGTGCCTACCCCATCAGGTCACTGGCAGGACGAGAAAAACAAGTCACATGAAGCCCAGTGCCCGGCACATACAGTGCACGAGGGTGATGAGCCTGGTGGGAGCTGTCTCCCCCGGCTCCACAGACCCTTCTCCTTGGCAAGATGATTCTAAATCCACTCCCTCTCCAACACAGCTACCCCTTCCAGGGGTCAGCCCTGGGACTAGCAGGCACATAAGCCAGTGAACCCCCAAGGCTCTGTCAAGAGGAGAAAAATAGAAACAACCTAAAAGCTCACGCAAGAGAGTGACTGGATTTAGTGGGACCAAGGAATACTACATAGCCATAAAGAAAACACAGGGCTAGGGAAATACAGCCAAACCAACAATACTAGCTGGAGATGCCAAAACCCTACCTTCAATAATGAATAGAACACTGGACAAAAGATCAACAAGGAAGCAGAAATCGGGAACAATACCATAAACCAACAAGACCTAACAGACAGGTACAGAGCACTCCACCCAGCAAGAGCAGAATACACAGTCTTATCAAGGGCACACGGAACACTTCCCGGGATAGGCCATATTTGAGGTCATAAAACAAGACCAAATAATTGTGGAAGGGTGGAATTAAATCATACAAAGTATGTTCTCTGACCACAATGGAAAGGAGTGAGAAATCAGTAACCGCAGGTGTGGAGATAAAGGGAACCCTTCTACATTGCTGGTGGGAATATAAATTGGTGCAGCCACTATGGAGGACAGTATGGAGGTTCCTTAAAAAAACTAAAAACAGAGTTGCCATATATCCCACTCCTGGGCATATAACTGGAAAAGATGAAAACGCTAATTTGAAAAGATACATGCATCCCATTGTTCATAGCAGCACTATTCACAATAGCCAAGACATGGAAGCAACCTAAATGTTCATCAACAGATGATTGGATAAAGAAAATATGGTGCATATATATACAATGGAATACTACTCAACCATAGAAAAGAATGAAATAATGCCACAACATGGATGGACCTAGAGATTATCATACTAAATGAAGTAAATTAGAAAAAGACAAATACCATGTATCACTTATATGCAGAATCTAAAATAAAGAATACAAACGAACTTATTTACGAAACAGAAACAGACTCACAGACAGAAAACAAACTAAAGGAGAGAGAGAGGCAGGGATAAATTAGGTTTGGGATTAGCAGACACAAACTGCTATATATAAAATAGATAAACAAGGTCCTACTCATATAGCACAGGGAACTATACTCAGTATCTTTTAATAAACTATAATAAAGAGAATATATCTATCTGTTTAACAATCACTTTGCTGTACATCTGAAATTAACAGAACATTGTAAATCAACTATACTTCAGTAAGAAAAAAAAGAAAGGAGGGAAGGAAGGAATCAGTAACAGAAGGAAAGTTTGGGAAATTCACAAGTATTTGGAAATTAAACAACACATTCCTAAATAATCAATGAGTCAAAGAAGAAATCACCAGGGGAATCAGAAAATACTTTGAGATGAATGAAATGAAAGCGTAATATACCAAGTGGTATAGGATACAGCGGAAGCAGTACACAGAGGGAAATTTATAGATGTCAGCACCTATCTTAAAGAAGATTGAGGTTTTTATATATCAAGTATACCTCAATAAAGCTTTATAAAACTTTTAAAATTTAAAATAATTTTAAATTTTTCCTAAAAGAAGAAGGATTTCACATCAAAAATTAATCTTCCACTTAAGAATCTGAAAAAAGAAAAGCAAACCAAACCCAAAGTGAACAGAAAGAAAATAAAGAAGACTAGAGAGGAAACAAAAGAAATAGAGACAATAGAAAAATAGAGAGTCAGTAAGACCAAAGTTGGTTCTTCGAAAAGATTCACAAAACTGACAAACTTAGCTACATTAACTAAGGAAAAAAGAGAGACGATTCAAACTACTAAAATCAGGAATAAGAAGAGGGGATGTTACTGTCAACCTTTCATAAATAAAAAGGATTATAAGGAAATACTATGTCAACAAATTAAATAACCTAGATGAAACGGGCAAATTTCTAGAGACACAAACTACTGAACTGACTCAAAAAAAAATAGAAATATGAATCGACCTATGACAAGAGGTTGAATTTCTGCTCAAAAACTTTCCCACAAAGAAAAGCCTGGCGCAAATGGCTTCACTGGTGAGTTCTAACAAACAGGTAAAGAATTAATACTGATCTTTCAGAACCTTGTCCCCCAAATAGGAACATTTTCTAACTCATTCTGAGGCCAGCATTACCCTGATACCAAAGCCAGACAACAACATCACAAGAAGACAACAAACTGGTACCTCTTATGAACAGAGACTCACACACACAAAATCCACAACAAAATCGTAGTAAACAGAATCCAGTAACATAAAAAAGGATTATGTGTTATAGTCAAATGAGATTTATTCCAAGAATGGTGGTTCAAAAATGGGAAAATCAGTCAAAACGATGCACCACATTAACAGAGTAAATGACAAAACTGTATGATTGTCTCAATAGATGTAGAAAAGGCACCTGACAAAATCCAATACGCTTTCATGATAAAAACACTCAACAAACTAGGAATAGAAGAAAACCTTCTCACCTTGATAAAGGGCATCTAGACAAAACCCACAGCTAACCTCACACCTACTGGTGAAACGCTGAAAGGTCTCCCTCTAAGATCAGGAGCAAGACAAGGATGTCCACCCTCACCTCTGTTCGACATGGTACTAGGGGCCTCGCCAGAGAAGGCAGGCAGAAAAAGAAGCAAAGCCATCCCATGCAAGAGGGAAAACCATTCACAGATGACGTGATCGTGTCTACAGAAAATGCTAGGGAATCTCAAAATTAAAAAATAAAAAAATTAGAGATAACAAATGAGTTCAGCAAGGTTGCAGGATACAAGATCCATAAATAAAAATCAGTTATAGTAGTACACACCAGCAGTGAACAATCTAAAAATGAAATTAAGGGGGAAATTCCACTTATAGTATCATCAAAAGGAATAAAACCCTTAGGAACAAATTTAACAAAAGGAGCACAAAACTCTTACACTGAAAACTAAAAGACATTGTTGAAAGAAATTAAAACCCTAAATAAATGAACACATCTTATGTTCACAGATTGGAAGACTTAATACTGTTAAGATGACAATATTCCCCAAATTGATCTACAGACTCAATGCAATCCTCCTCAAAACCCCAACAGCTTTTTCTGCAGTAATGAATAAGCTGGTCCTAAAATTCAGATGGAAATGCAGGGGACTCGGAACAGCCAAAACAAGCTTGAAAAAGAACAAAGCTGGAAAACTCACACTTCCCAATTTCGAAACTTATTACAGGCACAGAAATGAAGACTGTGCGGTACTGGCATTAGGGTAGACGTAAAACATCAACGGGAGAGATTTGAGAGTCCAGAAACATACTCTTGCATTTATAGCCAAGTGATTTCTAACCCAAGATGCCAAAACTATTCAATGAGTAAAGAATGTTCTTTTCAACAAATGGTGCTGGGACAAACTGGAAAGCTACAAGCAAAAGCATGAAGTTGGACCTCTACCTCACACCATATATAAAAGTTAACTCAAAATGTACCAGGGATGAGGGGTGAGTATAGCTCAGTGGTAGAGCACATGCTTAGTATGGACAAGGTCCTGGGTTCAATCCACAGTACTTCCATTAACAAACAAACAAGGGATAAATTTGGGAGTTTGAGATTTACAAATGTTAGCCACTACATATAAAAATAGATTTTTAAAAAGTTTCTTTTGTATAGCACAGGGAACTATGTTCAATATCTTGTAATAACCTTCAATGAAAAAAATATGGAAACAAATGTATGTATGTATGTATATGTATGATTGGGACACAGTGCTGTATGCCAGAAATTGATACATTGTAATTGACTATACTTCAATTAAAAAAAAAAGTGGAAAAAATTGATCAGGGACCTAAATGTAAGAGCTAAAACTGTAAAATATTTAAAAGAAAATATAAGAGTAAATCTTTATGACCTTCCTGGTTTCTTGGGTAGAACACCAAAAGTATAAGTGGCAGAAGGAAAAAAAGATAGGCTTCGTTTTGATACCAGATGTAAAGAACTTGTACAAACCAACAATAAAAAGACAAATAACCCAATTTAAAAATGCACTAAGGATCTGAACAGACATTTCAAAAGAAGACATCTCCAAAAAAGATATACAGATGGCCAATAAACACACAAAAAAGTCATCATTAGTCATTAGGGAAATTAGGGGAAAAAAATCAGAATGAGCAAAACACCACATCAACACCCAATAGGAAGCTGAATTCAACAAGACAGATAACAAGGAGTGTTAAGAAGGATGTGGAGAAACCAAACCCCACTACAGTGCTGGTGAGATTAAAATGCAGCCGCCGTGGAAAACTGGGGGTTTCTCAATGTTAAACATAAGGACTACCGAATGACTCAGCAAGTTCCCTCCCAGGTAGAGACCCAGAATAAATGAAAAATTTGTACAGCAGCACTATTCCTGACAGCCACAAAGTGGAAACGACCACATGTCCCTCAACTGAGGAATGGATAAACAAAAGGTGGCATGGCTATACAATGGAATATTATTTGGCCATCAAAAGGAAGAAAGTTCTGACAGATATGGATGAACCGTGAACACATTATGCAAAGTGAAAGAAGCCAGACACAAAAAGCCAAAGAGTGTATGATTTCATTCATACGAAATGTCCAGAACAGGCAAATTCATAGACAGAAAGCAGATAAGCCGTTGCCAGGAGCTGGGGGTAGGGAGGGACTGCTGAATGAATACAGAGTTTCTTTCTGGGGAATGAAAATGTTCTGCAGTTAGATGGTGGTGATCTTGAACAACTCTGAAGATACTAGAATCAGCTGGACAGTACACTCTAAAAGGATGAATTTTATGGCCTGTGAATTGTATTTCAATAAAGATGTTATTTTAGAACAAAAGTACAAGAGCAATCCATGTACCAACAAGGCCCATCATCCATCTTTAGGATAAAAACCCCTGTAGACCCACAGAAACCCTCGCAGGAAGGCTCCGGCCTCTGACCACTGCCCGTCCTCATCCTGTCCTCCTGCAGCCTCATCCCCTGGGACCCTGACCTTAGCGGGAGTCTCCATTTCCATGGTGAGTCTGACTAGCTTGTGCCTCCCTGATCTGGCCTAACTCCAAGAGATGACCGGGTCTGTTGGGTCCCAGCTGAGTGGTGGCCCTGGTCACAGTCTGGCACAGAACAGGTTCAGCTACCTGTGCTGAGAGCTTCCGGCTCAGTAATTGAGACACAGAGGAGTGAGTTTACACACAGAGAGAGATGAGTTTCTAGAGCATCTAATACACACCAGGCACTGTGCAAGGGACAGGCGCACACCCAGGAGCAAGGCCCCACCATCAGGGCACTCACCTACCCCCGGGTGGAGGTGGACAATAAACCAAACAGACAGGTGGGACAAGGGCATGGGGTGGCAAGTGCTTCGAAGAAAAATCAAGCAGGGACAGAGGATGGAGTAGTAAGTGTGGGGACATTGTAGCTGAGTGGCCAGGGAGGGCCTCTTGAGGAGACATCTGAGCAGAGGCTGACAGAGCTGATGAATGAGCCACAAGGCTATCAGAGGTAAGCAGCTTTCCAGGCGGGGGTGGGGGGACACATGCAGAGGCCCGGGGGTGGGGCTGTGTTTAACTTGTCTGGGCAACAGTGAGGAGCCCAGTGTGGGTCAAAGAGCAAGTGAGAGAGGATTAGGGGGAGAGGTGATGGAGCTGGGGGAGAGGGGTAAGAAGATCATGCAGGGCCTTCTGGGTGACAGTGAGGACTTTAGTTTTTATACTGAGGGAGCTAGGAGCTATGGAGGATTGTGAGCAGAGGAGGAGCATGTTCTTAAGAGGCTCCATCTGACCACTGTAGGGAGAACAGCCTGCGGTGTGGGAGCAGTGAGGTCAGAAGATGCAAGACGGAGCAGGAGGCGACTGCACTGGTCCAGGTGAGCGCTGATGTTAGAGGGAGTATAATACAGTTATAAAAACTAATAGCAAAGCACTCCCTATACCAACACACAAATTTTTGTGGAAATCAACAAGCTGACTCTAAAATTTACATGTAAAGGCAAAGAAACTAGACTGACCAAAACAATTTCCAAAAAGAACAAAGAAGATGCGCTGGCCTGATTTCAAGACTGACTATAAAGCTACGGTAATAAAGAAATGTGGTTCTGGCCAAAGGACAGACACATTGATCAATGTGCGAGAACAGAGTCCAGAACGGACCCACACAAACACCGTCAACTGATTTCTGACACAGGCAACTCAATGGAAAAGGATGGTCTTTTCAATACATGGTACGGGGACAACTGGACACTCATATGCAAAAAAAACTCATAAACCTCAATCTATATCTCACAAGTCTTACAAAAATTAACTCAGAATGTATCACATTTATAAGGCACACAGAAACTTGCATGTGAATGTTGATATCAGCATTATTCATAATCGCCAAGGACTAGGACAACCCAGCATCCTTCAGAGGAGGGAACAGTTCAACAGATGGTGGACCAGATACACCATGAAGCAATCCTCAGCAACAAATAGGACTGAACTACTGAGGCACCTGGACTGGATGGCTCTCAAAGTGTTATGCAGAGTGAAACAAGCCAGACTCAAAAGACTACTTGAGTCCACTGACATATCCCGGGAAAGGCAAAACCATAGCATGGAGAATCCATCAGTAGGTGCTGGGGGAGGCGGGGGCAGCAGTGACTGCAAAAGGGCACGGGGATTTTGGAGGGTGATGGCAGTGTGCTCTATGCCGATTGTGGTGACAGTTACACAACTCTTTGTATGTTTACTATATGTAGATTACATCTCGAGGGTGGGGGAAAAAAACCCATGAATGAGCATGCTCTCTGTGCTGATACACTAAGATCTTCAAGAAGTACTGTTAAGTGACAACCTCATTGTTCGGAACAGGGTGTAAAGCTGGACAGGAGAGGGGAGAATCCACACACATTCGTATCTGCCTCTGTTTGCACTGAGAAACCACGAGGACACAGGAGACTAGCGAGAACGGTCAGCCACGGCTGTAGGAGCAGGTGGGCAGGAAGCAGGCTTCTCTTTCCATCCTCTCTGATACTTTTGAACTCGCTGCCATGTTGGACATATTACCTATTCAAACAATTATATTAGAAAGGACCCTCGATGTTTCCAAATGATAGCGTAGAAAAGGAGAAAAAGAGTAACTCTGCGGCGAGGAAAGCTGACAGATGCCACCTCAATCAAGAGACCATGGTCAACATGACCCACGATAAGCCGGGTGGGTATCATGGACCCCTGACAGGGTGTGACGAGAAGGCACCTCATCTTCATGGTCTCCTTCTCCAAAACCCGTTGCCCCAGTCTAATCACGAGAAAATGCCAGATAAACCCAAACCAAAGGACACTATAAAACAGCAAGATTATGAAAGGCAGGCTGTGGCGCTGTCATGATGGGTGGAAACTAAGGAGACGTGACAGTTCAACGCATTGTGCGGTCCTGGAAGGGGTCCTGGGGTAGAAAAAGGACATAATGGGGAAAACTGGGGAGATCTGAATAAAGCCTCGCTTTCGTTAATAACAATATTACACCAAGGTGAATTTCTTAGTTGGGAGAAATGTACCAAGGCAAGGTAAGATGTTAACATTAGGGAGAGAAGAGTGTACGGGAGCTCTCTGTACTATCCTTGTAACTTTTCCGTAAATTTAAAGCTTGTTTATTTTCTGTGAATCTAAAATGATTCCAAAATTAAAACTTTCTTAAAAACAAAACAAAGGCAAAAACCCCTCGAGACAATAAATAGTTAAGAACCTGGCATGAGGTGGACACCTTCTAGTAAGGCTTTGGACTTTCAAAGACAGACTTAATCATGGCAGTTGGGGAAGAGGTGTGGGTACAGGGGACGTTCACACATAGAAATACAGAAAAACAATATGCCAAGAGTCACAAGCTCATGAAGGTGGTCCCAAGCAAAGGGCACTAGGCACCTCCACCTTACTCTTCCTAAAGGAGAGAATTTTATTTTACAACGAGTCAATGGTCCAGTAACACTCAGTTAAAAATCACGCCAGCACAACACTTCGCACTTAGTGTGGGGAATGTATTCCAGGTGGGGCCTCCCCACCTCAGAAAGTGGCCTGCTCTGAGCTCCCTGGTGACCTGTGCCAGGCGGTGCCACTGGGAGATGTCACCAGGGCAGAAGCCGCAGGAGGCGGGCCTCCGTCTGAACGGCTTCCGCCCCGATGAGGGGAACTGAGTGTTGCAAGACAAGAAGACATGCCAGCCCCAACCACAGGCAGCCTCCCTGGAGCTGAGTCGGTGGCTCACCACCTCCGGTCACAGGCCCCCAATCATGATTTATAGATTTCTGGGATGCCATCGCCCTGCTAGTAAGAAAAGAAAAACTTCTAAGGGCATCATCCTCAAAGCCACTGGTTCCCTGGCTGCAGGGCAGCTGGGGCCCTCGTAGGTAAGGAGGCTGTGATCCTTCTGGAGGATCACAGCCATCAGCACAGAAGACACAGGGCCCATGGCTGGGACAGAAGGGACTGTGTCCCTGACCCACCACAAGGCTTCCTCCAGGGTTGGCCTGGCCGTGCCAGGGCGTATCACTCAGCAGGCAGGCGTAACCCCAGCTGGGACTGTTCCTGCCTGCTCTGCTCGCTCGCCTGCCTGCCAGTCCCTGTAGACTCTTATCGCTGGGAAAATGTGTCATGGGGCAGAGTCTCCAGGGCTCTTTCTCCTCCATGAGGAGGAGAATTTATTGGGGCCTGGATGGCTCTGCTGGCAACGTGCCTACACCTCACGGGTCTGTGGTTCAAGCAGGTTCAAGGTTAGCCACAGAGTCTCCTGTGATAAACAGAGCAGCGGTTCTCTGTGCTGTAGCACATGCCCGGAACCCCGCCCCGGGGAGGTTTAGGTTGGTCTGCGGAGGGGTCTGGAACTGGGCACTAGTATTTCATGACATCTCCCCCAACAGATACTAATGGGCTGCCAAGACTGCGAAGCCACGAGCCCAGCAGCTTCCTTTCCTTGGTTCTGAGCACGTGGGCATCCATGGGCCGGGGGAGGCGGGCTGCCTTCAAACCTCGAGCCCCTGTTGCAGGAGTGCTCAAGTGCCTGGACAGAGCAGAGCCACTCCTGCCAGGGCCGCCTGGCACCCAGGCAAGAAGCAAGAGTCAGAGAGGGCACCTCCTTGGAAGCCGTGTGGACCCTCGGTCACCAGAGCCCGGGGAAGGGACCCTGCTCAGCCCCATCTCATAGCCAGGAGGCCAGTCCAGAGAGACACCCATGCCTGGCCAGCCTCGGGGTCTTGGCCCGTTACTGGTATTACTCCATGCTGGGAGCAAACCACAGCCCTCCCTTATTATAAGAAGACACACTTGCCCCTGTCCTCCCTGGAGCACCCCAAGCCCCTCTTCTGTTCATGGGGTGGGCTGCAAGCCTCCTAAGACAAGTCCCGGGGCTGTCCCCTGGCCTCCTTCTCAGGGCACATCTGTGCAGTGAAATTAATCCAATTCTCGTTTCTAGGTACAATCATGCAGCAAATACATGGTGCCCCTACTACGTGCCAGGATGGCGAGGAACACTCTAAGATCCCTGCCCTTGAGGATCCATCGTTTGGGGAGTGGGGAGGAAGCAACACAAAATAGTTTCATGTCCTAATGAGAGCTCTGATGAAAACACATCTCCATCCGAGCGCTGGGACCCTGTGTGAACCAGGGTAGGTCAGGGTGAGCCTCTCAGAGGGATGAGGGTGGAGCAGGGACCCGAGAAGAGAGGGGCAGGTTGTGCAGAGCTCTGGACAAAGAGGAGATGCAGAGGAAGGAAGAGAAAGGCTCTGGGTAGGAATGGGTTCAGGGGGTTCAGGGGGATGAGCATGGGGGAGGGGGGAGCAGGTGAGGGCGGGGAGCTGTTGAGGGCCACAAAAGACTGACTGGAACTTCCACCCCAAGTGAGGTGAGAGCCACACAGTGTAGTGGGCAGAAGAGGGACATGCCCTGACTCGGGTGTTCACGGGTACTCTGTGAACGCCATAGGGGTGAGAGCAGGTGCCAGGGAACCAGGGCAGAGGCAACTGCACTGGCCCAGACTATGGAAGAGATCAGGAGAGGGTGAAGTGTGGTGAGGACATGCTGATGTGGGGGCATCGGGAGGGACTGACCAATCCCAAATCCACCCCTACAACCCAGGTGAAGCAGCTGCTGGGCAGCAGCCTGGCTACCACACACAGGGAGGTGAAGCCCACATACCCAGTGCTGGCCACCAATCTCCCCATGTCCTCTTCACTCACATTCTGCACTGGTGTCCCATGTCTGTAGGCAAATCCTGAGGCTGGATGACTGGAAACAGCTCAGCATACATCACCAAGAGGCTGGTGAATGAACAAAGGTGCCTTTGTACTGTGGAGTACTATGCAGTTGTGAAAAAGACAAGAGAGACTCCTATGGATGACAGGGCATGAGCCTTGAGCCGGGGCCCACAGCCAGGCAGGATGAGCACAAGGGAACAAGTTCAGTGGTCACCTGTCTGCTTCCAGGCAGCTCCTGCCTGTCCTCACTGAGGCAGGAAGATGTACTGCTTCCTCCAAGAAGCATTCCCTGTCCACCATTCCTGCCCCAAGGCTCCCTATCAGGGCCTCCATCTTCCACATGTCTCCACTCACTTCTCACTGGAAGGTGCCCCCTGAGAAGAGAAGGACCTCTTGGGCCTTGCTCACTGTGACATCCCCGTTTAAACCAGCCTCTGCTGCTCACTTTGACTGTACCACCCTGCACCAGGGAAAAATATGGTAGAGTGACCAAGTGGGTGAGGACGGAGCTGAGAGGCCCCCACCTGCCTGACCCATTTCTGCCCCTCAACTGTCTCATCTGTACAATGGAATTGACCCCAGGTGACAGTACTCAGTGTCTGGCATGCGGCGAGTGTGTCAAAGACACGGAAAGTCCATTCAGTGCAAGACCAGAGCCACCCCCCAATCACCACTGAAAGGGGCAACTCGAGCAGCTGAGCTGTGGCAGCAGGGACCCCAACAGGCACTGCAGGGACCCCACAAGGGTTTTGGTTATTCCTCAACACCTGGCCTTGTTCCAGAAACTTCTGAGGCCACTCAGAGGTACAAGCACAGCACAGGAAGAGTTAACACTAGACCCTGAAGCCAGGCCATGGGGAAAAGGAAAACCCAATGAAGCCAGGGGTAAGGGCGCTACTCCAGGGACAGGCCAGCAGGCCCAGAGGGGAGGCCTCCATGATGGCTGAGGCCCTGGGTTCAAGTCTGGCCCCTTGGGCAAGCTCCTGTGACTCAGTTTCTTCATCAGCAAACAGAGATCAAGCACTGGGCTCAAAGTGGTCAAGGTGCCTCGTACCTCGGCCCCAGCAAGGATCGTGACTCCTGCAACAACCCCCGGGGGCCCCCTGCCTTCACTCATCCCTCAGGGACAGTCTGGAAGCCCCGAGCAGCAGTTATAAACATTCCAACAGAAGGACCTTCTAGGATGTGTTGAGTGGCTGGAAAACACGTTGCCAAACGATATCATCAAGGTGGGACCAGTTCTGGAAAACATACCAAAAAAGAAGCAACCCGAACCATGCTGTGAATTTTCTACAAGTACCGACCTGCACTACCTACATCAACACATGAGAGGGTCTGGCAGGACAGAGGCCAAACTGGCAATGGTGGTTCCACATGGAGCTGGAAGGGAGGGACAGGGTGGGCAGTGCGTTCTTCCTCATCTGTCACGGTGTCCCTTTTTACAAGAACGCTGTCCTCAGTGTTCTGTATGTGACTGAAAATCGAGGAAAAGCAGGCCTCTGACAGGCAGCTTCCTGACTGCTGGGTGCCCATCGGTCTTGCCTTCACTTGCCTCAGTCCCCTTTCCACATCTGAAGGGGGCACCTGCGGAGCCCTCTGTTCCTACACATCCCTCTGCCTGGGGCACTCTTCTCCCGGGGCCTTCGAGGGCCTGGTTCCATAGCAGGGCTCACTCTGACCGCCTCGTCTGAAGCAGTCCCCGCCTAGGCCCTCTCTTGCTCCCCCCACCATTTTCACTGCACTTCTCCATCTTCAGAATGTTGTCGCTCATTTAATCATTCTCCTGATCTCTGTCCATCTCGGCCCCCAACACCCAGCACAGAGTACAGACTACTTAAGGCCTGCTGTCAGACACATGGCTGATAACCACTAAGGACCCTGAAAGTCAGATGTCGCTGCATCCACCCCCAGGGTACAAGTGCCAGAGTGTCCACTACTGACCCCACTGCCGAAAGCCACGGACACACCTTCCCAATCCCACCATCCCTGGGCATTGGGCTCTGGAGGAGACAGGCCCAGCTCAGGCCCTGCTCCTGCAACCTTCTCTGTGGGACTTCAATCCAGCCCCCCCCCAGGCCTCAGTTTTCTTACCTGTAAAGCAGGGACTGCTGGGACCACCTGGGCAGATTTTAGACCTGAGTCCCTGGGGCACAGCACAGGGCGATTCTCCACAAACATCAGTTCTTACTGTGTCATAAACATCCAGCAGCAGGTGAAACCGGAGGGCCACCCAGCCCGCTGCCCAAGGCGAAGGGGCTCCAAGGGGGAAAAATCCCCAGCACTGAGCAGGGACCGCGCTGCCAGTACTAACAGGAACCCCAAATGTACCTGGAAGCAGGACTCATTTCTCTTCAGGGCCATTCTGCTTAGAGGTAGAGCAATTTTTTTCTTTATTCGGATCGTAGCTAATGGCCTATAAATACCTCATTATTGGCTTGCATTTTTCACACAAGCTTTAACACAATAAGGGCTTAATTACAGCATGCGGTTGGCAACCTCAGAAAATTAAGGGTTAGATGCTGTCCCCATTTTTTTATGCAGTCGAGGAGCCTGTAATTTTGGTATTTTCATTCAAATCGGGCAAAAGCTTGGCAGATGCGGCTCTGAGCCAAAGTGCAAACACGAGAGAGAGAGAGAGAGAGAGAGAGAGAGAGAGAGAGAGAGGGAGAGAGAGATGGAGAGACACACACAGGGTTCCACTCAGTGACAGCCCCTTCCGCCCCTGCTACCTTTGAAAACTCCAAATCTAGAACTGTCCATGAGGCCGTCCTCTGCCCTCACCCACAATCAATCGGACTTACAACCAGGGGATTTCAATGTGTGTACCTAGCGAGGGCCATTATTCCCAGACAAATAACTCTGAAAAGCATTTGGGCAGCCCAGAGCTGAGCTCTGGAGAAATCTGTCTTCCTGGTTACAAACATAATCCCAAAACGAAAAAAAAAACAAGCCAAGAATCACGTGGGGAGACAACCCACGTTGGGAGGTTCGGGGCCGTACATCTTTCCAGGCTTTTGACTACGAAAATACAACCGTTTTGAATAAGGTGGGGTCACACGTCCACTTGGTCCGGGCCCTAGCAGGTCTCACGGCTTTCTGGGTCATTAAATCCTCTTCTAGATCACTCTGGGGAGCTATTTCCTAGCTGGCTGTCGAGACACATTGTTCGCTTAGCCAATTCGCTACTGTTAGGCCTTTTTACTCCCAATTTCCCACCATCACACACTAAATGAGCGTAAAAACTCTCAGGGCCAAATATTTGTTCTCAGCCACCATTCCCACTTAGAAACAGCAGGAGCAGGCTCCCACTAGCATTTCAGGACCTGGTTCGCCAGCTGGTTCCGGCTGCATCCCAGAGCTGAAACTACATCGATGGGCACTCAATGAGTGTTTGTGCTAAAGTGAGGTGTTACTTACAGAAATAAAGTAATCACGAATTCCTTCTCTTTAAGGAGAAAGAAATTAACAGGGGATCTTCAGCGTCCTGACCAAGGGCTATACAAATGCACCAATCTGATATTTCACAAGGATTATAGCTCATTTGATGCTCAACCCGCTCCCAAGAGAGAGGGACCATCACGACCCCCATTTTCCCAACAAGGAAACTAAGATCCAAGAAGTGAGGCCATTCAAGGTGATGGGCGGCAACGCCACCACAGCCACATTCCCACAGGCTCCTCCAGACTCCCCCTGCTCCGGGTGGCCCAGGTTCTACAGACCACACAGAAAGGCACTTCGGCTTTACCCAAAAGGAAGGACAATGGGAATAGGAGCTGTCATTTCTAAGATCTGTTGAGGGACAAAGCAACCCAAAGGGCAGCCCATGTGCCCACCCTCAGTGCAGCAAGGACATGAGCCAATGGTCACCTGACTCGCATTCATCCAGCGCCCACCATGTGCCTGGGGGCAGCCCCATGAGACAGCCACGTCCCCTCAGGGACACATCACTGAAGATCGAATGGAAACGCAGCTGGAGATGGTGGAATCTGTGATCAGCTGCTTCTTGTTAAAAGAAAAACAGTATCAGGCTGGACATGTGTCCGCAGGTACTACTCACTGAGAACATGGAGGTAAAGCTGCAAATCAAAGGCAAGAGCACTCACCTGGCCCAGGCCCAGGCCCAGCGGGAGAGTAACAAGGCCACCGGCAGCTTTCCCTCTACTCAGGGCTCTCCCTGGTCCCCAAGGCTTGGCGTGGCCGGCACCCCACCCTACTCCATTATCTACCCAGCCTCCACTCCCCCTACTCTCCCACTATACTGTCCTCCAGGCACACTCTCAACTCAGGGCCTTTGCACTGGCTGTTCACACAGTCTGGGATGATCTTCCCCCAGATCTCTGCTGGTGGGTCCTCCCTTACTTCCCTAAGGCCTTCCCTGACCTTCCTCATTTAAAACTTTTGAAACTGCAATGTCCCCCTACCCTCTCCATAATCCTGCTCTTTCTTCCCCCGGAAACAGTTATCACCTTCTACCTTGTTTCTTCTTTATCTGCTCCCTGCTGGAAGGCTAGCTCCCCTAGGGCAGGGGTTTTGGTGTCTTGCTCAGGGCTGTGTCTGAAGCCCTACAACAGAGCCCTACACAAGTGAACTTGCTCAGAAAACATTTTTCAATTAACAAATGAAAAATGCGTGCCATTTTAAGTGCTTTTTCTGCGCCACTCTTCGAAGCCCCCTATGTGGTCTCATTTAATCCTCACTCCACCCTCAGTGACAGGCAGGGAATGCATTTATCTGCCCTGACAGGTGAAACACACCCAACCTGGTGCCCTGAATGGGACCCAGGAGTTGATACTGTTAACAGCCCCATTTCCTAGCTGGGAAACTGAGGCTCAGAAAGGAAAGGCTCACAGGATCAAGCCCATGCCTGGGAGGCCTCAATCTCAACTTCAGCCTCTCCCTCCTGCTCTTTTCCCTGAGGAAAAACTTCCAAACCCCTTGCTTCTTGCCAGCTCCCAGAGACTAAGTAACAAGACACCAGGGAGCCACATCCCCCACCCACGACCACTGGCCGGTCCAGGGCGGGAGAAGACTTGGGTCTTAAACTCAAAGGTTCCCAGGGCCAGGAGCCTCCAGGCCAATGTGAGATGGGCCCGAGAAAGCACAAGGAGGAGTGGGGACTGTGGCAGCTCAAGTGGCCACTCCTAGTCTGATAGGGCAGCCCATGGCTTCTGAGATCCAGGCAGTTGGTGGCAGGTGAGACACAGGCCCAGGGAGGTCAGAATACTATGACTATTAACAGCAGCAGCCACGCGTACCAGGTCCACACACCCAACACCGTTAGCTCACCCAGTCCCGCTAGAAGGGCCTAGTTATCACCCCATTTTCCTTGGCCAAAGTCACCCAGCCAAATGTGTTGGAGCCAGGCCTAGGGCCCAGAGCCTGTGCGCTACGCCACTAAACTCTAAAGATCTTGGGTATTTGCTAGCGCTACCAAAATCCAATTTTGATGTGAGGTCTCATTTTTAAATGTTGGCAGCTAATTAAAACAAAACATTTAAATACCGTACTGATGGGGCAAGCCAGCTTCAGCCCCAGGGTGACCAACCTGCAACACCTGGTACAGGGCTGAGCCATCCGGGCCACTCTCACTCGGATCACATTCTTAGAAAACCCACAAGGGGGAGGCAGGGAAGCACAGCAGCCCATGCTGCCCCTGCAGGCCCAGAACCTGACACGCTCTCGTTTGTTCCCTGAAACTAGCTGGAAGAGCCTCTGTGTGAGTCCATGGTGCCAGGGAGGAAACGGTCCTCAGCTTCAGCACAGTTCAGCCAAAGTCACGAAAAGAGGGATTCAAAGCGAGGCCCGCCCGACATCCCCCGATGGCAGGGTTTTGTAGCTGAGAAGCCTTACCTGCACTCCAGAAACAAAGAGCAGTTGGCTCTGAGCACCCCATACCCAGAGAAAGGCCTTTTTACAGCTTTGGTTCTTGAGCCCTGTATTAACGCCCTTAACGACCTAGGTCACACTGTAGGCTCAGGGAGGAGGATGCCACCAGAGCCAGCTCAGTAGCAGTTGGCAGTGGCTAGATGCCCAGGTGGGTGGGAGGGAAAGGTGAGGGCCAGAGGGACCGAGGAGAGGTGGGGATGGGAGAGAGACCCGGGGTCCCTAACCCAGAGCCCTCAGTCCCTCACTGGACAGCCTCAAGCAAGAATGCACAGCTCTCTGAGCCTCAGTTTCCTGCTCTAGAAAATGGTATCACAGCAGTGCCAGCCACAAAAGGCTTAAATGAAGTCCAGAGGGCAGAACTTTAGGGCACTTTAATTCGGACTGGCTTCTGTTGTCGATATGAAAAGAATCAGACTAGGGAATAACAGCCCCATCCGTGTAGACCTGCTGTGTGCCAGGCACCACGCTAAGTACACACTTTCAACACATCATCCTTGCAACAGGCTTGTTGAGGGTCCATCACCTCATTTTTATGAAGGGAAACTGAGGCTAAGAGAGATCAAACACCCTGTGCAAGGTGACAAGGCAGAGGAAATGAACAGACCTTTGCAGACACCCACTGGAAGCCTGGACAGGCAGGAAGATGGCCAAGCAGGGGTCCCAGAGCCCAACCAAAGGCTCAGCCCAGACCCGGCGGATCCCAAGTCCACACCTTTCCGCCACAGTGGACAGAAGGCAATGTGCCAGAGACAAAGAGGCAAAGGAGGAAATTCATGCTGCTGGGAACAAAACCCCAGGTCTCTGGGAAGGCAAGGGTGGGGATGGGTTCCCAGCTGGGCTCCACTGAGCGCCAGCCTGGTGGCCTTGGGCAAACAGCGAGTCCTTTCTGAGCTAAACCAAGAAAGAACTCAGCCTGGGGCCTGCTAGATGAATGTTACCTCTTAACACTGATAGCAACAACAGTAACAGTAACGGTGACTATGACATGATCATTTGCAGCCAGTCTCAAATGGAGTCCTTCCCAGAATGGAGAAGTGGCTACCCATCTGGGAGGCAGAAGGGCAAGAGGTGGGGGAAGGGAGAGGGAAGAACCAACTGCCCTCAATGGCCACAGGAACCATTCTCCTCCTTTAGCTTCCAGAATCCTGGAAAGAGCCCAGAGAGGAATTTGCCCACTGGACAGATGGGCAAACAGACTTCTCAGGGCTGCCCAAGGAAGGCTGTGTCCCAGTTCTTGCCACTGAGGCCTGATTAGGCAAGTTACTTCCCAGGATCCAAGAAAGGCCCCCAATTTGCAGGTTTTTGCTTGAGAGCTGGCCCCTATGTTCCAGTGCCCCAGAGACATCCCAATATGGGCCAGGAAAGAGTCCTGGAGAAAGTTTCCCCCAGGGTCCTACTTTCAATTGAGAGGAGTTCAGGTCCCATCCTTCAGCTCCCTTCTCCTCTGCATGCTCCCACCACTGCCAGAGGTTGGGTCAGACAGTCAAGGACAGCTAGGGCACTGACAGGCAGCCTAGGAGAAGGACAGACACCAGGATAGACAGACAAAAGGATCCACTAGGAAGAAGGAGCCAGCGTTCACCAAGCACCAAGCTGAC
Organism: Vicugna pacos; assembly: GCF_048564905.1. Classification (NCBI taxonomy): domain Eukaryota; kingdom Metazoa; phylum Chordata; class Mammalia; order Artiodactyla; family Camelidae; genus Vicugna; species Vicugna pacos. The sequence continues at coordinate 26,377,677 of NC_133008.1, read as the reverse complement.
GAGTCAGCCCAGGACAGCCAGCCAACAGGGTCCCCTAGGGTCCAGCAGAGGCCAGCTGGGGCAAAGCAACAGAAAAAGAGCTCAGTGTTAAAGTCTGTGAGGGGCACGGATGGGCAGCCAGACAAGATGGGTCATCCTGAACAGCTCGCCAGGCAGCAGGGGGCTGCCCTGCGGTACTGGACAGATGGACAGCCAAATGATGGTGGCGGAGAAGCCTGTCCAGGACAGAGAGACAGCTAACCAGACGGCAAAAGCTGCTCCAGATAAATGAACAGCCAGTCAGACTGCAGGGGTCGGCCCAATAGATATCTAGGTGACAGGTTTCAGAAAAGGGAGACCTACACCTGGCACACAAGCAACCAGATGGCAGAATTCACCCACTAGAGCTAGAGACCAGAGAGCAGGTGGGGGTCCACTGCCCTTCCTGGCCCACGCCCCCCGGCCCGTGAGACGCCCCTGGGGTCTGGGCCGGCTCCCTAGCCTCTGCAGGAAGCCCTCCGCCCAGGACGTCCCACAGGGCCCGCCTCCCTGTCCCCGTCCCCGTCGCGGGCACGCAAGCGCCGCAGTTACGCCGGCGGCGCAGGGCGCGCCATTCCCGGTCCGCCCTCCGCGCCCTAGGCCGCCGCCGCCCGCCAGCCACCGCCGCCGCGCTCGCTCACCGGCCCACGAAGTTCTCGAGCACCGAGCTCTTGCCCGCGCTCTGGCCGCCCACCACGGCGATCTGCGGCAGGTCCAGGTGGCAGCTCTGGCCGATGGAACTGAAGGCATCCTGCAGCTTGTTGACCAGCGGGATCAGCTCTTCCATCCCGCGGTTGCCCATGGCGCCGGCGGCCCCGGCCCGAGCGCCCTGCGCTCCCCGCCCGCCCCTGGCCCTCAACGACGCGGCCCCGCGGCGTCTGCGGCCGTTGCTCCCCGCCTGCCCGGCCCTCGGCGCGACGCCCGCTCCCGGCTCGGCCTCACGGTCGCCGCCTCATCCGGTTCTCAGGCGACACCCGACCCGAGCGACCTCCCGCCCGGGCCCTGGGGCTGCGCCCGAAGCCCTCGCGCCGCCTCCAATTGGTCGGCCGCGCCGTCACTCCTGGACATAAGCCAATGAAAGCGAGGCACGGGCTTACGGCCTAATGAGCCTCCCCACGGGGAACCATCTCTCGGGCTCATTGGAGGCAACAACTGTCGCTGTTGTGCAAGAGCCAATAGAGGAGGGAAGCGAGTCGTCCAGGCCGGGAGGCGGTGTTTCGGGAAAAGCATGTTGGCCCCGCCCATAGGGTGGAGTTCCCGGATGGCAAGAACACTCGCCAGTCTTATTGGTAGAAGGACCCGTCAGTCAAGGAAGCTGACCAATGATACTAGGATCGATTCTTAAACCCTGGTTTGTCACTTGACACTACTTAGTTTCCTAAAAATTTCCTATTGGTTTATATAAATATCACTCTGTTCCATCAGCCAACAAATCAAAAGAGGGTGGGCTCTAACCGCTGAGTCTTGACTCCGATTGAAAACTGTATCTGTCAATCAAAGAATATCCCGTTCTTACTTGTGCTTGTTGGATGTCTGTCAGTCTTCTGGAGCAGAGGGTAGGCCGACAGTACTCGCCAACACGCGCCACCTCGTGGTAGGACTCAGTCATGATTGTCACTTGTGAGTTTTTGGGCTGTAAAGAAAACTACAAGTCCCAAAATGCATCTCGGCCCTAGGCTTGCAAATCAGCTCCTTGCGCGGGGTCCCAGTACACTTTGAAGGTGAGAGGCGCTGTTAGTGGTTCCTAGGGGAGAGGAAGTCTAGCACGCCACCTGGTTCCACTTTCATTACTATTAAGTCACACCTCCAGGCCCTTGCTAGGCCCACCCCTAGGAATATCTTCTGCTCACGCCTGTCCTGATGCAGCTAACGCTCCAACGCTGTTTCAACGCCTCTTCAACTTTAGCACATCTTGGGTATTTTTGAGTACACAATTGAAAGGTAACGGATCCTCTCCCCAGGAAAAGACATGCTATTTTGTAGGCAATGTTGGGGGTTCTGGGAAACTGGGACTCTTGGCCACTTGGAAAAGAGGCCAGGGATAGGTGGAAGGATTTGAAGACAACTGATTTGATTCCTCTGGACATAGAAGGGCCAAAGAGAAGCAGCCCAGTAAGGAGCCAGGAGCAAAGGAGGTGGGGAAGTGACAGGGCACAGTGGTAACAGGAGAATGGAGAAACAGTGAGTAGGAGGATGGCAGAGTGGCCAAAGTTATATGCCTGCTCCATGACCCAAAACCCCAGATCTCAGAGATAGGCAAAAAAACAATCGACAGTGTCTGGCACTGCAAACTTAAGCACAATCACAGAAACCTGGAAACACCCTAACTGCCCATTTATGGAGCTTATTAAATAAATACTATGCAGCAGCTGTAAAAAAAAAGACTGAGGAAGTTTTCATGTACTGACATGTAAACAATTTGAGATATACTCAGAGAAAGGGAAAAAAGCAAGGTAGAGAATTGCACGTAAAGGATACTGACATTCATGAAAAAATATGTACATGTGGAAAATTGCTGAAAGAATATATCAGTTGATCAAAGTAGTTGCATTTTTATGATATTTGAATTGTAGATCCTACACATGTGTTACTTTTTCAATTTAAAAAACCTTATCTTCTAAGAGGACCAGCTGTATAATTGGCCATATTTGGATTAGATCCTGAGCCTGTTTATTTGCTGGGTGATAATGACCAAGTGACTTCATTTCTCTGAACTTCAGTTTCCTCATCTGTAAAATGGAGCACTATAAAGTTGCAAGAATTAAAGACACTTGACAATCGTTTAGAACAGTGCCAGGCACAGTGTAACTTCTACTGATAATGAGATTAAGCCATATGTCTGAAGAGTCAAGGCAAAGAGCAGGTGTTCTGGAGCCCGACTGCTACTTCCTTGATGGTGACGTTGGGCAAGCAACTTCCCCCTCTCTGGACCTATAAAAAGGGGAAGGACCAGAGTGCCCACCCCCCAGGATGGCTTAGGGTACCGAGCAACAGGGAAGGGATGCAGATCCCACTGTGGGCACTTCCTACATGCTAGGTTTCCAGATAGCAGCTGTTGCTATGGTTACTTGCTATTATCTATGGGGGTTGGGGGTGAGGGGTCATGGACCCCAGTAACACTCAGACCAGTAAAGGGACCAAGACAGACCACCTCCCCAAGAAGACACGGACATATTCTATATTATTTATAAAAAAAAAAATCCTTCAATATCTTACATCCTCTCCCTCCCTCCCCAAAGTGAAGTCAACCCAGTGTGATTCCCACAGAGGCCAGGGCTTCGGTGGCCCAGGCGGGACAGAGGGTGGGGTCCCCATACATGGTACCCATGAAGTCCCGTACGAAATCAGGGAAGCGCTTCTCCACGATGCTGGCGCGCACGGCACTCATCAGCCGCAGCTGCAGGGCGGAAGTGTCAGCATCAGCCACTCGCACAGGGGAGATCCCCGTCCCCCTTGCCTTACCCATCCCGGCCACAGGCCCACCTGATAGGCAATGTTGTGGACAGTGAGGTGGTGCAGAGCGGCCGTGTTGTCGCTATGGAGCAGTGTGTGCAGGAAGGCTCGGCTGTGCCTGGGGACAGAAGGTGGGGACTCAGTAGTCCGGGTCCTGCCCCGCTCCCGGCCCTCCCCCTACCCCCCAAGGCTCCGTCCTCCCCTACTTCTGGCAGGTGGGACAGGTACACTCGGGGTCTATGGGACGGAAGTCTTTCGCGTACTGCTTCTTCTTCAGCTGCAGGTTCCCGGTGGGCACCAGGGCGGAGCCAAAGCGCTGGAGGGTGGGCAGGGGGAGGGCAAGGTGGGTCAGCCAGCTCTTCACCCTGCCCGACCTCACCCAGGTCTTCCTCCTGCCAAGGGCCTCACCGCTGTCCGTGTGGGGAAGACGCAGTCGAACATGTCGCATCCGAGAGCCACGCAGACCACCAGATCGGTGGCATAGCTGGGGGTGGGGCCAAAGGAGGGGGAAGGGGAGAGAACCTCAAGCCCTCCTCACACACCCAGGCCCCCCTCAACCCTCAGCCTCCCCAGGGGTTGACACGGGCAGAACCTCCCAAAGCAGAGGGCCATGTCCACCTAAGTCCCCTCCCAGGCAGGGCTGTGTCCTTCCCGACCCAGACCCCTAGAGACAGGGGTCCCCAGGAATCCAACCCCTAGAGGTTGGGCTGTCTCCCCTCTCCTCCACATACCCGACCCCCATCAGGTATCGGGGCTTGTCCTTAGGCAGCCTCGAGGTGCTCAGTGCCACCATCCTCCAGAACTGGCTCTTGCTCTCGCCCCCGCTCAGGCCCCCGATGGCAAAGCCTGGCACATCTCTCTTGGTCATCTCTGGGGGTGCAGGGGCAAGGTCAGGGGCCACCAGGCAAAAGGAAATAGAGCTTGCCCTCAGAGCACACCCTGTCCAGACCTCCACAGGCCCCCAGAAGGGAGAATGTCAGTGTGAGAGAGAGAGAGAGAGAGAGAGAGAGAGAGAGAGAGAGTGTGTGTGTGTGTGTGTGTGTGTGTGTTGGAGCTGCCGGTGATCTCAGCTACATTTATCCAGAGCTGGCTGCATGTGAGGGCCTTCAGCACTCAGAAGAGGCCCAGGGCCCATGCTCCCCTCACTGAAACCTAAGATGAAGCCAGATGTGTTTCAAAATCCAGAATTTTCCAGATTTTATTCTTTTGTTTGAGGCGGGAGGAGGTGCTAATTTAAAATTTTAAGTTAATTTTTAAATAATTTTAAACCTAATTTAAAATAATAACTTAGGTTTATTTATTTATTAATATCACCTTTTTTTAATGGAGGTACTAGGGATTGAACCCAGGACCTCTTGTATGCTAAGCACAGGCTCTTCCACTGAGCTAAACCCTCCCCCTAAAAATTTCCCATATTTTTTTTTAAGTTTATTTTTGGTGGGGGGAGGGTAATTAGGTTTATTTATTTAATTTTAGAGGCGGTACTGGGTAGTAAACCCAGGACTTCCTAACATGCAAAGCATGTGCTCTACCATTTGAGCTATACTCTCCCTCCTTCCAGATTTTAGAACAGCGCACATCCTACCTGGTGAATAACAGCCTTTCATCAAACTCTGTAACATTTCTACAGGAAAATGTGTCAAGACTCATAACTGGGGTAAAGAACCATGGAGGTCTGCTCTTGCCACCAAACGACTTGCAAATTCCAGCAGGTTTTGGATGTTAGAAGTGAGTAATTAGGCTCCAGAATTGCAGAGAAGGGGCTGCAGGTATGCACTGTGGTTGAGGCGTGCAGAGTTTAACCCACTGGCCCTAGGCCACACATGCCAGAGGCTGGATTCGAACCCGAGTCTGGCCTCAAAGCCCAGACTTGTCTCTGGCCCCAGCTGCCCAGTTCAACCCCAGGGAGGCCTCAGCACTGACAGAACAGGCCCAGTTTGGGGCCAGGTTTTGAAGCTGGAGTGAGCAACAGAAACATCAGGGGATGAGTTGTTCAAATGCAGCTTCCCAGGTCTGCCTTGGCCCTGGACTCAGATCCAGTCATGGGGTGAGCGCAGGTGGTTCTGGTGCAGGCGAGCCTCAGAGCACTGAGAGGCGCCACCAGGACCGGTGCTTGTGAAACGGCAGGTGGCCAAGAAATGAGTTTGATGGGGCGAGACCAGGTGGTTTTTTAAATGAAAGATAATAAAAAATATCAGAGAGGATTCCATGTATGAAGGTAAACACTTCACAAAGCCTTGGTTTCTACTTTCATATATGTCCACACATGAAACATACTTCTGACTGTGGGTCTCCATGAAAAAGAGTTATTGGGGGGTGGGGAGGGACGAGTATAGCTCAGCAGTAGAGCACGTGCTTAGCATGCACGAGGTCCTGGACTCAATCCCCAGTATCTCCTTTAAAACAAAAAAGACTTTGGGTCAGGCGTGCGGGACACAGATTGAGGACAAAAGGAATTATCAACAGGATAATCTTCACAACAGCACACACTGATGCCGGGTGCAGGTGGGACACCTTGAACAAATTTTCCCATTTATTCCTCACTCCAACCCCATGACATTGGGAGTATGCTCCGATTTAATAGAGGGTGAAAGCGAGGCTCAGAGAGGCCAAGCCACCAGCTCAAGGGTGCCCAGCCATGAAGCAACAGATCAGGGGTTGGATCCAGCAGACTCCAGAATCCAGAGTCTTGCCCATGACACATCACTGCTTTTGAGCCCCCACCTCTGCCTCCACTTTGTTTCCATGGCCACAGCCTTGGCTCAGGCCTCATTGTCACTCTCCCCCTAGGCAACTACTCCAGCTTCCTCTTTGGGCCTTCTGCTTCCTATCCTACTGGGATTTTTCTCCCACTCTCCCCCTCAACAGCACCCCATGGCTCCCCAGAACCTTGATGTGATGTCCCAGGGCCTCCACCGTCAGTACAGTTGCCCCTGACAGCATGTCTTACTCCCCAAGGATGGAGTGGCAGTGTACCAGTTAATGCTTAGGTTCTAGAGTCCGAGGTCTGGGTTCAGATCCCAGATCCGCAACATCCAAGCTGTGTGGCTGGGTGTAAGTAACTTAACAGCTCTGGGCCTCAGTTTCCCCTTCAGAAACGTGGTAGTTCCCGCCTTACAGGATGGTTATGAAAACTCGATGGGTCAATCTCTGACCAGCGTTTGGCATACTGCCTGGTGAACACCCCAAAATGGATAGCTATTGTTATTCTCCAAACACATTCTACTCCACGCTGTCTCAGGGCCTTTGCTTCAATGGCTTTTCCACCTAAAGTGCCCTTTTGCCCATTAACAACCACTCTCTCAGCACCATCGCAAGCCAGGCCCACGTGGGGCCCCCCTGCGAAGGAAAAGCCCTGGTCATGTTGACAGGTGGCTTTACCTTCAAGGCAGGTGGCCCGGAGATCTGCATCCAGCCCTCCTTGGATGATGGCGAAGAGGTTCTGTTTGTCTGGCTGCCGATGAGCTGCAATGCACCGGTCCAGCCAGCGGACTGATCTGCAAGAGGACCGCAGTCACCAGCCATAGGGGCCTGGTGAGGGGCATGGAGACAAGGCTGCAGGACCAGCACCCCCTCCTCTACACATACACACACCTATACATGGCCTCTTTCACGCGTGGCCCCGTCACAGTGCTGCTGACCACATCATCCAACTGCATGATGATGTCTGAGCCTGGAGAGTGAGACAGGAGCACAGTCACTGGGAAAGCCCCCCACCCACCCGCAAGGGGACAAGCTGGACCCCAGGAGTCCCTCTCCAGGTCTTGCTGACTCCCACTTAATCCCCTAGTCTGTTTATACAGGAACCAGAGGGAGCTTTTCAAAATGCACATCTGTTCTTGCCACCCCCCAGCTAAAACCCTGCCCTGGCACGTAGAATAAAATCCCACCTCTGCAAATTCATCCTCCAAGAACAGAATGATGTGTACACAAAGTGATTCATCGTGGTAGGATGGGGAGTAGCAAGACAGGAGTCCAAGTGTCCATCAACAGGGGTCTAGTTGAATGAAGCATGGTCCAGCCCTTAAGGGAATATTCTTTCCCCTAATCCCAAAATCTAGAAATTTCTCAAAATTAAAGGATTTTTCTTATATTTATGGCATACTCAGAAAAACCTGAGACAGTTATAATCTTTTTAAAAACCCAATATAGTTTGAAGATTCATAAGCATAATGCAATAAAAATGAAGTGTGTGCCATATCCAGCAACTCCACTTCTGAGTATATACCCAAAGAATTGAAAGCAGGGTCTCAAAGAAATATTCGCCAGCTCATGTTCATAGCAGCATTGTTCACCATAGTCAAAAGATGGAAGCAACCCAAGTGTCCATGGACAGGTGAATAGATAAGCAAAATGTGATACTGACATTCAATGGAATATTATGCAGCCTTGAAAAGGGAAGGAAATTCTGACACATGCTGAATGTAGATGAACCTTGAGGACCCATCATGCTAAGTGAAATAAGCCAGTCACAAAAAGACAAATGTTTTATGTTTCTACTTACATGAAGTGCCTAGAAGAGTCAAATTCATATAGTAGATGGGGAGTGCCAGGGGCTGGGAGAGGGAGAATGAGGGGGTTAGTGTTTCATGGGGACAGTTTCACTTTGGGAAGATGAAAAGAGTTCTGGAGATGGATGGGAGTGCTGGCTGCACAACAGTAAGAATGTATTTGATGCCAATGAACTGGACACTGAAAAAGAATAAAGATGGTAAATTTTATGTTCTGTGTATTTTACCACAATTTTTTAATTTAAAAAAAAAAGTCAAGTGTAATACCACAAAGGCACTTGCCCCAGACTCTACTGAGATACTGTGTAATAAATGGTATATAACTTTTACTATCTTTCTGAAATGTGAAAACTCTGAATTCTGACACCTATCTGGCCATAAGAATTTCAGATTAGAGTTTGTGGATTTATAGGTTAGGAAAGCTCAAGGAAATATGCCAAGATGTGTCATTATAGGGAAAAAGCACAGTGCATAAACTAGCCAAAGATCAGGCGATTTGATAAGCAATAAAGATTTTAACTGCAGTGGACTGAGACACATCGAATACATTTAAACCCCTGAGTTCATGATGATCCTGAAAAAACAACCATCAGTTTGTCATTGCTAGAGGATGCTAAGAAATCAACCCATGAAAACTAGTAAATGAGGGGAAAGAATTAAATCCATTCTTCCTATGTGAACTTAAACTACTTGGTCTCCCAGGAAAAAGTGAGAACAGAATGTTTTTTGTTTACAGAGGAAATCTGGCTAATAAATGAAGAGAGAATGGCAGAATTAGAAACGCACCAGTTTGCAATTCCTAGTAATGGTTCCCAGGAGGCAGGTGTTAGGTGCCCCCTGGTGGACATACACACTGTGAGCCCTCTTGCCAAAAGGAACAGGACTCCAATGTGGCTCAAACCTCTAGAACCAAGTACCAACCTACAGGAAATCCAGAGGGTGGAGGAAAACTGTTACGTGACACCCTGGGGATGTGATTAGCAAAATTCAGACCCTGTGAAACACTATAGGGCTAAGGAACCAGTTTCTTCAAGAAGTTAATTGCTTAAAAAAAATTGGAGGGGGTAGGGTATAGCTCAAATGGTAGAGCGCACGCTTAGCATGCATGAGGTCCTGGGTTCAATCCCCAGTACCTCCTCTAAGAATGAATAAATAAATAAATAAACATACTTACCCCCCAAAAAAAACTTTAAAAATAAAAATAAATTTAAAAATTGGAGGGAGAAACTATATAATATGTAATTTAATGTAACATATGAAAAGAGACTTAAGAACAACAAAGACCTACTGCATAGCACAGGAAACTATATTCATTTTCTTGTAATAACATATAATGGAAAAGAATCTGAAAAGAAAAAAATATGTATGTATAACTGAATCACATTGCTGTACATCTGAAAGTAACATTGTAAATCAACTATGCTTCAAAAACATTTTTGTTTAAAAATAAAATAAAATAAAAGAGACTTAAGAGATCTTTCAAATAATTGCAGTATTTGCACATTACTTGGATCCTAAAATAGATAGTAAGAAAAACTGACACTTATGAAACAGCTGGAACTTTGAACACTGGCCAGATATTTGATGTTAATGAATTACTGTTAATTGTTTTTAGGTGGGATGACAGTACTGTGAATTGTTAAAAAAAAAATCCCATGTTTTTGAGATACAAAATAAATACTTATAGATGAAATGGTAGGGTGCCTGGGATTTGGTTTGATTTAATACAGATGATTTAAGAATATTGAGCTAGAAAAAGAAAACCAAAGCAAAAATAGTTAAAAATTAAAAAATAAACAGGATACAGGGAGAGGGTATAGCTCAGTGGCAGAGCGCATACTTAGCATGCAGGGGGTTCTGGGTTCAATCCCGAGTACCTCCTCTAAAAATAAAGAAATCAACCTAATTGCCTCCCTCCCCATAAAAACAAACACAAAAAAAAGGTAAACAAAGTAAAAATAAAACTTCAAAAATAAATGAATAAATAAATAAATCTAATTACCTCCCTCCCCAAAAAACAAACAAAACAAACAAGAATAAATGTAAGCTTGCAACTATCAAAAAATTGAATCAATGAAGCATATCTATTAATTGGTATGTTATTTAGCTATAAGATGGAAAAAAGTACCAGTGCATGCTACCTCAAAAACAGTGACAAACCTCAAAAACATTATGCTTGTCCACTAACAGATAACTGGATAAAAAAGCTGTGGTATATTTACACAATGGAATACTACTCAGACATAAAAATGAATAAAATAATGCTATTTGCAGCAACATGGATGGACTTAAAGATCATCATTCTAAGTGATGTAAGCCAGAAAGAGAAAGAAAAATACCATATGTTATCACTCATATGTGAAATCTAAAAACAGAAAAAAAGAAGACACTAATGAACTCATCTACAAAACAGAAACAGACTCGCAGACACAGTAAACAATCTTATGGTTACCAGGTGAAAGGAGGTAGGAAAGGATAAATTTGGAAGTTTGAGATTTGCAAATGTTAGCCACTATATATGAAGAAATTTTTAAAAATTCTGTATAGCACAGGGAACTATATTCAATATCTTGTAATAACCTTTAATGAAAAAGAATATGAAAACAAATATATGTATATATATGCATGACTGGGACACTGAGCTGTACACCAGAAACTGACACATTGTAACTGACTATATGTCAATCAAAAAAATTATGCTAAGTAAAAAAAGCCATTCTCAAAGACCACATATTGTCTGATTTCATCCATGTGAAATGTCTAGAATACACAAATCTATAGAGACAGAAAGGAGATTAGTGAGGGCTGGGTAGTGACTGACAATGGGTACAGGATTTCTTTTGGGGATATAAAAGTGTCCTGAAATTAGAGTGTGGCGATGCTTGTATAATTCTGTGAATATACTAAAAACCACTGAAGGGTGCATTTTAAATGGGTGAACTGTCTGTGTATCATATGTCAATAAAGCTGTTTAAAAAAAGAAAGAAATCAATAAAACAGAAAGCCGACAAATGGAGAAAATAAACAAGCCAAAAGCTGGTTTTTGGAAAAGATCAACAAACTCAAAATCAATAAACCCCTACTAGACTGATTGGGAAAGAAGAGATCACAAGTTATCAATATCAGGAATGAAAAAGGAGTCATCACTACAGATTCTATAACATTAAGAGGTTAATAAGAAAAAGACAAAAAAAGAAAAAAAGAGGTTAATAAGAGAATATTATGACCAACTTTATGCCAAGTAAGTTGAAAGAAAAGTTCAAGGAACGGCCAAATTCCTTGAAAAATCCAACTTACCAATTCTGACCCAAGATGATAACACAAAATCTGAATAGCCCTATCAACATGTCAAATAAATTGAATCCATCATCAAAAACCTTCCCACAACTGTAGGCCCAGGGGAGTTTAATGGAGAATTCTACGAAACATTTAAAGATGAAATAGCACCAATCTTAGGCAAATTCCAACAAAAATTACAGGAGAAGCAATGTGGGCTGGGATATTGATAAAACATAAGGGTTGTGACCTGGTGATTGTTGAAGCCCGGTGACAGGTCAGAAGGGTTGTGTCTGTTTTGGTATACACTTGAAATTTTCCAAAATTAACAAAAATACAAGGTACAGAAGAATGTGCCATAAATGGCATGCTCTCATCATGGAAAAAAAATACAATAGATTTGAACTTGCTTGTATTTGAATAAACTCTGAAAGAATATATAAGAAACTCGAAACAGGGGTGACCTGTGGGGGTGAAAGGGATGGACAGAGGATGGGCATTGTTTCCTGCACATGTTTTTACATAGGAAATATATAGAAAATGCATTATTGTTCAGTTTTCTTTTCCTTAAAGACAATTCGGGGGGAGGGTACAGCTCCCTGGAAGAGTGTGTGCTTAGCATGCGTGAGGTCCTGGGTTCAATCCCCAGTACCTCCATTAAAACTTTTTTTTAAGTAATAATAAAATAAAATAAAAGACAATTCAAAACTCATGAGTCCCTGCAGGATCTGCCCCCAACACCTCTCTGTCCTCACCTTCTATGAGACTGAGAAATGTTCATTGTCTTTATCAAGGAATGGGGAATATTGATGCAGATGGGAGGGGTCTAAAGCCCCCCCAATACCTCCTTGTTGCCCCCATTATTTCAACATCTCTTTGACCAGCTAATTTGCTATTTAGGAGAAATAGGGAGATAAAAGTAATACTAAAAGCTACTATATGTCAGGCACTGTGATAAGAGACTGACATTAGATCATTGTTTTTGTGAACTATCCTCATCTGGGTTGGCCCAACTGAGGCTCAGGGAGGGGGAGTGATTTGCCCAAAGCCAACCAGCAGGTAAGGAGAGGGCCCACCTCACCACCACCTCCGAAAGGCAGGGAGAGGGGCGGCTCCCCGGGATCCGCTCACCCAGCGCGTTCTGTATCTCCACGGACTTCTCCGGGCTCAGAAGGGTCTCCTCACCGTCGTAAGGGGATCGAAAGCGGACACCTTCCTCCGTCACCTCGGATAGGGACACCAGAGACACCATCTGGAAGCCGCCGCTGTCCTGAGGGAAACCCCACCGCGGGGCTATCAGGAATGGAACTGGTAATACCCATCCCCAAGGAGTACCCTTGGATCCCGGTTCAGACCCCACCTTACCGTCAGCAGATTGTGGGGCCAATTCATAAAGCCGTGGAGACCGTGGGCTTTCTGGATCAGCTCAGGGCCCTGGGTTGGGGGAAGGGTCAGGTTAGAGGGCTCATGTTGGAGGCAACAGGACTGGCCAGCTTCGTTCCTCACCGGTCCCTCACGCCCAGCACAAGGCCTGGGCCACCCGGGATGCTCGATAGGTCTTTGTCGATTGACTTTTGGAGGCGTACCCGGACCTAGGGAATGCCTGGGCTGCCCGCGCTCCGCCGCCTCCCTGCCCGGGCAGAACCCACGCACCGGCCTCAGACCCAGATGGTAGGTGTTGCCCAGGCAGATGCGGCAGCCCAGGGCGTCCAGCTGCTCGGTCGTGATGCCCTTCATGGTGGCCTGCGTGCCCACTGGCATGAACACTGGAGTAGCCACGGGCCCGTGTGGCAGCCGCAGCTCGCCTGCCCGGGCCCTGGAGCGGCTACATTCGGCCACCAGCCGCATGATGCGCGGGGCGGACTCCAGGGAAGTTGGGCTAGCGGCTGCCGCCATCTTGCCTGCCGGAACCACGTGGGCGGCGGAACACCCTGGGCGGCGCCATGTTGGCCTGCGTCACGTGACGGGAGACGCGGGCAGGAGCCTTGGAAGAGCGTCAGACGAACCATGGAAACGGACGCCGGCGCGCTCCTCCTCGCAGGGCGTTCAGTTCCGTTCCACAGGCAGAGAGAGCTCTGCCGCGAAGTGCTAAAATTGTATTGGTTTGGAAGCCCATTCCTTTCACTCCCTCGCAACCAAACCCTCTCTAATCTACAGTTTTATCCTCCATCAAGTGATACTATTAGACATAAAGGCATTGTGAATATTGATAACAGGATGGATGTATATTGATTTTTTACACAATGCCTGAGACAGGCTTTTGTCTCTTGAACATTACCTTGCTCCAAGGGCTTAGAACAGGACCTAGCACGGTACGTACTCAATAAACATTACTTTGTTCAATGAAAGAAGAAATCACAGATTTACAGAAAGGGAGACTCAGGTCCAGAACCTGGTTACATTAATTCGGTCATTCATACAGCGTACCCCTACATATACATCCCCACTAGTGTCAGCCTCCATGCTGCACAGGGATGAGAGAGGCTGGGTCACGGGTTTATTAAGCACTGGCTGTGTTCAACTAATAATAATAGCAATATAAAAAATATATAGTCTTATGGTTGGAAAAAGAGCCGACATCCGTCATGGCCAGCAGAGGGCGCATATGCCCCAGAAGCCTTCTCAGGATCACTGGCCTGAAGCGGCCTGATCTCAGCAAGACGAACCTAGAAGCCTTGGGCTAGTAATACCAGTTTCTCAGGGTGCTAGAGTCCTCATGAGGACACGTCTGGAAAACACCCAACAGTGAGGCCTCACTGCCTGTTGCTATTATCAGCAAAACTCCTCTGATATTCCTGTGGATGCTGGCTCATATCTTCACCGTCAGTTGCTCTGAACTTCCCCAAAGTTAAAGAACCCTTCACTGATACCCATGACTGTATATCACATCGCCTGTAACTCATATTGTGCTTTTAAGAACCTCTATACCTTGACAGGCCCAGCATCGTCCTCTTTTCTGAACTCTCATCTTCTCTTTGGGAGATACCTCCTTGACATCCCCACTGGGTGCCCAAAACAGCTCATGATTGTCCCCCCAGGCTTGCCTACCCACCTCCATCTTCCCCTTCTCGGTAGCAGCAGCACAATCCTTCCAGGAGCTCAGACCAGAAACTTTGGAATGGTCTTTAAGCCCTCACTATCTGTCATCCCTACATCTGATTAATCAGCAATTCCTGGTTGCTCTTCTTTCAAAATCTATCCAGAATCTACCACTCCACAACCCCTCCCTAGCTCTCACACTGGTCCAGTCACCAGCATCTCTTGCCTGGCTAGTTACTCCTCACTGGTCTCTTGGCTTCTGACCTTTACTCCCTACAGTATATACTGGATTTCTTGGATCTGAGGACTGGAGCCTTTCCATAATTTTGAAAAATTCTCGGTTATTCTCTCTGAAGAGCTGCAGTTGCCTGTAACTTAGCCTGCAGCACAGGTAGCTGTGAGCATGATGAGAAATGCTGACTTGCTTCTCCTCCTGAGAAGTTAGCCTTGCAAAATTCAACATGTTTGAACTGAGAACTTCTTAAAAATATGTATGTGTGTGTGTGTGTGTGTGTGTGTATGTATATACACACATTTCCATAAGGAACAAGAGTACAAAATGGTGGTCTTTGGAGTTTGTAACTATGAGAGTTTTCATTGAACTGTACTTTTATATTTTATGCACTTTTCTTCATTTGTAATATTTCATATTTCCAAATGTATAAAAAATTCAGAAAGGGTAAAAGGTGGACAAACCTAGTCCCACCTCATCCCCCATCCACCCACTTTCCATCTCAGCCTTCCCTAGACATGTTTTTATCAGATTATTGTGTCTTTCTTGTGTTTTCTCATGCAAACAGAAGCAAATATTAACTTAAATACTTATACACATCTCTTTAGACACAAAAGGAGGCTTGCTAGTTACCCTGGGGGATGCACTTCACTTTTGGTTTACACCTTGGAGGCCATTCCATGTCAGTACATTGTTCCCTTGTTTGTTTGTTTTTTTTTTCAACAGTTGCCTAGTATCCCAAAATATGGGTAGACCGTCACTCACTGTGGGATCTCCCTTCGATTCTCTCTTGATTTGTGAGTAATTTTTTGCTTCTACAAAAAAGGCTACAATGAATGATCTTGTATTTAAGTCATTTCACATGGCAGTAAATATATCTTTAGGAAAATTTTCTGGTGACTAGGTCAAAGAATATAATGAGATCCTACCCAAATGCCCTCCATAGGGTTGTGGCATTTGCTCCTGCACCAGAAAGCAGTGTATGGAAGTGCCTGCTTCCCCACAGGCTCTCCAACACAATTTCAACTGGTAATTCCGTGTCATTTTTAATGTGCCTTTCTTTTATTTCCAATGAGGTTTGGTACCTATTCTTCACTTCCACCTTCTTGAAACATACTTCCTATAGCTTTTCTGGCCTCATTCTCCTGATTTGTTGAACTATTTCTTTTTAATTCTCCTAAATAATAATAATAATAATAATAATAATAATAATAATAATAATAATAATAATAATAATAATAATGAAGAAGAAGAAGAAGAAGAAGAAGAAGAAGAAGAAGAAGAAGAAGAAGAAGAAGAAGAAGAAGAAGAAGAAGAAGAAGATGATTAAGAGCTAATACTGCCAACACTAATGGAGCAGGTGCCACTGTGTGCCAGGTGTCAGGTAATCCATACATTGTCATTGCCTCATTTGGACTCTCACAGTACAATGTGGTAGGTATTGTTATTATCTCCATTTTATGAATAAAGTAATCGAGGCAGAGATATTTACTGACTTACTCATGGTTACTTGATTACTAATCAAGGAACAGGAATTGAAATCTAGTCCTATCTGAGCCCTGTGAAGCTACCCTCTTATACAGCTTCTTTTCCTGAAGAAGGCAGTGGTAGCGATTGTGGCCCAGTGCAGGGGTGAAAGGGTTACAGCCAGAGGAGGAACATGGTGGGGGGCGGGGATTCAGGCTCTGCCACTCAGAAACCAAGTGACTTTAGTCGGGTGGTGGCCACTCTGTGAGTCTCATTTTCTTCATCTTTAAATTGAGGCAGAGGGTCATTATGAAGGTACACAGTAAATGCCAAAATACACACATGAGTATATGTGCAGTAAACATTATGGAGCACCCCCACTCTGTGTGAGACACTTCTCACTGCTGGCACCGTAGCAGTGAACAAGTAGACAGAAACCCATGCCCTGGAGGGGTGAACAAGAAAAATGTGTAAAATACATCATGCCTCAGGTGATTATGAGTGTTGGGAATAAAGAAATCAGGGAAAGAGAGGAGTTGGGAGGTGACAATTTAAGTAGGGTGGTCAAGACCAGATCTACTGAGAAGGTGGGATTTGAGTTAAGGCCCGAAGGATATGAGGGAGGCATCAAATGAGAGGGCATTTCAGGCAGTGGGAACAATGAGAGCAAAGGTTCTGGTGAGGTCGGAATGTGCCTAGATCACTTGCAGTGCAGCAGGGAGGGCAGTATGGCTAGAAGGAGTGAGAGAAGGAGCGGAAGATGAGGGTCAAAAGATCAGAGTGAGAGAGCCTGCAAAGCCTCTGGTTTGCGGTGAGAATTGTGGCTTTCCCCTGAACTAGATGGAAGAGTGGGGGTTTCTTAGAGGAGCGAGGAGTGAAGAAAGCTTTTTCTATCACCAGAGGTAAAATGGGGGATGGAGGTGGGGTACAATCAAGTTCAGTGGCAACTGCTGTAGGGTTTTGGCGCCGCTCAGCAGGGAGTGTAGGGGACGCCACGAGGTCTCCCCTTGACGCGGCCTCAGCACTCTGGACAGCGCCGCACGCGTCGCCCAGAGACCAGAGAAGCGGTAGCGTTAGGGGCGGAGCCTGCGGAAGCGGCCTATTAAAAGCGGCGAGCTCTGCCCAAGGGCACACCCTGCAGGGCGGGGCCGCGGGCGGAGCTTGATAAACTATCCAATTACAAGCGTTTGCTGACAGCTCAAGGAAGCAGCGGAAGACGTTAAGGGGCGGGGACACATGAGGGCGGAGCCTGTGTAAAACTTATATTTCGACCGGGGCCCGTTGATTGGGCACCGAAGAGGCAGTGGTGCGTACGAGGCGGTCCTAGGGACTATAGCAGGGCGCGGTTCTTGAAAGGGTGATGGTTGCAGAGGCGGGGGTTGGTTTCTGAGCTAAAGTGAAGGCCCGCGCACGAGACCGGGGTTGGGGATCTCAGTAGATCCTCCAGTTTCCCCTTCCTTGGGGTCCCAGCAGCTGCGCAGAGGAGTCCCCAAAACTAGAAGGAGGGATTTGGCCTTAAGGAGTGGGTACTAAAATCCTGGGACCCAGAAGGGAACGAGTCGGGATTCTGGGTACAGAGTGGGAAATCCAGAACCTCTGGACAAGAGTTGGGTGTTGGAATATCTCCGACGTTGAAATAGGGGTCCTTGGAGCCCTGGTCGAGTGATCGTCCCAAGAGCCTGGCTGTTTTCTCTTGTTTATCCAGCCGAGGGTGGAAGCTGTCCTGTGATATTCTTGCCCTCCATAGACCTGGTGCCAAAGGCTAGCTTTTTTGGGAGACACTGCGAAGGCTAGGGCCCCAAGACTTGGCGCTCTCTGTTAAACGACCCCCGCGGCAACTCTCTAAACGTTCCTCCTTGTCTCCCCACAGCAGAGCTGAGAGCTAGTGAGTCTGGACCCCTCTCCATCCCGTATCTTGGGCAAAGTAATGTGTCTTTCTTGGTCCCAGTCAGCTGTCTGGGATATGTAGCTTTAACCCCTCTTGGGCCTGAAAATTGGTCTCTCACCAAGTTCAGGGGACTTTGCCACAAAATCACTCTGAAACTCAGCTCAGATATTTCAGAACTCTTTGCTTGTCTCCCAGTCTTCATTCTAACCTCTCCCACACACCTTGTTTTTGATTGTTCTAAAGCACCACTCTGCCTGGGTTCTTCCCAGCTCAGAATCTTTTTGGAGATCCCCACTGCTCTCAGGATAAAGAACTCCTCTGCTTGCCTGCCACGGCCCAGCGCCAGGCGGCTCCTGGCTGACATCAAGCAATACTTTTTCCTTTTTGCAACCAAATGCCTCACCCATCTGACTTCAGCAACCTTAAGTTCTTTCCCACTACCCAGTAGCATTTTTGTACATGCTGTTCCCTCAGCATGGCATATCCTTTGCTCACCTACCTCAGCACATCTTTAGGTCCCAATTCAACAGTAGTGTCTCGCTTGAGACACAGAATGCCTTCCCTGACACCACCCCCCCCCAGTTGGGACAGGGCCCTCTTGGTGCCTGGAAGCTCCATAAGGGCTGGGACCAGGGTAACTGCCGTATTCCCAGTGCCTAGTACAGGACTGATACATAACGGCCAATAAATCCATGTAGAGTGAATGAAACAAACACACACATGAAGTTTCCATTTATTCCACGATGGGTTAGAATGAGCATCCGAGCCAAAAAAGCTTGCTGCATTGTTGCCCAAAATTGTGTCCAGAGGTCTCAGAACAGGTTTACAGAGGGAAAGAATGGCCAGAGTTGGGCTCACACATGGACACTGAATCCTGAGGCTGGACGGCCCAGCTGCAGAGGTCCAGGCCTGGGTCCTTAGAGGCAGGGCAAGCTCTGCTACTAGATAAAGAATGGCCAATGGTCAGAGGGAGAGCAAATGTTTCCCAGCCAGGGCAGGGGGTAATCAGTCAGCTGGGTGGTAACTTGAGGTCAGGGTGCACACCAGCCTAGAGGAACAATCAGGGCCCCAGTGACTCCTCTAAATCTAGAGAGGTGGAAATCCTGGATTTGTCTCCCGTATTACTGCTCAGAAGCCTCCTTTGGTCCCAGGTCACTAACCCCCAATCACTCCCCACTGGAATCAGTTCCAATTCCTTGCAAGGCCCTATCCCTCCCTGTGACATTATCTTAGCCCACTGTGATCTGTCAGTCATGTGCTTTTTCTACCTTTCCTCCAAAGGCATCCTGGGCCCTCCAGGGTGGTCTCCATTCCTGAGTCATTGATACCCATGACCTATCCACCAAGTACCCTATCCTGATCAACTTGCCGAGTGTGTGGGACACTGATGCTTCCTGCTGGTGCTCCTGGTGCTCTCTGTTGGTGACTGAAGGATGCATGACATCATCCTCCAGCAACACGTGGGCCAAGACATCTCTCCATCATAGGCCAGCTATTGCCTTCCATGGTCCTGGATGAGGAGGAGCTGGAGAAGCAGCTCTGCCAGGCTGGCTTCCTGGGCTTGGAGGACAACAGGCCTGGGATGGCCTTAACCAGCTTCGAATGGGTGACACACCAGCAGCAAGCTCTTCTCCGTGCTCAAGGTGTCAACCTCATCTTCCTCAACCCAGCTCCCTGCAGTGGCAGGTCCTAAGGGTTGGAATGCTGTCATTGGCCAGCTGCCTCACCACCACTGAAGACCCTGAGCAGAGTTACGGTGCCAAAGGATCTGTGGTCATGAGCTGTCTTCTCAGGACTGGTACCCACCATGCTGCAAAGATGCTGCTGACTCCATGCTGTCCAGATCTGACTACTGTAATCCTGACGGTGGCAAACAAACTCCTAGGGCTGTGCTAGCAGTAATGGGGGTGAAACCTTCACCCAACCTTGTATTGGGTTGAATGTTGTCCCCCAGAAGTGTTATGTCCAACTCCTAATCGCTGGTATCTGTGACCATGACTTTATTTGGAAATATACCGCTGTAGAGGTATTTAAGGATCTTGGGATGAGTGCATCATTGATGAAGGTGGACCCCAGATCTGATGACTAATGTCCTTATGTAAGGAAGGGGATCTGAGACACACTCAAAGGGAGGTCATGTGAAGATGGAAGCAGAGATTAGAGTGGTGCTCCCACAAGCCAAAGGACACCTGGAACCATGTGAAGCTAGACAAAGCAAGATCCTGCTTGCTCCTCGGGTAGTGCTGTTTTTGGCAATAAATTTGTCCTGGTCATGGGAGAAACTCAGGCATCCATCAGAGACAAGCCGCCCTGCCCTTCGCCACAACAGAGGAACATGGCACCAAGTCCTGGCTGTGTGGACTTGTCACTACACCAAGGTGACCGGAGACAGCTTTTCCCACTGCCTTCTTTGACCTTGAGATTCCTTCCCTTGTGCTGGTCTGCATTCAGAAATTTGAATGTGGTAGTGGTGGTTCCTGCCTGGAAAACCAACAGTGAAACTGCACTGAGGATGCACATCCAGAGCTGCAGGCATTTGACAGGTGGTGCCAAGGTGTTCCTCCCAATGGATTTCTCAGTGACACTGCTTCCATCCAGTCTTCATCCCCTCACCTCAAACACAAGGTCCAAATGATTTTGTGTAGGTCTCTTTGTCCCAGACCTTGGACATGTCTGGGAGAGGAGTTGAGGTTGGAAGCCATCCGTCAGGTCTGTCTCGTCTCCACTAATACACACACTTGACGGGTCCTACGGGAATTCAGGTCCACCTGAACGTCTGCACCATGAGCCCCGATCCCCAAGCTGGGAGATTTGGTATTGAGGTCTCCCCGACTCCAGCAGGAAGCAAAACTCCTTGAATGTTTTCCTTGGGTGCCGAACACTTTCCTTTCACCTCCCCCAAGGCAAATCTTCATCCTTTGAAGGGACACTGGACTTTCTGCCTCAACTGAGTGATTCTCAGTCAATAGTTTGCACTTCTCTCAGTGGCCATGGTTACCAAGCCCTGGAACCCAGACCTTGAACAGCGCCTGCTGAGCAGGTGAAGAGACAAGATGGGTCCCTGCTGAGATGCAGCCCCAGGCCTCACCGCAGGGCTCTTTCCAGGCAGGTGGAGTTGGAACCTGGGTAAGGCCAATCCACACACTGTCCTGACTCTCTCCCTGAGGCAAAGCCAGAACCGAGAAGGGTTGCTTTGGGGGTGGGTTCCTCCACCTGTGCACTGCTTATATTTAAGTGTAGAAAGTTCAGTACCATCCTTGGCCTCTACCCACTAGGTGACAAATGTCACTCAACCACTGCAAAATTGCCCAGGATCAAGAAGCACTCCTCCAGAGAAACCTGTGAGAACAGGGCTGAGCCACTGAAAAGAACCCCAACAGTGCACTGTGCAGAACACACTTGTGCGGGGGTGGGGTGGGGTGGGGGCAGTACCAGGGAAAAGGCTGTGGCCACTGCAGACACAAAGTGCCATCCCGGCTAAGATGGTCCTGTGGCTAATTTCCCAGACCTTGGGGTCGTTCAGCCAGATTCAACTGGGGTTTTTCAAATTGGGTTAAGTGGAACAAAACTGACCAAACCTTTATTCCACAGTGTCTTGAAACTGCGCTTAAAACTATACCAGAATTTATGGAGCAGAAAACAAAAAGCATGCTGAATTGTGTGAGCAAACCCGCCAAAGCAGTGTGGGCCTCCGCAGGCAGCTCCACAGTCCGTCGGGATAGCTGGCACATGAGGTGACAAGCTCCCAGTTAACTGGATTTCTGGCCCAAGCCACTAGGAGTGAAGGTGTCTAGAGGCCTAGAACTGGACCTTCTCTGGTGACCAGGGACTGCCCTGCTGCCCCCGCCCCACTTTCCTGTGCTGGGAACAGAGTGGAGGAACCTGCCCATCCCGCTGCTGGTGGGCCAGACACCCAGGCCTACGACCGGCGCGGAGTTTTGTTTTCTTTATTTGTCTACATTCAGCTTAATTCAGATGTACTGCCTGAATGATCCAGACATACAAAACACAAAACAAAACAAAACAACAAAAAAAAACCTCACTCTTCCCCATTGGTTTTTAAAATAAAATTTTCACTTATAAAACTGAAACACTAAAGCATTAAAATACAGAAAGCTCGTTTAACTCACTTCACAAAAGCATTAACAGATAACGTATCCCTTCTGTAACTATTTAAAGATAAACTGAGTTAACACTAACACCAATTGTAAATAGACAGAGGGATACTTAACTGCGGAAACTGAAAAAACTATTCAGACAAAAGTCGTAATGGCAACTAACAAACCACTGAAGACACAGAGTCCCAAACACAGCTAAATATGGGTCACAGGACGGGTCACAGGAGTGACCAGCTGCACCTCACAACACGGCAACGTGGACAGGGTGGGGCGGCGGGGGCCTGGAGGGGCCAGTTGACATGTTAACTGTGATGAATAAACTGAATCTTACAACGGGGGGTAAGTGCAGAAGGTACAAATCTTCACCCCTCAGGGGCTTTATCTGTACTGGTAGTTCATGCTGTGATCTGCATTTCTGCCGTAGCCCCCTTGTGATGACTGGTAGGAGCTGGGAGGGCCGCTGTAATTCTGGCCGGACCCCGGGGAGTTGTAGTTCGACTGTGACGAGTAGCCTCCTAAGGGAGAGAGGGGTGGGTTAGAGGTGAGGGGCACAGGCCTGCCCCAGTCAGAAGGCAGGACGCCAGCCAACAACCTCAGCCGAATCTCACAGCGAGATCGCAGCAGGGCAGCTGAGCAGACTCCACTCTGTCCTGCCAAGTGCCTTTCCAGCGTCACTGGGTCTAGCTGTCACAAGAGCCCTGCGAGGCAGGACTGTCAAACCTGGGTTTATGAGAGGTGGGGATCTGCAGTCCCAGAACTGTAACAGGGGGCGGCCTGACACAAGGCTGAGCACGCTGCCCCAAACCAGAGCCCCAAATCAGGCTCTGCTTGGCCCTCGCTGCTGTTTTCACGCTGGTGCCAATGTTTAAGAGCAGAGCAGTTTCTGGATGTCTGGCTCAGGGAAGAACCCAAGATTAGAAGCGTGTCTGAGCCCATGTTCTCACAGGGTCCTGCATCTCCCACTCCCTGTTCTTACCCACCTGGAAGCCGAGCGGCAGCTGCTCCAGCGGCCCCGCCTGTGCTGCTATCTGCCCACCCCAGGCCACACCCTTTCTATGGAATCCGTGTGGCCCCTGCTGACTCAGGTCCCCCTGCAGAGCGGCCTACTGCCCCAGGCCCACCTTGTTTGCCTTGGTATGAGGAGCCGCCCCCAGAACCTCCGCCGTAGCCCCCGTGTGACCCTGGGTTGTAGGACGACCCGCCTGAGCCGTAGCTGTTCCCGCCGCTCCGGCCTCCACTCCCACTGTAGTCTGGGGGAGAGAAGACAGCGCAGTTAAGGAGCCTTGACCAAGACACAGCTGAGGCGGTCTAGGTTCCTCGTGTGCGGCCCTGGAAGCGGCAGGTCCTTGGCAGATCTCCCTGCCTTGACTGCTTAAATCTGACACACCTCTGTCCAACCAAAGTGCCAGAGGCCATGAAGCCCTGCAACGTCACCACATTCTGGAGCCCAGTTCCATCCTGCCTTCCCACCTGTTCCTCCAACCTCTCCTCTCCCACCCGGCGCCCCCTGCCCGGCCCAGCACAGACAGAACAACTGTCCCGTCAGGAAGAGCGCACACTCATGCGCCCCGAGCCGGGCCACCAACATAGCCACAGCCCACTGGGTCTGTGCATGAGGTGGAAGGAGGGGTGGAGAGGGCAGTAAGTAATTCAGGATCTGCTAGGGGCTGGGTGCAACACTTCTCCAGACCCCATCTCTGGAGGTGATCTTGCAGTGGCTAGCCGGGGCTCACAGGCTCCATCTACCCTTGGGCCCCAGCCTCAGCCCACTGCCTCCAGGACCTTGGAGAAGGCAACAGGGAGGAACCGCAAAGACCTGGGCTGGGGTGACTCTGTCTCCAGGATTTTCCTAAGGCCTGCCCTGCAGCCAGCACCGCCTGACATTATTCCAGTCCCTCAAACACAGGTCGGGGCAGTGCTGAGCTTCTGCCACTTCACGGGATGCGCCGCCGGCCCGGACCCCGGCCAGGCCAGGGGGCTCTGGAAGCCAACTCACTGAATTTGCTCTCGTAGCTGTAGTCTGATCCGCCCCCACCTCCGGGGGAGCTGTAGGAGTTTGAGTAGGAGGAGTAGTTGCCTTGTCCATGATTATAGCCTTTCTGCTTGCCCTGCGGGGGGCCGTAGTTGCCATATTGGCTCTGGTTGTAGGACTGCTGCTGGCCTTGGTGAGACTGGTAGCCTGAGCCGTAGGAGGGCTTCTGCTGGCCCCCGTGCGGCTGCTTCTTCCCAGCATGTTTCGGGGGCACCGGTGAGTTGTAGTTGTCACCTTGGTAGTAGGAGCCGTAGCCAGAAGAGCCACCACCTCCCCCGCCGCCGCCACCACCGGCATTGCCAGAATGCCCTCCGTTGCTGTAGAACTGACCTAAACAGGAAGGCAGTGGATCAGGCGCAGGATTGGGGGGATGGGGGAGGGGAAGGAGAGGGAAGGTAGCAGCTGTGGGCCCTGAAGGCTGACCCACAAGCCCACTGCCCAGGCTGGACAGAGGGAAAGAGGCTGGAACACGAGAGCAGTGGCTCTGGTCCTTCAAACAGCCTGGTATGGGCTGGCCCAGCCTTCAGCTCGACTCACCCATTGGCTGATGACAACAATGGATCTTTGCCAAGCAGCGGCACGACAGCAGCTTTTGCAGTGGATGTCAACATCACAATGACATGGGCTCCGAGAGCGATGACATTCGCCACTAGCTGGCTGCTACCCAGAAGTCCCCAACGGTGACATGAAAAGCAAAGCCCCAGAGAAGCAGCTGGCCACCGCCACCTCCCCGCTGCTGTGCTGGGAAGAGGCTCTGCACTCACAGGCCTGGGTGAACCCAGGAGATGCTCTTTAATGATGCCCCTAATACCAATGTTTTCATTCCAAGAAAACCAAACAGTCTGACTTGGTTCTGGGAGGAGCAAATGGAGACTCAGCCAAATGACTTGGGCATCTCTCTGCTGTGACTGCACAAACACTTAATTTAAGCAGTGATTCCAGAGCCTCGCGGGGAAAGGAGACTAAGGCTGGGATCTGAACACCCAGGCGGGGGCCTCAAGGTACTGCCTTAGGTGGCCCTCCAGAGGGCCCCTTCTTGTTCCCAGCACAGCTGCCGGGCACAGGCGGGACTGAGCAGCAGGACTGACAAGCGTGCAGTGAGGATGCCACATTCTCAGGCCCTGGAGCCGAAAATGTCACAGTGGGTACCCCCCTCCTCTGGTACCCCAGAAACAGGTTTGTTAACACACCGCCCCCACCAGATGGACCGACGGGGGATGGGTCAGCTAAGGCAAGGGGGGAGAAAGAGGACGGGTCACATGCCGGCGCTCTGGCCCAGTCGGGTACTCCCCAGTGTTCACGCAGGGGCAGCGGAGCTCCTTGGGTTCCTGGAGCAGGTGGGCCTGGGCACACCTTTGCTGGTTGGTGCTGCCCCTACCACAGTGGGGGCTGGTGCCTGGTCCGACCACTATGCCCAGGGAAAGGGCAGGGGATGGGGACACCCCCGTACAGCCCATCTGCCCTTCCCATATTTAACACCAATGGTCTCCTGCCTTTAGGATAGGGTTAATTTGGGAATCCTCAAGGGCCTTCCACCCGCTGGAGATGTACACCCCACACCGTTGTGCTTTTGGGCGGTTTGAAAAATAATTTGGATAGAACTGATCTCTGACATCAGTTAATTTTCTCCAGACCCCTCACCCCCACCCCCCAGCCCACTGCTCAACTCACAAAGGCAAAACACCAAGGGGAAGGATGTGTCCCACAACACAAGGGAGCAAACATGCGAGGGCTCGGAGAGAAGGCTGGAGGACAGGACGTCCCCTTCAGACCCCCTCCTCAGAACCCTGCCACCTCTGCTGCCCCGCAGCCTGCACAGGAATGAATGAAGACGCCAAGTATTGAGGGCTTGTTACTTTAACATGTATTGATTTAAAAAAAAATAACGGGGAGGGGAAGTTTTTAACGTCATTTCAGGATAACTATTTCCTGGTATAAAAAGACATTATTCTCAAACAGTAACTTTCTAAAAAAAAAAATACATCATGCAATCCAAGTTTTAAAAAGTTTCACTGAATGTTTCAAACCCCTGGGAACAAATTATGCAGTAACCGTTTTGACCAGTTTTTTTTGCCTGAATAAACGCAAATCTTGCAAGTCAACACAGACGCAGGCTTTGCTGCAAAAAGAACTGCTAACCAAAGCCCAAACTACACTCACTCCCAAGGGGAGCTGCCGCCAGGAAATGGGGGTCTCAAAGAGCCAAAATGCCTCCGTGTGCCTCTCTACACACAGGGAGAGGCCACAACTCAAGTGTGTACCCTAAGGTGAGAGGGCAGTAGTTTTCCAGCCTTCTGGAATCTGCTTCGGCCATATGCCTAGCAGCACAAGCTCCGCTGAGGCTCGGCTCTTCACCGGGGAATTGCCCTAAGTATCAGGCTCCTTCTGCTTAATTATGTGTAAACCCCATTTAGGAAAAAAAAAAAGGAAAAAGAAAAACCCCTCTAGAATCCCATGCATTTGCAGCTGTGATTAGGACTTGCAAAATTCCACGTTCTCTCTTCCTTAAAGCCTGTCTGTTTCTTGCAGTTAACGATGGAAGCACAGTTTTGATACCTTTGAGAGTTCACCTCTAGCTAAAGCAGCCACAGAACATCGCATCCCCGAACAAGAACCCACCAGAGCATTTACAAGAGGCGGAAGAGGTTAACTTAGCACAATATACAATTCCCCAAGGTTTCCAACGTTTTACATGCTTTTTAAAAAAAGGCTAGCTGCTCTGGATTCAGATGTGGTGAAATCGTTACTGTCAAAGGCATCAATCAGATTTGGGAATATGTTAAAAGGTTAAAAATTCATACAAAACCTGCTGTAAATTAAGACAAAGGTAGATTAAAATGCATTATTATCTGTCTCTTAAATAAAGTAATGCTTTCCATAAAAAGCAATGGTGGGCTTTTGCCTTGATGCTGACCAACGCTGGCTCTAGAATTCTGTGCAATTCTGCACAAAAACGCATTCTCAGAAAATTGTTTTCCACTTATTGTGAACTTCAATATGACCAAGTTCAAAGGCAAATCACGGTAAAAACTGCCATTGTCTTAAATTCTGCAGGCTAAGAGTTTCAGACAAGCTGCGGTGACAAGCCACGGTTGAGAAACCCAGTGAAGCACAGGGCACAGCACGGACACTTTGGGTTTTGGAGTTCGAGAAAATTGGAGTAAAAAGTTGATTTTGTGTGCAATACTTTTAGATGCTCTAGGAAGACCCAAAATCATGATAGCCGTAGCAGTCTGTGAAAAAGTCACCTACAAAAGGGGGAGACAGAGCAGAGAAAAAAAATTAGAATTCTTTCGAAAAATGGCACAGAGCGCCACATTTGAAATTCATGTTTTAGATTTCTCTGCTCCTGTAACCCCCCAATGAAGGCTCCTTCTCAAGACAAGAGCTGTGCACTGTCAGAAAAGCATATTCACAGGATTGGTGCTTCGCATGGCTTAAAGCAGAGAAATTTAAAATTTTGACTTTTAACAAACTTTCAAGTCACACAAGCGTGTGTTAACATTTAAAGAGTAAACTACGCTTTTGCAGGACGGGGGCGATGCAGGACCGCCTGACCTAACCACTGAGAACAGCTGTGAGCCGCCCTTCAGCCTCAGGGAGGCTGCTGAAGTGGCCGCCCTGCTCTAACTCAGGCCACAGGAGCTAAGCTGCTGCTTCTTCCCAAGCTCAGACAAAGAGAAACACACACTTACTGTAGCCGGCGGTCGCCGAGTTGCCTCCATACCCGTAGCTGCCGTACCCGGCGCCTGGAAGGGAACAGACAGGGTTCACCAGGTGGGGAGGCTGGTCTGCCGGGCCCCGGATTCTTCAGGCATCTCAGCCGACCCCAGGGGCCCA
This sequence comes from Vicugna pacos, assembly GCF_048564905.1. Lineage (NCBI taxonomy): Eukaryota > Metazoa > Chordata > Mammalia > Artiodactyla > Camelidae > Vicugna > Vicugna pacos. The sequence goes on along the minus strand of NC_133008.1, from coordinate 26,349,803 downwards.
CGCACCCCAGGGAGCAGGCCTGGCCCACAGGGACACTCAAGACAAGGGTCCTCACCAGCATTCATGTAGCCTCCATGGTTGGCACCACCAAATCCTCTCCCTCTCCCTCGACTGCGGATGTTCCCTCCTCTGCCCCGGCCTCGAAGGTTGGGGGGCGGAGGCACCTCATTGTGCATGGGGCCCCCCATGCCGAACCCAGGGTTATGTGGCTGGACGGGAGAGAAGACACACAGGTTACATTCACCTCCCACTCAAATCACCAGCAAATACATGCCAAGGCCAGAGATCTCAGGGGTGACCGCTCACCTTAGCAGCAAATTTCGGTCCACCTCTCACAGGCACAGGGGCTCTCTTCTTCTTGTTGGCCTCAAGGGCAAGAGGGGCATCAGGGAACAGTTTTTCTAGTGCAGCAAGGGCGGCATACGCTTTGGCCACCTTTTTGTTTGAGCCAGCACCTTGAAACTTCTGTCCGTCCACCTCAACCTGGGGAAAACAGATGCGTGTTGGCAGTGACAATGCTTCCCTTGGGACAGGACTTTCCATGGGAAGGAACCACTCACCTCCATGACGAAGCGCTTGTCATGACTGCCCCCTGTCTCTGAGATGAGCTCGTACTTGAGGCCACGCCTCTTCTCATTAAGCTCCATAACAGGGTTCTTGCCGTGCTTGGTCAGGATCGGCCCTTGCTGTTTTACGTTCTCAGGGAAAACAGAAAAGAAAACCAACAAACTCAGCTAAGGGCTTTCCAGCATGTGGGGGAAGCCCCTGCTCCATTTACTCTGCTGTCCCCCTCACCACTCTGATCTCCAGAAGTCATCTGTGGCCTTCCCAGCAGTGGGACCACCTCCACCCACACCCCATCTCTTGGGCAAACACCATGTCCTTCACTGAGGGCTACCTCAGTGTAGCCCCAGACATGAGGTCAACACAGCAAGGCCCTCTCAGTCATGGCTCAATGGCTCACACCCAACTCCCTCCCCAGGCTCCTGGACTAGAAGGCTACTCTCTTCGGGGAAATCAACAAGAATCAGTAACCATCCTGGCTCATGGCACACAGGGCTGCCTGCTCCTTCCTGTTGCTCAGTCCAGTACCCACCACGTGCTCACCTCGGCAGTGGGGTCCGAGGGGAAGGCAGCGCTGGGGGTGGAGACAGCTTCCACCACAGGTGGAGGGGCCACCACGGCCGGCTTTGCCTCCGTCTCCTCGGCTGAGTCCTCTCCCTTGCTGGAGTCTCTGCCTTCGGCACCCGTGGGCAAGCCCATGTCCTGTAACACCTACAGAAGGAAGATCCACAGAGCCCCTGGTGAGGAAGGGCTCACCCACACAGGTCCCCTTCTGAACCCAGGATCCTGAAGGAGACCCTGGTGCCCAGCCACATTTGGGGACCATGTTGCCTCTCAGTCAGTGATGATGGCATTCTTGCCACATGTGACTGGCCATCGCTCAGAATCTAACTATCTATCAGTGTTCAAACACCCTAAGCCCTGTGCTGGCCACACCCAGGACCTAAATAGGGAATGATGGCTCTACAGGGGCCCAAAACCAAGGCCACGTCTCGCTGTGTGGGGGACAGGAACACGTTGCACATCGCTGCCGGCCACACTCACCTTAACAGCCACATGCAGCTTGGCAGTCTTTTTGGACGGTCCAGAGGCCTCGAATGAGTTGCCGTCTACCTCCACAGACATGGTGAAGATGGGGGCATGGACTGGGCCAGTCTGGGAAACCAGTTTGTACTGCAGCCCTGGCTTTAGCTGGTTCAGTCTCATCAGGGCGTTCATAGCTTGGGGAGGCTCTGCCTTCTCCTCTGCAGAGAGAGCACAGCATTGTTCTGGAAAGTCAGTCAATTCTGAGCCCAGGAGGGGGAACTTTTGACGGGCCCCTGCTGCATGACGTGGAAGAGCAGGCAGCAGACGGCAGCCACATGGGCCCAGGTCCTGCCTGCACAGCTCCCAGGCACACAGCAGCCTGCGGTCACCAGCTGAGGCACATCCACCCTACTTGTGTCCTGTACCCAAGTTATATTTAATCATTTTTAAAAGGACTTAAATACCACGTCTGAGAAAATGAATGCAAAAGCAGGCATCTCACCACTCTGGGGTGAACCTTAATTGAAGCCAGATGGAGGCTAAAACTAAAAGGACTACGAATGAATGCTTGTACCTTTCTTCTGAATCTTCTTCTTCTTTTTGCTGGGAGACTTTTCCTCCCCATCTTCCTCCATTGGGCGTTTCATGGGCGTAATGGCATAGGTGGTACTGGGGGGTATTTGAACTGAAAGGAGATCATGATAGAAGCAGCTGAGAATCGAGTCTGGCCTCTACTGGGCATCCACAATGACACGGCTCACCTGGGCATGGCCCACAGCATGCTTACCTATGTAGTCCACTGGGTTTTCATTCTTTGGTTTCTTGGGCATCTTAGAAGGCAGAGGGTCCATACCCAGGACTTTATGGAGCTGGCCAAACGCAGCAAGTCGCAGAGCGTGCTGGAGAAGGGGAAGAGGAATTTGACTCAGCCGCTCTGCGTCCCCAGCCAACCTGTGTGCGCTTACTAATGCCTTCTGGAAGGGGTGGGAGCTGAGGGAGTTGCTAATGGTCTCCCCTATAGCAGCAAGGGGTCCCCCAACAGCCAGGGGAGGGCCTGACAGCCAGGGCCCAGCCTTGCTGTGGGGGAAGGCCAGCCTGTGACCACCCCCCTCGAGAGGAATACAGGAGACCCCAACCTGGGGACTGGTTGCCACACGGAGCCACGTGGTGGGCCTGCAAGGGGAGGACCCTTGAAGCAGTCCGCACAGCAAATACATCTCCCCACTGAACTCAGTGCCTGAAAACAGCACTCGAGCAGGATGAGGGGGCAGGTGATAACCACGCGTGGCGCCAGGGGAAAGAAGCAGCCCAGATTGGGGCGCCCTGTATCAGGCACAGTCCCTTCACCTTCAATCCCCGACCTGAACCTACAAGTCCAGTGGCTACCCTGAGAATACCCAGTAATGGAACTGGAAGCCAGTGATTACAGACTGGGTAGGGCTCACGTTGGCAATGGCGATGACTATACCTGCGCACTCTGTGTGATATCTTCCCGTTGCTGTCTGTCTAGATGCCCAATAGCATCAGTGGCTTCTTTTTCACAAGGGTCATAAATGCCAGAACCATCTGAAGGCAGGAAACAAGGAAGATATGCAGAGGATTATCTTTTAGCATCTCGGAAGAGTTGTGCTGGCTGAGGGATCCAAGTGCGTTACCCCCCACGCCCCATCCACACCCAGCTCTGGAAAACACACCGAGCTCGGTGACCCACTCAGCATCCAGCCCTTGAGAGAAATAATCCACGTGTCTCAGAGCAAGGAGCTCGCGTGGGAGTGGGTCACCACTGCCCCGGATCCGCCCTGAGTCACAGCTGCGGAGCCGCCACAGGGCTGGATATGATGGTGCAAGAGGGTAGTCACATGCTCCATCCCTAGGGGGACACGGGGCTGCTGCTGCCCTAACCCGGTCAGGGGACCCGCCAGGACATGGCTTCAGGGCCTCAATCCCTGTCTTTTCCCTACAACTTGCAAAGCACAAGGCCCCAACCTGGCATCACGATGCCTGACGCCAGGCATTCCAGCACTCTTCGCAGGGCCTCGCCGGCACCCATTGGTCTGTTGGCTGTGCCAATGGACTTCTCACAGAGAAGCTCGAGGGGCTGAAAGGCAAGAGGGACAGTTAGCCAGTGTCCAAGAGGGAGTTGGCTGATACTGGTGCTGAAAACGTGTGTGCGGATGTGTCAGAGGCTCAAGGGGAGTCATGGCCCTCCAGGTTCATGAACTTGGGACTAAGCCAAAGACTGGCCTCCTAGAGTGGGGCTCAACCAACTTTTCCTTAAAGAGCAGACATTAAATCTCTCAGGCTGTGGGACCAAGAAGCAAAGTCGAGGCTTTTATGTAGGTACTCCCTTTTAAAGTGTAGCCATTTAAAAATATAAAACCATTCTTAATTAGGAGCGGTAGAAATGCAAGCAGATGGCCAAAATTGGCCTGTGGGCCTCAGTTTGCTGACCCCCGTTCAAGGGTAGCTGTAAGCCTCTTGGTGGAGGGAAGCCTGTCACAGTAAGTGTGTTGCCTGGCCAGCTCCCACCTAGGCTGAGATATTCACCCTCCACAGGGGTCCCGGTTGCACATTCACCCCCACCCAGGGTGTCGCACGCAGTACTTGCTGACAGGACACATCAGCCACACCCCGAAGGGCCACTCCAGCCCAGTTACCATAACACATTCTTGGGATCTGGGAGGTCTGCACACATGACCCTGCGGTGGCCATAGCTACAAGATGCCTTACCCATCCTCTGAGGGGACCCCAGGTGGGCACGCGGGTGCACAGGTCCCTCAGGACCCGGATGACAATGACACAAGACTTCAGCCCGTTGGCTCTGGCCTAAAGGAACAAAGTACAGGCTCTTTACACTAAAGCACCTCCCTGAACACAAGGCAAACATGAAAAACACAAGTCTCAGGGTGCTACTTTGTCAAGGGTAAAACAGTGAACATTCACGACCATCAAGTGTGTGGTCAGCAGTGACTTCACCGCATGAAGAATAACATTACTCTTGACACAAAGCAGCAGCTCCCCATCTACTCAGTCACAAGCCTCCTCTGGGGGTGTCAAATTTGTCTATGCGCGCTTCTTTAGCAACTGCACGCCTGCAGGTGTTAAGTGCAGCGCAGTGATCTTCAATGTTACCGAAACTTTATGGTGAGTTAGCCAAGTTAAAACTTAGGAATTCTCTACCAAAAGACAAATAGAAGAACAAAATGCAAACCTGGA